>NC_058082.1:499670948-500032403 GCF_014858855.1 Bufo gargarizans
TGTGGCCCATAACACTATAGGTAAGCCACTGGCCACTGGGCAATGTTCCATCTAAGCTGCGCGGGGTGGGGTTGGGTGGAGGTAGGTTGGGGGGGCATGACGGGGAGGGGGGCCCATGGATCAGTTTTGCACCAGGGCCCCATGGATTGTGTGTACGCCACTGACTGTACATGAAGGAAGTGGTCGGGTGACAAGCCTTCCCCTTTATATTTTTTCCCCTTTGGTGGCTATAAAATAAAAGTGAAGAGACTGGGCAGGAGGAGGGGGAGTGCTCAACAGAAGCTCTACGATGAAACACCTTATCTGACTCTGGATGAGTGTTACCTTTCCTTACGCGAAAGAGCTTGATACACAAAAAATCTGTGGTTGGCGTACTTTAGCGCACTTTTAGCGCAGCTTGGATATGTGCATCTGACGCAAGCAAATTTTTACAACACTGGTAATGATGAGCACACTTTACACAGGAGATGTGGCGCAGCTTATGTCACTGTCCACAGCGGACACCGTCTAGAAAAACAGGAAACTGGATGTCACAGATATTTTTGGATGCACACTTTACACAGGAGATGTGGCGCAGCTAATGTCGCTGTTTGCGGCTGCATAACTATTGCACGCTATTTAGCGCAGGATGCGCTAAAAATAGATATTGCTGACACCCACAACAGTCCTTAAAAGGACTTTTGGGTCTGTAAAGTTTTAGCCATTTAGTGCAGTTTGTGCTAAAAATATATATTGCTGCTGCCGCACACAACAATAGTCTTTAAAAGGACTTTTGGGTCTCTGAAAAGTTTTTCTAATAAAATTATTCCTATACCACTCCCTACACTGTCCCTTCCTCAGCACAGCTCTCCCTGACTAAGACTGAGCCGAACACGTGTCATCGGGTGCTATATATATATATAGAATATATAATGCCAGTAACCAAAATGGCTGTGGCATTACATTAAGGGCAGTACTTACCTGCACGTTTCTTGGCTGCGTAGCCGAATACTGCCATGTGCCGAGCATCGAGATGCTCGAGCCGAACTGCTGTTCGACAGAGCATGCTCTATCAACACTGCTCATTTGTATTTAGGATCATAATCCCTGACAAGCAGAGCAGAGAGGAGGATGAGGCAGCTCTTTACCCCATTGTTGTAAAGTAACTTGTGTGATCAGGACAGGTTTTGTGTTTACTAGTAGGACAGCGGCCATTTTGTTTCTCCTAATGATTGCTCCCCAGACAAAATTAACCATTATAACTAATGAAATGTATTTGGGAATATATTTATACTAAAGTCATATTTAAGTATTTTCATTTTCCTAATTCCCAGAGAACCCATTTAATGCACTGAAGGTTACACATTGAATGTACGTGTTATTTTATCCACTATTTTCATGTTTTTTCTGTTTTAATTCTAGTTTCTATTCAATGGGAAAAAAGTGAACCCGGTGATCTTCAGAACAATACACAGACATGTTTCTACTTTCGACCCTTCATATAAATATATCATATGTTCTGCCTTTTCACTTTTGAAATCAAGGCTCTGACGTGCATACATTAAATGCGTTAGTAAAACAGTCAAATAAAATGTAAATTGCAGTAATCAAATAATGTGAATAACATGGGGCATTGTCCTTATACTAACAATGTTCCATTCAGGGTCTGACCTAGAGAATAAAAGAATCTTTTTATGTATACTTTTTATCCTCATTCTGGTATAACATGGCACTCGTCATCTCAGTACTGCAGATAGTTTCTTAGCCCATTAATAGCGGTTTTTGTTATATAAAATAATTTAAGCTAGATATGTCTGCGTGAATCCTATTTATGCGTCTATTAACATTTCCTTTTCGGCTCTGAGGTCTGCAAAGTGATGTTTCTATTATAATAGTCCAGTGAACTGGGAGATCACTCACAAAAACATGTATTCTTCATACAAATAATTTAGAGAAGTCTGAAGCTGAAGACAATAATCACTATATTAGTGCACCCATTATCCTACAGTTCACATGACAGAATTCCCTGATTATTTCTGTATCTTTAGACCTCTGGCTGTGCTTATAGGTCTCTTTGCACGCAATGCTATAAAATATATGTACACTAAAGACATTCAAGGTGAATGTCCGCCCCAAAGGCTACCTGCACATGATGTGGACGTATTTGCACAAATCTAATTGAAATCCGCGCATAAACAACATAAAAAATGCACATAAATCCACACTATTTAGTTTGGGCATGTTTTTGTGTTTTTTTATACATTTTCTGTTTATGTTAACAACCCCATTGAAGTCTATGGAGAAAAGCACTATACATTATTTGCGGAATAGCACAAATATATATTTTTTTTATTCCAATATTTTTCTTTATTCATCTCACGAAACACTTACAAAATTAGGAAAAACAAAATGCATACATTCCCACCCACCAACTTCCCTCCCCCCAGATTGCCGCCCTCCCCGGAAAAAAAAAACAAAAAAAAAACACCGTAGAGTCTTTTCCAATTATTCTTTCACCCATTCCATACTGCCCAAACCCTAAGCTATTTATCATATGAACCTCTCTGCCTGTACAAAATGGCCTTATAGTCTTTGATTTTATTGACTAGTTTCAGCCACTGGTTAACGTGAGGAGGGGTGGCTGCAAACCAGGACCTGGAGACCAGGAGACGGGCCAAAAACATCACCCTAGTCAAAAAGCACTGCTTTGGCTTCTGGCAGTTTAAAGCCAACAGATCCCCGAGGATCCATAGCTCAGGCTGGCAAGGGAGCTCCATCTGCAGTCGCCGAGCAAGAAGTTCTTGCATTGCTCCCCAATAACCATCTAAAAGGGGGCAATCCCAAAACAGATGAAGATAGTCTGCGTTTGGGCTCCCACAACGTATGCAGTTGGAGTTATCTCATAATCCACACCTCTGAAGCCACACTGGCATTACATATATCCTGGGCATAATGTTAAACTGAACAACTATGTGGTTAAAACTAAAAGAAACTAAACCCATATTCTTCAATACACCTTCCCAAGCCTCAGAAGATAAGTTAGGGTAAGTGAGTCTCCAGGACTTTTGTCCAGGGGAGAGACAATCCAAAAAGCGAGCCCTGATTAAGTGTTTATAACAATAAGCTATCTTTGCCTTTACGTGATTCTTTTTCTTTATTAGACTGTGCAAAAAACTAGACGTGTCTATACTTAATAAATTTCTATCCAAAATACTACAAAGTGCCAATCGTAACTGAAAATATCTAAACCAAGCTATTTCACCTGTGTTTTCCTTCTGTGCGATCTCCTCAAGAGAGGATCCGGCCATCACTAACTACTTGCGCTATGTAGTGAATATTCTTAGACCTCCAGTACTGCTGACAATCAAGGTCCCTCAGCATTGGAAGTCTGCATATAGAGAAATCTGATCATGATCTCCCGCAATCCCAAATCCAAGAACCCCCAAGTCCTGTCTGATTTTTATGGCCAAAGGCTCAATATAAATGTTAAATAGGAGTGGCGAGAGAGGACATCCTTGACGGGTGCCTCTCTCCAACATCAGACTTCTGGTCAGGGTCCCATTAATCCTGAGTTTGGCTGAAGGGGATTTGTAAAGCAGACGGACCATGGCTATAAACCTTAGACCAAATCCCATTCTTCCCATCACCCTCCAACCCTGTCAAAGGCCTTCGTGGCATCTAACGACAAGATCGAGCGGGCGGTCCCCCCGGAGGATTGAATGTTAGCAAACAAGCGATGTATATTATAATGGGTACCCCTCCCAGGCATGAACCCATTTTGGTCTGGGTGAATTAAAGATGTAATCACCTTGGAAAGTCTATTAGCCAGGACCTTGGAGAGCAGCTTAATATCAGTGTTAAAGGGATTCTGTCACCAAGTTTTGGGCTATAGAGATGCGGACATGCACGGCTAGACCTGTCCTATAGGGCTGTGTGATTTTATTTTATTTTAAAAAGGATTTGAGAGATATGTAAATTCGTCTTGTAGGTGCCCAAGGGGCTATATGAACCTTCCTGGTGCCCAGCCGTGCTCAGTCACACCCGCCTGTGAAGGAGCCCAGCACCGCCTATGTCCTCCGAATCTCCTCCTTTCATCACCGGACAGGTATATTGCTAGCGGGGATCTAGCCGTGCATGTCCGCATCTCTATAGCCCAAAACTTGGTGACAGAATCCCTTTAAGTAAAGAAATAGGTCTATAAGCACCCATCTCCAAAATATCTTTATCTTTTTTTGGAATTAGAACTATCAGTGCTTCATACATGGAGGTCGGAAGGCCCTCTCCCTGCAGCCACTTTGTAAATACTTCTGAAAGATACAGGAGAACTATATCCCCATATTTCCTGTAAAAATTCATACAGAAGGCCATTCAGCCCCGGGGACGAACTACCCGATATTGACCCTAGGGCCAAATGGATCTCCTTGACGGTTATCTCCCTCTCCAGGAGAATCCTCTGGCCTTCTGACAGAACCGAAAAAGAAAGACCATTCAGATACGCGTCCACGAGGCTGTCCGGCACAGGAGGAGCCGCCCTATAAACCGCTGCAAAGTATTTCCGAAAGACCTCAGCTATACCCTCCAAATCTCGCACAATCCTACTGTCAGGCCCATGAATGCCAGTTATTTCCTTCCTCCTATTCTCTTGTTGCTTAACTATCCTAGCTAAGAGCCTGCCTGGTCGTCCTGACTCTGAGAAATATTTCTGTCCCTTAAAAAACTAACTATGGTGGGCCTTATCAAAGAGAAAATTTTTAAGGTCCTGACTGGCTTTCTGCATTTTTTCTCTATTTTGTTCCGTCTTTTAAGTGATGAACTGCTCCGTAGTACTAACCGCTAAATTAATTAATTCCTTCTCTCTTCTCTTGAATGATCCTCTCAGTGCAGAGATATTGCTAATAAACAACCTCCTCATATAGGCCTTCAAAGTATCCCATACACAACCAATACCAGCTGAGGGGTAGTTAATCTGCCAAAAGGAGGTTATCTGTTTTTTAATAAGCTGATGGTCATCCATTATGGCCAACCAATATGGGTTCAATCTAAATAGCAAGTCTGATTTGGCCTGACCTGACCCTACCAGAATTTCTATTGAAAGGGGAGAGTGATCTGAGAGAGTTCTCATTCCATATTTAACAAATTTAATATTTCTAATATTATCTCTATTGGTCATTGCCAGCTCAATCCTGGACATTGATCTCCCTCCATTACTAACACATGAGAAGACACTCTTTCCCCTCCCCATATACTCCCACACATTCACAAAGCCTGTCTCTCGGCAGAAACATGACAGCAGCGTCTCAGTCCCACTAATTGTGGTGCTGGGATCTGCCGTCAACCTGTCTCTACTGGGATCCATCACATTGTTGAAGTCGTCTGTCAAAACAACCCGACAGTCTGGCCACCGTTCCACAAAGGACAACAGGCAGTTGAGGGGGTGCATGGAGAATGGAGGGGGTATATAAAAAAAAAGCAAGGATATATGGCTGACCGCAAAGTCTACCATAGAGAAAAACAAATCTTCCCTGATCATCTATCCAGGAATCAGTCAGGACAAAGTCCACTGCGTAGTGTATCAAGACTGATACCCTCCTGGAGTAACTGTTAAATTTTGAATGGTAGATCTGTGCTGCCCATCTCCCCCCCCCCAATAAGGGGTCACTGTCCCTGAAAAATGAGTTTCAACCAAACAGACTATTGCAGGGAGATAAATCCGAATTGCGTCCATCACTGCCTGTCTCTTAGCTCTCTCTCCAAGGCCCCTGACGTTCCAAGATAAAATCGTAACCATTAATCAACGGCGACAAAAAAAAAAAAAAAGGGTAACCCCGGGCAGGGAGCATACCCCCATAATTCTCCCCCTCCCTCCCAAAACCCTGTGACCCTTTTGCTCCATCACTACCTGTGACAGACCCCCTAACTAGGACCGTCCCTCCCCCACTCCCTCAGCCGAACCTCTTGAAAATAATAAAAAAATACAGATTTTAAACATTCCAATCCGTAGCCGCATCTGGAGTATCAAAAAACAGCACAATATCATCAAACACAATCCTTAATTTACCCGGATATAAAAAAAGAGTACTTAATATCCTTGGACTGAAGATGTTTCTTAACATCCAGAAAAGTACGTCTCTTATCTTGCACTTCCTTTGAGAAATCCGGAAAGAAAGAGAGTTTATATCCATTATGCAAAATTGAAGGGGAGTCTCGTGCTCGCCTCAGAATCATATCTCTATCAGAAGCAGCCAACATCTTAATTATCACTGTCCTTGGCGGTCGCCCTGGAAGGGGTTTACCCCCAGGAATTCTATGGGCCCTTTCGATTAAAAATAAGGGTGAAAAATGTTCTTTCCCGAAATTATCAAAAATAATAGATTGTATTGTTCCTACTAGATTTTTATCATCCGCATCTTCTGTCAGTCCAATATTTTGTACATTAGATCTTCTTGACCGATCTTCTAAATCAACCGGTTTTTTTTTCAGGTAGTTATAATCTATTTTTAATGCAATGTTCTCTTCTTTTAGTGTTTTCACTTGCTCCAAATTAATCGCTGTATTTTCTAATTCTTTAATTCTATCCTGGATCTTTGTCAAATCGTCCTTTATAATAAGGACATCTGTCTGTATTGACCCCAATTGCACTGCCATGTTTTATATCGCCTTTCCATTATTTTTAACAGCTGATAAAATTTCCTGTAATGGAGAGGATTTATCCATAGACATCTCCCCATCTCCAATATGGGGGTCCCTCTCAAGTGCCTCCTCCGGTCTATGTTCTGAAATATTCTTTCTCATGTTAATATCCGGCTTCACTTTTAATCCCGACCTGGTGCTTAAAGAGGACCTTTCACCGATTATGACACTGTGAACTAAGAATACAGACATGGAGAGCGGCGCCCAGGGATCTCACTGCACTTACTATTATCCCTAGGCGCCGCTCCGTTCTCCCGCTATGCCCTCCGGTATCTCCGGCCACTAAGTTATAGTAGGCGGAGATTTCAGTCACTAAGTTATGGTAGGTGGAGTCTGCCCTTGTTCTGCTCTAGCGCTGGCCAATCGCAGCGCAGAGCTCACAGCCGGGGAGGTTATTTTCTCCCAGGCTGTGAGCTCTGCAATGCGATTGGCCAGCGCTACAGAAGAACAAGGGCAGACTCCGCCTACCATAACTTTGTGAGCGGAGATACCGGAGGGCATAGCAGGAGAACGGAGCGGTGCCCAGGGATAATAGTAAGTGCAGTGAGATCCCCGGGCGCCGCTCTCCATGTCTGTATTCTTAGTTCACAGTGTCATAATCAGTGAAAGGTCCTCCTTAAATTCGGAGATCTCAGAAACTGATCAATTCTAGAGGACTCTATTTGTTTCTGAGATGCCTTACCCCCAGTCAGGTCTGTTGAACGTCTGTTCTGTTTAGGGGCCATTATTATTATTTTTTAGACTATTCCCTTTTCCCTTTCTTTCTCTCTTCTCTTTTATTTTCCCCTTGTTTTTTTTTTCTTTTTTCCTCCTCTTCTCTTTTTCTTTCCTTTTTTTTTCTTCTTCTTTTTCTCCCTCTTTCTTCCCTTTTCCTTTCCCTTTTTCCCTGGGTTTCCAAATGAACAATAACAGGAAGTTATTATAAGTTATTAGTTGAAAAGCACAAGTAGAAAGAAAAACACAATATCCACAGTGGGGCAATCAGGTTAGATCTCACCCATCCACGGTGTTCACAGTCCGATTCAGATCCCAGCACCAGTCCAGAAAAGCTATGCAGAAGAGCCGCCGGTCTTCACACCCCGTCCGCACAGCAATGGGCTCAGGAAGACAAGACACTGGAGACAGACAGTGAGCCCGGAGACCCCACGGCTCCGACACCGACACAGGGAGCCAGCCGAAAAAGAAATCATCCAGTCCAACCAGCCAGGCACACAGGGGACACAGCACACAGAGGGAATACCCCCGGATATGGCACAGGATGCACACAACGGGGAGGGGAAGACAGCGACCGGGACATCTGCACTTGCACCTCCCGCAGAAAACAAGCGGTCCTATGTCTGTAAGCAATTCAATACAGGAAGGGGTCGACACAGGGATCGGCACAGATTCAGGCTCTTGATATCATCGCTCAAACAGGACGTTCGCTACACGGCAGCTGAGGTGGATCGGAAAGCCTCCGGCGTTGAAGGAGGAGGGAGAGCGCGACAGTGCGCAATCACGTCATCACGTCCACTCGGAATAGCACAAATAGTTGACATGCTGCAGATCTTAAAATCTGCACTGCAGGTCAATTTTGGCACCCAAAAAAATGCAAAGTGTACAAAAGATTTGTCAAATCTCATCCTTTTACTTGTACTGTATTCTGCTTGGAAAAAAAAGTGTGTAATCGGTAACATGCATGCAGGTAGCCTAAAGTCTATTTGGTATGTTCATTATAAAAATATCTAAAATGCTTTGCTGGTTAAAGGGGTTGTCCTAGTTCAGAGCTGAACCCGGACATGTCCCCTTCTTGCCCCACTCAGCCCCTCTGACCAGGGACAGCGTTAGTGGGGGACATACTGGGCAATTGGCCTGGGCCCCGTCACCAAAGGGGCCCCCTTCCAGTCAGTGGCGGATGACGTTTGGGTTGGCAGCCCCGGGCCCAGCACTGCTGGGGGTCCCAATGCCGACCCGAACACCCACATACTGCGGCGGGGCACGGGAGCGCAAAGTTCCCCACTGCCGATCACCATCATATGCTTCTGGCCTAGTACGCCTGAGGCCTATGCGGTGAAGTGCACGCGCCTGCCATTGCGCACCTGGACATAGGTGAGTATTTAGCTTTAAAAGAAAAAATATTTTTTATTTTATGTGTCAACTTTGGGGGACATGTGAGGGACACACGGGAGGACATATAAAGAGACAGTACATTGGGGGAAGTTGCATTATGGGGGCAAATTACTATGTGGGGAAAAAATATTATGGTGGGATTACTGTGTGGGGGCAAATTATTATGGGAGGGATTACTGTGTGGGGGCAAATTACTATATGGGGCAATGTGGGGGAAACTACTGTGTGGGGGAAACTACTGTAAGGGGGGGCAGTGTGGGGGAAACTACTGTGTGGGGGAAACTATTGTGTGGGAGCAGTGTGGGGGAAACTACTATGTGGGGGCAGTGTGGGGCCAACTACTGTGTGGGGGCAGTGTGGGGGAACCTAATATGTGGGGCAGTGTAGGAGAAGCTACTGTGTAGGGGCAGTGTGGGGTAAACTACTGTGTGGGGCAGCATGGGGAGGCTCTGTAGGGACAATTCTATTATTTTTGGGGACACTATACATGGATTATTGCCTGGAGCACAATATAGGGTGTTACTATTATTACTGGGGCACTCAAGGGGACATTATAGCTGCTGTGGACACTATAGGGACATTTGGGGTAATTCATCAAACTGGTGTAAATTAGGACTGGCTTAGTTGCCCATAGCAACCAATCAGATTCCACCTTTCATTTTTAACAGCTCTTTTGGAAATCGAGTTCTACTTTACACCAGTTTGATAAATGACCCCAATTATGTCTATTAGGGCCACTATTTTTTCAGCAGTATAGTACCTGGTGCGCACAACGGGCACAGTATTAGGAGTGGCAGCAGGATGACACTGTCAGGACACCAGGATGGGGAGGTTGATAGAAAAGATGAGAAATCTAACGTGTCTGTGTTACAAACTCTGTAGAGACGAGATGCGGCTGAAAGGATTTGTCATGGTGGTCTGGTTCAAACGGAGGAGAAGAGGAAAGAGAAGGTCTACATGACAGGAGATGTCCCTGGATGTAAGAGGTATGTGGTCACTATGACATGTAGAAAATGTTTTTAAAGGAGAATTACACTTTAAAGGCTATATTTGTTTGTCTTTCCAACCTTCTTGTTTTTTTCAGCTAAAAGGTTTTACCTCGGAATTTGATATGGATGGTCTATCCTCAGGATAGGTTATCAGTATCAGATCAGTGGGGATCCGACTCCTGACACCCCTGCTGATCAGCTGTTTGAAGAGGCCACGGCGCTCACCAGAGCTCCGGTGAGCACTGCAGTCTCTTCATAGTTTACCAAGCACAGCGCCGTACATTAGACGACAGCAATGCTTGGTATTGCAGCTCATCTCCTTTCACTTGAATGGGACTGAATGGCAACTAGGCTATGTGACTTATATACAGTGACATCACTGGCCTCCCAACAGTTGATCGGCAGGTGTCCCGGGCGAAGGACACCAGCCGATCTGATATTGACGACCTATCCTAAAGATAATCTTATATACCTTGCTGGTACTGTATTACACTGCAGTTTCTCTGCATGAGAATCTGCATGGAAAAACCATGTGTACTCCACAATCAGTGCAGGCAGGCTATGTGTGAATGTGTTGTTTGTGCAATATTTCTTTTGAGGCCCCACTGAAAATTTTGCCCAGGGCCACACTTTGTCTAAGACCGGCTCTTCCTTTGACATGAGCATCGGAGCATTTCATGCTCTGATCCTCTCCCTTGCCCTGCGCTGTATCACGCAGGGCAAGGGCTTTTTTGTTTATCTTTTTTCACTGCTAGGCGGATGCTCCCAGTGACATCACCGCCACTAGCGGGTGGGCTTTAGCAAGGAGAGAGTGATTGAACTCTACAATTGCATTACTCCAGGACGGAAACTACAAAAGGGTTTGTTGTCACGTTAATTGGTTTAATTAGTTATATTCTGATTAATTGTATTGTACACTCAATAGTTCTGTATGGATAGGTCAGGGTTAACTATCCTTACTCAGCCTCTTTTAGGATGCTTGGAGATGGACTTAGGTCCGCCCCTAGTTCAGCGTGTAAATTTGGTGTTAGCTAAGGAAGAGAGGAGCTCACTTCTAAGAAATGTTGGTCTGAGTCCCAGAGAACCATTGTTATGGAAGGTGGGTGTGGACCCACTATGCCAACTAACCAGTTTGGTTTTGGGCTAAACCTAAAGGCATTGTCCTGGTGATTCCCTGGTATTCACCCTTTAACCCCTGTACAGAGAGCTGGACTTTGCCGCAAGGAACCAACCAGGCCGCGACCTCCTGGAGTAGTCCTAGTGTAGTTGACTGCTGACCCACGGGGAATAGAGACACTGGTGCAAAGCACCAAGGACACAGGCAGAAGCGTGGTCTAAACATAGTCTAATAGTCAGGGCAGGCTGAGTACTTGTGTATTCCAAATAGCAGTTCCAATGTCAGGGCAGGCTGAGTACAAGCGTAATCCAGGACACAGTTCCAAGGTCGGGGCAGGCAGCAAGAGGCGGAATCGGAAGACAAACAAGGTTCGGTACACGGATATCCAGATGAGATCGCTGTCACTGGTTAATAGCAAGAAATAACCTCAAAGCTCAGGCAAGGAGGTGGAACTACAGCCCAGCTAAATAGGGAGACTGATCAGCAACGTAACCAGCACCTGGACTGGGGGAAAGCATTAACTCTCTCAGTGTTGAAGGAAAGTTCACGGAGCTCTAATCCCGATTCACATAGGGCGGGCCAGAATGCCAACATGACAACCATCATCTCTGAGACATTTACAGAAAGAAAGCTTTGCTACATTAGGATACTCCAGAGAGAGATGGAAGAACTAAAAGGTCCAGAATCTGCAAGGCACTGGAGTCAGTCAGCTAGTTATTGTGT
The DNA here is from genome assembly GCF_014858855.1 of Bufo gargarizans. Taxonomy (NCBI): domain Eukaryota; kingdom Metazoa; phylum Chordata; class Amphibia; order Anura; family Bufonidae; genus Bufo; species Bufo gargarizans. Next base: position 499,682,556 of record NC_058082.1, read on the forward strand.
TTGTAATAGGCCTCATGCACACGACCGTTGTTGTGTCCCATGTCCGTTGTTCCACGGACCCATTGACTTTCAATGGGTCAGTGGAAAATTCGGAAAAGGCCTCATGCACACGACAGTATTGCAGTCCGCAAAAAGGGGTTCCGTTGTTCTGTGATCCGTGTCCGTTTTTATTTCTGTGTGACTTCCTTGATTTTTGGAGGATTACCAGACATGAAGGTAATTGAAAAAAAAATCTAAGTCAAGTTTGCTTTGCAAATGATAGAAAAAAAACGGACACGGATCACGGACACGGATGACAGTTTCGTGTGCCTTTGTGTTTTTTCACGGACCCATTGACTTGAATGGGTCCGCGAACCGTTGTCCGTGAAAAAAATAGGACTGGTCCTATTTTTTTCACGAACTGGAAACACGGATCACGGACGCGGATGACAAACGGTGCATTTTCCGAATTTTCCACGCAGAGAATCACGGAAAACGGAACAACGGACACGGGACGGAACAACGGTCGTGTGCATGAGGCCAAATGCACAGTTTGTTATCCGTGTCCGTGATCCGTGTTTCCAGTCCGTGAAAAAAATGTCCTGTCCTATTTTTTTTCACGGACAACGGTTCACGGACCCATTCAAGTCAATGGGTCTGTGAAAAACACGGAGGCACACAAGATTGTCATCCGCGTCCGTGATCCGTGTCCATTTTTGTTTCTATCATTTGCAAGGCAAACATGTCTGGTGATCCTCCAGAAATCAAGGAAGACACACGGAAACAAAAACGGACACGGATCACGGAACAACAGAACCCTTTTTTGCAGACCGTGAAAAAATACTGTGGTGTGCATGAGGCCTAAGGCTGAGAAAGGGAACATTGCCACTACATCCTTCCACTCAGTTTTGGCCAGCTGGATCTTAATCCTGTGTACCCCTCAGACTGGGAATGGCAGACAAGTTTGCAAGAACCTTATTTGCTAACTTTAGATTCTGCGGAGAGAAAAAATTTGGCCGAATGCACACGGCCGTGAGCAGTCCGTGGAACCACGGGCTGGATTCCTGCTGAGAGCAGGAGCGCACGGCGTCATTGGTTGCTATGATGCCGTGCGCTCCCTGCTGCCGCCACAATACAGTAATGCACTGGTATAGAAGTGTACAAGTGTATTAGTGTATTGCAAATAAAAAACAAACTTCCACATATATTCAGATAAATCTTGGGTGGGGGAGTCTGACCCTAATATGAGGTGCTTATAAAGTTCAGTTAAAGTCAGGTCAGATTCATGTATCGTTGCTATGAAAAGGCAGAAATGCTATATCAGGGGAATTAATAGGCCGGCACAGGTGAGTCACCTCGGAAAACATGAGAGTTCTCCCACAGGGGCAAACACAAGTGAGGCAACAGAATAATCTGCAATATTTTCCCATATAGTCACGCTCGGGTAATTTAGTTACAATAATTTGGTTTTCTGCTCGCTGATCAGGTACAGATTCATAATATATTATTTTAACACTGCTGATCTGATGTTTGATTCGATTTCATTTTATTTGCGCGGTTTTGAGCTTGCATTCTGGCACTCCTTAGGATTTGGATGCCAAGTGTGCACTAAATGAGCATGGTGATAGGGATGACTTACCAAGCTTGGTTTGAGAAACATGTCAAGTACAGAAGTCTTCACTTTCTAGAAATGTTTCATTATAGTTAGTGTTGAGCGAACTTTAGAAAAATTCAAGTCTGCTGCTTTGACGAATTTCACAAAGAAATTCACTTTGTGACGAATTATTTCATCACGAAGCGCATTTCTTTGTAAATAGCAGGTGCAAAAACAAGGAACAGCGATTGCGCCACCCCACCTCCCCCGTCATTGGTCCCCTTAGATGCTGCATTCATTGCTGACCACGGCACCTGTGAATAATAGTGAGGGCTTTCAGGGGTTAATCCTGTAAAAAAACTAAATAAAAAATAATACTCACCTTATCCATTTGAGCACGAAAAGGCCACCACAGCCATCGTGATTGAAGAGGATAAAATATATGGGTTTCGGACCGCGCTTTTTATTCAGGCCAGTACGCAAACTTAGATCTTTCTTCCTTCTTCCTTTACAGGAGAACCGAGGGCTACAAATATCCTTTAACTGGATATCCTGTAACTTTAAAGGTAATAATAGTGTGAGACCGTATGATAAGGTAACCTGCACTGCACAGATTGTACTCACTCGGCGTTTTCAAGAAATAGGCATAGATATAATCCCTCCGTAATGGATTGTTGAGATTCTCTCATATACCGCTTTCTCGTGCACTGCTGCAGGGTCTCCACCCGGTCTTTAATCAGGTATGATCCAGATAATTTCTCCAGATTCTGATAGGTTTAAGACAATTGTTAAAAAAGTCATATAAAATTCCCAGCGTCAATAATACTGCTACTGCCCGACCCGGGTTTCACTCCATGAGCTTCGTCAGGGGCACACTTAATTTCACCCTCCCCCTTCTTTTTATTTGTGGGTTGGTGTTGATCAGGAGTCAGGTGTGCTCCTTCACACTACCAACCTCATTCATCTTTAACCCTATACCAGTATCACCTAATCTGCAAGGGAGAAAAACGGTTGCTACTAGGTCACAATTCACATGGACACACTTAATACTCGGGTTCTGTTTTGTCAATTCTTCTTTCTAATTTAACACAGCCTGTAGGTCAAAATCTACATTTAGACCTCCTGGTTGTAATGTACCCAGTTCATATATCCATTGGCTCTCTTTTTTATTAATTTTCTCCAGGAAACTTCCTCCCCTCCAATGTTTTTGAATGGATTCTACTCCCATAAACTTGAGACCCTCTGGCTTTTTTTGATGACATTTTTTATAGTGGGCCGATACCCCATGACTTTCAAGTCCTTTTCTTATATTTCTAATGTGTTCCTGTATACGGACTTTCAAAGGTCTGATAGTCCGTCCTACATACTGGAGGCCGCAAGGGCACTCCAGTACATATATTACCCCTTTACTATAACATGTCATCTCGCCCACCAATTCTAACTGTTTATTCTTACTGGTACTTTTAACTATAGTGCTACTTTGTAATTTTTCTGTTCTTTTCCTGTTTTTGCAAGGGATGCAAAAACCGCACCAATTAAAGCTATTTTTTGTTTTTTTGTTGCTTTTTTTATTTTCCAATCTATTAGCACTATGTACCAATTTGTTTTGTAGGTTGGGTGCTTTTTTGTAGATGACTGTTGGTTGTTCAGGAATAACAGGACCCAACACTGGGTCATTTTTTAAAATCGACCAATTTTTTTTGATTGCGTTTTTCAATTCACCAGAACACTGTGTGAACTGTGTTATGAATGAAAAACGGAAATCCATGGTTTTTTTGTTTAATTCCGATTTTTTTGGGGTTCCCTCTCGTTTTTTAGTTACATCTTTTATGCATCTCTCCAAGTCATCATGTTTGTAACCTTTTTCCAAAAAACGTTCTTTTATTATATTGCTTTGTTCTTTAAATATAGCCTGATCAGTGCAGTTTCGGTGGATTCTCTGGACCTGTCCCTTTGGTATATTATATAACCACGGGGCATAATGACAGCTGGTTAGATCTATATATCCGTTAACATCTGTTGGCTTAAAATAGGTTTTAGTTTTAAGCTGTCCCTCCTCGGCATATATAGTTAGGTCCAAAAAATCCACCGAGACCGCACTGACCGTGCTAGTAAAACTAAGGTTCCATTCTTTGTTTTCCAGTCCTACAATAAAAGTCTCAAGTTGATTTTTGTCACCCTCCCATATCAACAAGCAGTCATCTATATACCTTTTCCAGGTTTTTAGAGTCCCACTTTTTTCCGATTTTTTTAAAACAGGGTCAATATATTCTTTTTCCCACATGGTCATGAAAATATTCGCGAAACTGGGGGCGAATTTCGCCCCCATCGCCGTTCCGACCTTCTGCAGGTAGTACTGGTCCTTAAACCAGAAGTAATTATGTTCTAAGCAGAATTCAACACATTGTACTATAAAATCAGCCTGTAATTTGTTCATATCCGGGTCATTGTACAGGGTCTCTCTTATTGCATGTATTCCTAATTTTTTGGGGATGATGGTATACAAGGAGGACACGTCAATGGTGGCCATCCACGTGTTCTCCCCCACCCCTTGTAAATCGTTTATTATTTTAATCACGCTACCGCTATACTTCAAATAAGAGGGTGCCTTTGGTATATATTTTTGCAAGAAGTTATCTATATACTCCGTAATTCTACTAGTGAGGGAATTAATTCCTGACACTATAGGTCTACCAGGGGGATTTGTGACACTCTTATGAATTTTCGGCAGTATATAGATAATAGGAGTCATCGGTTCTTTTATATTCAAATATTCCATTTCCTTTTTATTAAGAATACCTTTGTCGCCACCATATTTCACCAAGGTTTGTAGTTTATTTTTATATTCTGGGAGGGGGTCTTTTTTCAATACAGCGTAGGTCTTATTATCTCCCAGCTGCCTCAGAACTTCTATTTCATAGTCCTCAATATTCATAATAACCACTCCCCCCCCTTTATCCGCAGGCTTTATTATTATATCCTGATTATCCTGTAGCGCCTTCAATGCATCCCTTTCTTTTTTATTTAGGTTGCCCCCTTTCTTTTTAGATTCTATTTTTTCCAGTTCATTTAGGATACTTCTTTTGAAGGCATCTACGCATTCGTTATTTCTATTTTTAGGATAAAACTTCGATTTATCTTTTAAATTCGTATGTATATATTCTTGTTCTTGCTCTGCATTGTTTTGGTAATTTACTAGTTCTTTCCCTGAAAAAAATTTCGCTATATTCAGTTTTCTAATAAATCTATGAATATCTACAAAGGCATCAAACTTGTTTAGGCTTTTAGATGGCGCAAATTTTAACCCCTTTTTAAGTACCGCTTTTTCTGACTCCGACAAGGTGTGTCTGCTGAGATTAAATATCCCTTCATTCACACCTTGCTTTTTTTGTTCACGGATTTTGTGCTTTTTTCCCCCTCTTTTTCCTCTGTGAACCTTCTCTTTTGCGGTGTGTTGGTGTTTGGCGTGATTGTTTTTCTTTTTTCTTGCTCTTTCTCTAGTTTTTCTTGTTCCCCCCTCTGTACACCCTTGATCGCTTGATGTGGAAAATTCTGTTGATCTAGCTGTCTCCTTTCCTGCATTATATGCCCTGGTTCAACACCTTTATCGGTTTGTCTCACCATATTTTCTTGCATGATCGTGGGATCCTCTTTTATAAATCTATATGGGTTATTATTTTGCCGCCCATATTGTTGATATGGTCTCCTTGTATTGGGCCACTGATGGTGGTAAGGGTTCCTCCCATATCCATTATAGTTTCCATTATATTGCTGTGTATTCCATGAGTTACTTGGTCGATCCTCATAGTATTCATTTTTTCTAGTAGCATCCCATTCTCTCCACTGTTGCCTGGGGTAACCTTTAACACTATATTCCTTTTCCTCGGCCCCTTTTCCCTCTCCCATTTCTAGATTATTCGCCCTTCTGTTTGCTTCTGACCTAAATCTCCACCTGTAGATTTTTTTAGTCTCATATTCTTCGCATGTTTTGCGATATTTTTTCTGCTTTTTTTCTTTTATTTCTTTATCTACTCCTGTGATGTTCACTTGACACTTTTCACTTAACTTAATATATTCTTTATTTGTTTTAAAGGGTTTTAGTTTTTCCTGTAATTTTTCTATATTCTGTCCTATATTTTTTAGTATCTGTCTACGTATTTTTATAATGAATTCCATGGCTTTAAAACCACAGAAATCCATTAGTTTTTCCCAGTCGTCTATATCCTTGGGATCTTCCGTATTAAGGGGGAGTTGCCATCGCAGACCCTCTGGGATCTTACCCTCCGCCAAATACCTTTCCAGGGATAAGACTTCCCAGGTAGTCCTAATTTCTTTACATAGATCTTTTTCTAACTCTACAAACATATCCCCCATAATTTTCTCTTCCTTCATATCTTCATTTACAGTGAAAATACTTTCGACATCACATACCATATTTGCTCTAAAATCAAAAATATCCATAACTGCTGGACTCGGCGAACGTCCCACCAAGACACAATATACAATAAAAAAGTCACCAGTCCGCAGTAATGATATGCAGCAGGTCCGCAAAGTGATGTGGGATCAATCACACTTCAAATAGATAAAATATATGGGTTTCGGACCGCGCTTTTTATTCAGGCCAGTACGCAAACTTAGATCTTTCTTCCTTCTTCCTTTACAGGAGAACCGAGGGCTACAAATATCCTTTAACTGGATATCCTGTAACTTTAAAGGTAATAATAGTGTGAGACCGGATAGCGGTAGCGTGATTAAAATAATAAACGATTTACAAGGGGTGGGGGAGAACACGTGGATGGCCACCATTGACGTGTCCTCCTTGTATACCATCATCCCCAAAAAATTAGGAATACATGCAATAAGAGAGACCCTGTACAATGACCCGGATATGAACAAATTACAGGCTGATTTTATAGTACAATGTGTTGAATTCTGCTTAGAACATAATTACTTCTGGTTTAAGGACCAGTACTACCTGCAGAAGGTCGGAACGGCGATGGGGGCGAAATTCGCCCCCAGTTTCGCGAATATTTTCATGACCATGTGGGAAAAAGAATATATTGACCCTGTTTTAAAAAAATCGGAAAAAAGTGGGACTCTAAAAACCTGGAAAAGGTATATAGATGACTGCTTGTTGATATGGGAGGGTGACAAAAATCAACTTGAGACTTTTATTGTAGGACTGGAAAACAAAGAATGGAACCTTAGTTTTACTAGCACGGTCAGTGCGGTCTCGGTGGATTTTTTGGACCTAACTATATATGCCGAGGAGGGACAGCTTAAAACTAAAACCTATTTTAAGCCAACAGATGTTAACGGATATATAGATCTAACCAGCTGTCATTATGCCCCGTGGTTATATAATATACCAAAGGGACAGGTCCAGAGAATCCACCGAAACTGCACTGATCAGGCTATATTTAAAGAACAAAGCAATATAATAAAAGAACGTTTTTTGGAAAAAGGTTACAAACATGATGACTTGGAGAGATGCATAAAAGATGTAACTAAAAAACGAGAGGGAACCCCAAAAAAATCGGAATTAAACAAAAAAACCATGGATTTCCGTTTTTCATTCATAACACAGTTCACACAGTGTTCTGGTGAATTGAAAAACGCAATCAAAAAAAATTGGTCGATTTTAAAAAATGACCCAGTGTTGGGTCCTGTTATTCCTGAACAACCAACAGTCATCTACAAAAAAGCACCCAACCTACAAAACAAATTGGTACATAGTGCTAATAGATTGGAAAATAAAAAAAGCAACAAAAAAACAAAAAATAGCTTTAATTGGTGCGGTTTTTGCATCCCTTGCAAAAACAGGAAAAGAACAGAAAAATTACAAAGTAGCACTATAGTTAAAAGTACCAGTAAGAATAAACAGTTAGAATTGGTGGGCGAGATGACATGTTATAGTAAAGGGGTAATATATGTACTGGAGTGCCCTTGCGGCCTCCAGTATGTAGGACGGACTATCAGACCTTTGAAAGTCCGTATACAGGAACACATTAGAAATATAAGAAAAGGACTTGAAAGTCATGGGGTATCGGCCCACTATAAAAAATGTCATCAAAAAAAGCCAGAGGGTCTCAAGTTTATGGGAGTAGAATCCATTCAAAAACATTGGAGGGGAGGAAGTTTCCTGGAGAAAATTAATAAAAAAGAGAGCCAATGGATATATGAACTGGGTACATTACAACCAGGAGGTCTAAATGTAGATTTTGACCTACAGGCTGTGTTAAATTAGAAAGAAGAATTGACAAAACAGAACCCGAGTATTAAGTGTGTCCATGTGAATTGTGACCTAGTAGCAACCGTTTTTCTCCCTTGCAGATTAGGTGATACTGGTATAGGGTTAAAGATGAATGAGGTTGGTAGTGTGAAGGAGCACACCTGACTCCTGATCAACACCAACCCACAAATAAAAAGAAGGGGGAGGGTGAAATTAAGTGTGCCCCTGACGAAGCTCATGGAGTGAAACCCGGGTCGGGCAGTAGCAGTATTATTGACGCTGGGAATTTTATATGACTTTTTAACAATTGTCTTAAACCTATCAGAATCTGGAGAAATTATCTGGATCATACCTGATTAAAGACCGGGTGGAGACCCTGCAGCAGTGCACGAGAAAGCGGTATATGAGAGAATCTCAACAATCCATTACGGAGGGATTATATCTACGCCTATTTCTTGAAAACGCTGAGTGAGTACAATCTGTGCAGTGCAGGTTACCTTATCATACGGTCTCACACTATTATTACCTTTAAAGTTACAGGATATCCAGTTAAAGGATATTTGTAGCCCTCGGTTCTCCTGTAAAGGAAGAAGGAAGAAAGATCTAAGTTTGCGTACTGGCCTGAATAAAAAGCGCGGTCCGAAACCCATATATTTTATCCATTTGAAGTGTGATTGATCCCACATCACTTTGCGGACCTGCTGCATATCATTACTGCGGACTGGTGACTTTTTTATTGTATATTGTGTCTTGGTGGGACGTTCGCCGAGTCCAGCAGTTATGGATATTTTTGATTTTAGAGCAAATATGGTATGTGATGTCGAAAGTATTTTCACTGTAAATGAAGATATGAAGGAAGAGAAAATTATGGGGGATATGTTTGTAGAGTTAGAAAAAGATCTATGTAAAGAAATTAGGACTACCTGGGAAGTCTTATCCCTGGAAAGGTATTTGGCGGAGGGTAAGATCCCAGAGGGTCTGCGATGGCAACTCCCCCTTAATACGGAAGATCCCAAGGATATAGACGACTGGGAAAAACTAATGGATTTCTGTGGTTTTAAAGCCATGGAATTCATTATAAAAATACGTAGACAGAAACTAAAAAATATAGGACAGAATATAGAAAAATTACAGGAAAAACTAAAACCCTTTAAAACAAATAAAGAATATATTAAGTTAAGTGAAAAGTGTCAAGTGAACATCACAGGAGTAGATAAAGAAATAAAAGAAAAAAAGCAGAAAAAATATCGCAAAACATGCGAAGAATATGAGACTAAAAAAATCTACAGGTGGAGATTTAGGTCAGAAGCAAACAGAAGGGCGAATAATCTAGAAATGGGAGAGGGAAAAGGGGCCGAGGAAAAGGAATATAGTGTTAAAGGTTACCCCAGGCAACAGTGGAGAGAATGGGATGCTACTAGAAAAAATGAATACTATGAGGATCGACCAAGTAACTCATGGAATACACAGCAATATAATGGAAACTATAATGGATATGGGAGGAACCCTTACCACCATCAGTGGCCCAATACAAGGAGACCATATCAACAATATGGGCGGCAAAATAATAACCCATATAGATTTATAAAAGAGGATCCCACGATCATGCAAGAAAATATGGTGAGACAAACCGATAAAGGTGTTGAACCAGGGCATATAATGCAGGAAAGGAGACAGCTAGATCAACAGAATTTTCCACATCAAGCGATCAAGGGTGTACAGAGGGGGGAACAAGAAAAACTAGAGAAAGAGCAAGAAAAAAGAAAAACAATCACGCCAAACACCAACACACCGCAAAAGAGAAGGTTCACAGAGGAAAAAGAGGGGGAAAAAAGCACAAAATCCGTGAACAAAAAAAGCAAGGTGTGAATGAAGGGATATTTAATCTCAGCAGACACACCTTGTCGGAGTCAGAAAAAGCGGTACTTAAAAAGGGGTTAAAATTTGCGCCATCTAAAAGCCTAAACAAGTTTGATGCCTTTGTAGATATTCATAGATTTATTAGAAAACTGAATATAGCGAAATTTTTTGCAGGGAAAGAACTAGTAAATAACCAAAACAATGCAGAGCAAGAACAAGAATATATACATACGAATTTAAAAGATAAATCGAAGTTTTATCCTAAAAATAGAAATAACGAATGCGTAGATGCCTTCAAAAGAAGTATCCTAAATGAACTGGAAAAAATAGAATCTAAAAAGAAAGGGGGCAACCTAAATAAAAAAGAAAGGGATGCATTGAAGGCGCTACAGGATAATCAGGATATAATAATAAAGCCTGCGGATAAAGGGGGGGGAGTGGTTATTATGAATATTGAGGACTATGAAATAGAAGTTCTGAGGCAGCTGGGAGATAATAAGACCTACGCTGTATTGAAAAAAGACCCCCTCCCAGAATATAAAAATAAACTACAAACCTTGGTGAAATATGGTGGCGACAAAGGTATTCTTAATAAAAAGGAAATGGAATATTTGAATATAAAAGAACCGATGACTCCTATTATCTATATACTGCCGAAAATTCATAAGAGTGTCACAAATCCCCCTGGTAGACCTATAGTGTCGGGAATTAATTCCCTCACTAGTAGAATTACGGAGTATATAGATAACTTCTTGCAAAAATATATACCAAAGGCACCCTCTTATTTGAAGGATAGCGGTAGCGTGATTAAAATAATAAACGATTTACAAGGGGTGGGGGAGAACACGTGGATGGCCACCATTGACGTGTCCTCCTTGTATACCATCATCCCCAAAAAATTAGGAATACATGCAATAAGAGAGACCCTGTACAATGACCCGGATATGAACAAATTACAGGCTGATTTTATAGTACAATGTGTTGAATTCTGCTTAGAACATAATTACTTCTGGTTTAAGGACCAGTACTACCTGCAGAAGGTCGGAACGGCGATGGGGGCGAAATTCGCCCCCAGTTTCGCGAATATTTTCATGACCATGTGGGAAAAAGAATATATTGACCCTGTTTTAAAAAAATCGGAAAAAAGTGGGACTCTAAAAACCTGGAAAAGGTATATAGATGACTGCTTGTTGATATGGGAGGGTGACAAAAATCAACTTGAGACTTTTATTGTAGGACTGGAAAACAAAGAATGGAACCTTAGTTTTACTAGCACGGTCAGTGCGGTCTCGGTGGATTTTTTGGACCTAACTATATATGCCGAGGAGGGACAGCTTAAAACTAAAACCTATTTTAAGCCAACAGATGTTAACGGATATATAGATCTAACCAGCTGTCATTATGCCCCGTGGTTATATAATATACCAAAGGGACAGGTCCAGAGAATCCACCGAAACTGCACTGATCAGGCTATATTTAAAGAACAAAGCAATATAATAAAAGAACGTTTTTTGGAAAAAGGTTACAAACATGATGACTTGGAGAGATGCATAAAAGATGTAACTAAAAAACGAGAGGGAACCCCAAAAAAATCGGAATTAAACAAAAAAACCATGGATTTCCGTTTTTCATTCATAACACAGTTCACACAGTGTTCTGGTGAATTGAAAAACGCAATCAAAAAAAATTGGTCGATTTTAAAAAATGACCCAGTGTTGGGTCCTGTTATTCCTGAACAACCAACAGTCATCTACAAAAAAGCACCCAACCTACAAAACAAATTGGTACATAGTGCTAATAGATTGGAAAATAAAAAAAGCAACAAAAAAACAAAAAATAGCTTTAATTGGTGCGGTTTTTGCATCCCTTGCAAAAACAGGAAAAGAACAGAAAAATTACAAAGTAGCACTATAGTTAAAAGTACCAGTAAGAATAAACAGTTAGAATTGGTGGGCGAGATGACATGTTATAGTAAAGGGGTAATATATGTACTGGAGTGCCCTTGCGGCCTCCAGTATGTAGGATGGACTATCAGACCTTTGAAAGTCCGTATACAGGAACACATTAGAAATATAAGAAAAGGACTTGAAAGTCATGGGGTATCGGCCCACTATAAAAAATGTCATCAAAAAAAGCCAGAGGGTCTCAAGTTTATGGGAGTAGAATCCATTCAAAAACATTGGAGGGGAGGAAGTTTCCTGGAGAAAATTAATAAAAAAGAGAGCCAATGGATATATGAACTGGGTACATTACAACCAGGAGGTCTAAATGTAGATTTTGACCTACAGGCTGTGTTAAATTAGAAAGAAGAATTGACAAAACAGTCAGGCCGGACGAGGAGCGCAGCGGTGGGGGAGGCCGTTCATGAAGAGGTGATGGCAGCGAAAGGACAGGTGAGGTAAGGGTTAAGTGGGAGACTGGGTCAGTTAGGCGCGAGTTGTCAGGGGAGCGGGAGGGGGTGGGGGCGTGGCTAGCGCTTGCGAGGGGAAGAGGCGGGAGAGAGAGGACAGTGCGGCCAGGGCAAGCGAACGGAGCGGACCTGCGTTAAGATGTCGGCTCAGGGGATGTCGGTGGAGCAGCTGCTGGAGTGGCTGAGGAGAGAGGCGGAGGTGCGGGGGCCTGGCTGGCTGCAGGAGCAGGTGGGTGCGTGCGGAGTTTTGCCTGCTCCTGTGGCTACCCCTCTTGAACGGGCGGCACGGCCGCGGCGGGGTCACCCACCGGCGCGCCTCAGCCCTGAAAGCACCCCCCGGGCCCGGCGCCGAGTCGGGAGCCCGTCTGCGGACCCTCCGCGGCGGAGGGCGGCCGCTCGGCCTGCAGTGAGTCGCCCTCGCCGCGGGAGGAATCCCACTACACGGCGGGGCCCTGAGAGGAGCGGGACGCCCCCTCCCCCGCTCCCGGCGGCGGTCTTTATGGATGCGGGACCAGGAACGGTGGTCCGGCCTGGGCCTTCTTACAGCGGGCGGTCCACTCGGCGGCAGGATGAGTTCCAGGTGCTTCGGGCTGCATGGGATGGAGGGGATTCCCCGTGCAGGCCCAGAGAAGATCGAGGCGGTGAGGTAGAGGGTCCCCTCGTCGACACGGACGCCGCGGTTCCGGCCCGGGGGCCTTCCAGTGTGGTCCAGAGGGTCGTCCAGGTGGTCCAGGAGGAGCAGCCGTCGACGTCTGGGAGCTACGCCAGTGAAGTGTCGGTGCGGCGGGAGTCTGGATCAGCGGCAGCGGGAGTCACAGCGCCCGTGGTGCCTGGTGAGATTGCATGGGGACCCATTTTAGCGCAGGGCTTCCCGGTGGGGGGGGCTGGGGGTGGGGCGGCCATGGGTGAGTTAGGTAAGGGGTTGGGGCAGTTGTTGGGGGGGCTGGCAGGATGGTTGTCTGGGTTGGGGTCCGGAGGGGGGTCGCCATTGCAGGGTTGGGGAGTGTTGCCGGGGTTGGGGGCTGGGGCGTCAGGGGGGGCGGCTGGGTCAGTGTCGGTGGAGACGCAGGTTGGGGGGGATGCGGAGGGGCAGAGGTTGGATGACAGGGCGCGTGGCGAGGTGTATGTGTGCTTTGAGGGCCCTTTGGGGGCTCATTTGAAGCAGGAGGTGCGGGAAAAGATATGGAAGGGGGAGTATGTGGAGATTTTTTCGCTGCTCCCGTTGGAACGGTTTAACTTGGACAGGGGGAAGAAGGATGAGGGTAAGAAGGTGGAGGAGGAGGAGAAGCGGCGGCATCGGCTGATTCCGCGGACATTTGCTAATTGGCTTCAGGCGTTTGCCATTTTAGCTAGTGTCATTGGGGAACGGTCCCCGGAGTGCTGTTCGGCGCTGTTTTGCTATCAGGACGCCATAGGGGAAGCGTATCGGGTTTACGGTGGGGTGGGCTGGCTCCGGTATGATGAGCAGTTCCGGCAGCGTAAGGCGGTTAGGCCTGATATCCGGTGGGATCACAAGGACATCGGGCTGTGGCTGAGGGTGACGGCGGTGCCTAGGGCTGGGCAGTCCTTTCGGGGGGAGCCGGGCGGGTCTTCTCCAGGAGCGTTGGCGGCTGCGTCGGCAAAGGGGCTGTGTTTCCTCTTTAATGAGGGAAACTGCAGGTTTGGGGCAAAATGCAAATTCAAGCATGAATGCACTGGGTGCGGTGGGCCCCATGGAGCGAGCCGTTGCTTTAAGGGGGGACGGCAGCGGGGGGGTGAGGGGGCTGGAAAAGGGACTGACTCCGGTGCGGGTGGACGTGATGCAGGAGTTTCTAGATAGATATCCGGATCGGGAAGCGGCTAGGTTGTTGGGGGACGGTTTTCGTTTTGGTTTTCGCATTCCCTCTGTGGTGGCGGCGGGGCCTGTTGTTCACAAGAACCTTAGGTCTGCGCTTGAGCATGGGGGAGTGGTTGGGGACAAGTTGCGGAGAGAGGTTGAGCTGGGGCGGATGGCGGGTCCGTTTAGGGAGCCACCGCTCCCGAATCTGAAGGTGTCTCCTTTGGGGGTGGTGCCGAAGAAGGAGCCGAATAAGTTTCGGCTCATTCATCATTTGTCTTACCCCAAGGGTGCGTCGGTCAATGACGGTATTGATCCTGAGATTTGCTCGGTGGTTTATACTTCCTTTGACGCGGCTGTGAGGTGGGTGAGGAGGTGGGGGCGGGGGGCGCTGTTGGCAAAGGTTGACGTTGAGGCGGCTTTTCGTCTGCTTCCGGTTCACGTGGAGAGCATGGGGTTGTTGGGCTGTTTTTGGGAGGGGGCGTATTTTGTTGATCGGTGTTTGCCTATGGGGTGCTCTCTCTCGTGCGCGTACTTTGAGACTTTTAGCTCGTTTTTGGAGTGGGTGGTGATCGAAGTGTCGGGTTGTAAGTCTGTGATACATTACCTGGACGACTTCTTGTGTTTGGGGCCGGCGGATTCGCGGGTGTGTTCCTTGTTGTTGCACACGTTGCAATCGGTTTTTGAGCGTTTTGGGGTGCCGTTAGCGCGGGAGAAGACGGTGGGTCCGGTGACGGAGTTATGTTTTTTGGGGATTGTCATAGATACGGAGCGGATGGAGTGTAGGCTGCCTGAGGATAAGTTACTGGATTTGCGCTGCGGTATTGAGCGGGCCATAGGGAAGGAGAAGATCAGGTTGCGGGATTTGCAGTCGTTGTTAGGGAAGCTCAACTTTGCTTGTCAGATTATGCCGATGGGGAGGATTTTTTGCAGGCGGTTGTCGGCGGCTACGGGGGGGGTGTCGGCGCCTCATCACTTCGTACGGTTGGGCAAGGAGTTAAAGGGGGATTTGAGGGTGTGGGCGGAATTTTTGGGGCAGTATAATGGGCGGACGCTGGTTATGGGGGGGTTGTGTGATTCCGTGGATTTCGAATTGTATACGGATGCGTCGGGGGGGGTGGGGTTTGGGGCTTATTGCCAGGGACAATGGTGTGCGGGCAGGTGGCCGGAGGCATGGGTGACCCGAGGATGGGTGAGGAATCTGGCGTTGTTGGAGCTGTTTCCGATTGTTATGGCGGTAGTGTTGTGGGGTGAGAGATTTGGGAATCGGAAGGTCCGGTTTCATTGTGACAACCTTGGGGTGGTACAGGCTATTAACAGTTTGTCAGCGTCTTCCCCGCCAGTGGTTCGGCTGTTGCAGTTTTTGGTGTTGCGTTGTTTGTCGATTAATGTTTGGGTGGTGGCGGAGCATGTTGCTGGTGTGTCTAATTCAGTGGCGGATTCTCTTTCTCGTTCGCAGTGGGAGCGGTTCCGGCTTCTAGCGCCAGAAGCGGAGGAGGAGGGTCTGGAGTGTCCGCCGTGGCTCTGGGGGATCCTGGAGGAGAAGTGATGGGGTTGTTGAGGGATTCGCTGAGTCCGGGTACTTGGAAGGAGTATGGTAAGGCGTGGACGACCTGGGAGTGTTGGAATGATGCCAGGGGGACGGGTGTTGGGGGCGGGGAGGTTAGGCTGTTGGAGTTGCTGGGTTGTTTGAAGAGGGAGGGGTGGACAGTGTCCAAAGTGAGTCGTTTTATGGCAGGGGTAGCTTTTGGGTTTAGGTTGAGGCGGCTGCCTGATTTGACGAAGGGTTTCCTGGTGCGGCAGGTGTTGAAGGGTTGGCGCAGGGGGGAGCCCAAGGTGCCGGATCAGAGGAAGCCGGTGTCTTTTGAGTTGCTGTTGCGGGTGGGCGTGCAGTTAAGTATCATTTGTAAGTCTGGTTGGGAGCTGGGGTTGTTCAGGGCGGCTTTTGCATTAGCGTTCTTTGGAGCGTTTAGATTAGGGGAGTTGGTGAGTGGCAGTGTTCGGAGAGCGGGGGGTTTGCGGTGTGATGATGTTGAGTTAGCGGTGGACAGGGTTGTGGTTCGGATTCGACGGTCCAAAACGGATCAGGAGGGCAGGGGGCGGCAGTTTGTGTTGTTTGCGGTCCCGGGTTGTGGTATGTGCCCGGTGCGGTGTGCGGGCGCTTACGGCGCGGGGATTACCAAGGATGCGCTGCCATTTCTTCGGCATGAGGATGGTTCCTTTTTGTCCAGATTTCAGTTTCTGGCAGTGTTTAAGAAATGTTTGAGAGGATTGGGCGTGCCGGCGGAAGGATATGCTGGGCATTCGTTTCGGATTGGGGCCGCGACGGAGGCGGCTAGGTTGGGGGTCAGTGCGGAGGGGATTAGGAGAATTGGGCGTTGGGAGTCGGCGCGGTTTAAATCGTATGTTCGGTTGGGGTTTTTGTAAGGGGGAGTGTGTTGGTGTGAATTAATTTTTTCTTTTGTTGTTCGCAGGTGTTGCGGCGGCCTTGGTGTGGATCTTGGGTCACTCCTATGTTTTTTGGGGGGCGGTTAGAGCGGATGTGCGGCCGTGCGGGCGCCAGTTGGGTTTTAGTCCGGAGGTAGCCACGGTCCGGTGGTTGGGGGTTCGGGGGATGTTGTGGGGGGGAGTGTTGCGGGAGGTTCATCGCTTTGCGCGATTGGATCGCCCTCCGGATGTGTTGGTGCTTCATGTAGGTGGCAACGATCTGGGTAGGAGGCCGTTTAGGGAATTGATTAGGGACGTCAAGTTCGATTTGTTGAGGATTTGGGCGCTGTTTCCAGGTATAGTGACGGTTTGGTCGGACATTGTTCCGCGGTCGGTTTGGAGGGGGGCACGGTCGGTGGACAGCATTAACAAGGCCCGGATAAAGGTGAACAGGGCGGTGGGTCGTTTTATGGCAAAGAATGGGGCGGTGGTGGTGCGACATGTGGAGCTGGAGAAGGGTGAAGGGGCTTTTTGGAGAGCGGATGGGGTCCATTTGAATGCGGTGGGAACAGATTTGTGGTCTCTGGGGCTCCAGAGTGGTGTGGAAACGGCGTTGGGGATGTGGAGGGACGCGCAGGCTTGAGGAGGTCAAGCTGCGCGTTCGTGGAGGCGGGGGAGGTCCTTGAAGTGGAAGAAGATGGTGGTATCTGAGGATGGGAGGGCCCCGCGGGAGGGGCTGGACTCTCATTGAGGAGCTGGTAGTAAATAACTACGCGTCCATCAGTTGCTGCCTCCGAGCTG
The DNA here is from genome assembly GCF_014858855.1 of Bufo gargarizans. Lineage (NCBI taxonomy): Eukaryota > Metazoa > Chordata > Amphibia > Anura > Bufonidae > Bufo > Bufo gargarizans. The sequence goes on from NC_058082.1 coordinate 499,699,675, forward strand.
GGTTCAACGGCTGGGGGCAAGATGGAGACGCAGGTTTTAGTGGTGTTATGAGGTTATTGGGGCTTCTAGGACCTCCCCTCGTCCTGGGTTAATTTATATGTTAATGATGTTATGTATTTATTTAATAAACGGCTGCTGTGGCCGATTAAATCCAGGCAGTGGTGTTGCGTGTTTATTTCTATGGGATTAGGAGGGTAGTTCTGGTATGGTAGGTGGTGTGGTGGACCGAGCGTATTGCCATTGCCCTCTTCAAGAACCCGAGTATTAAGTGTGTCCATGTGAATTGTGACCTAGTAGCAACCGTTTTTCTCCCTTGCAGATTAGGTGATACTGGTATAGGGTTAAAGATGAATGAGGTTGGTAGTGTGAAGGAGCACACCTGACTCCTGATCAACACCAACCCACAAATAAAAAGAAGGGGGAGGGTGAAATTAAGTGTGCCCCTGACGAAGCTCATGGAGTGAAACCCGGGTCGGGCAGTAGCAGTATTATTGACGCTGGGAATTTTATATGACTTTTTTAACAATTGTCTTAAACCTATCAGAATCTGGAGAAATTATCTGGATCATACCTGATTAAAGACCGGGTGGAGACCCTGCAGCAGTGCACGAGAAAGCGGTATATGAGAGAATCTCAACAATCCATTACGGAGGGATTATATCTACGCCTATTTCTTGAAAACGCCGAGTGAGTACAATCTGTGCAGTGCAGGTTACCTTATCATACGGTCTCACACTATTATTACCTTTAAAGTTACAGGATATCCAGTTAAAGGATATTTGTAGCCCTCGGTTCTCCTGTAAAGGAAGACGGAAGAAAGATCTAAGTTTGCGTACTGGCCTGAATAAAAAGCGCGGTCCGAAACCCATATATTTTATCCATTTGAAGTGTGATTGATCCCACATCACTTTGCGGACCTGCTGCATATCATTACTGCGGACTGGTGACTTTTTTATTGTATATCGTGATTGAAGAAACTGCGTGAAATCTTGCATGGTGCATGATGATATTATCATGCTGGCCAGCGTGTTGACGTCATAAGTCACCACGCACAAGATTTTGCACAGGATCTTCAATCAAGATGGCTGCGGAGACCTCCTCGTGCTCAATAGGTTTTATTTAACACCATTTTAGTGAAAATTGATTCATTACCACAAAGCAAGAGGAAATTCGGCTTCACGATGAATAAAAATTTTTACCTGAAATTCAGAATGAAGTCCACTTCATATATTTTAATTCTCTCGACCCTAATTATAGGGCTCATTCACCTTTTGGCAACTCCATAGACCAGGCATCCTCAAACTGCGGCCCTCCAGCTGTTGCAAAACTACAACTCCCAGCATGCCCGAACAGCCTACAGGTATCAGCCTACAGCAGGGCATTGTGGGAGTTGTAGTTTTACAACAGCTGGAGGGCCGCAGTTTGAGGATGCCTGCCATAGACCTTCCACATAGACTGAAAGTTTGAGCATTTATAGATACAGATCCTGTCTAGAGTCATATGTGAAAAATGATGTCCAGCTCACCTCCCTGGTGGAATGAGTAATCCCGGCTCCAGAGGCCCTGGGGAGTGTTCCCGTCGCAGGCTGCAGATAAATGAAGAAAGGTCCCGGAGACAGATCGAGTTCCTCTATGGCTCCTCTTTATTTGTCACAGATAGTGGACAGACATAACCACCACATACACGGTATATCGTTAACGCGTTTCGGGTGAGTACCCTTAGTCGTAAGACTAAGGGTACTCACCCGAAACGCGTTAACGATATACCGTGTATGTGGTGGTTATGTCTGTCCACTATCTGTGACAAATAAAGAGGAGCCATAGAGGAACTCGATCTGTCTCCGGGACCTTTCTTCATTTATCTGCAGCCTGTCTAGAGTCAATCTGAAGTCTATCACTAGTAACGAGAAGATCTCTGTAGATGGAGGTATAAACTTAACCTTCTCAGCCCACAACCACTGCTGGAGAAATATAGTACTACATGACAGCCATTCCTATTACATTCTGGTTTAAAGAGTTGGATCTGGGTTGGGGATTCTCTTTTTGAAGTCCATATGCTTTAATAGTGGAATATAGTACTAAATGGCGGCCAGTGAGATGAATGGCCATCCATGTAATAAAAGGATGTCTCGATTCCACCAGAATGGAAGCTGCTCATACGGAGCCACACACCATTTTTGCTCATAGAGTAGGGTCCTGAGCAGGGGACCATCTCTGTTATGCCCCTAAGCCAGGCATTCTCAAACTGTGGCCCTCCAGCTGTTGCAAAACTACATCTTCCAGCATGCCCGAACAGCCTACAGGTATCAGCCTACAGCAGAGCATTGTGGGAGTTGTAGTTTTACAACAGCTGGAGGGCCGCAGTTTGAGGATGCCTGCCCTAAGCCCTCATGACACATTGTGCTATACTCAAATCTGCCAAATGAAACATTATATAATATTATTTAAAGGAAGTGTGTCATCAGAAAATAATCTATTGTTTAAATTGTGTTTTTTTATGTTTACATTTTTTTCAACCTCTTAACAGTCACATTAATATTGGAAAAACCTCTCAATTTTTTTATTGTAGATTTTTAATATGTGTCTGCAGTAAATCTTGTTGGCGCACAACTCAGCGGACACACTTGCATTTTTAACCCCTTTGTGACCAATAATATTTTCCCCCTTTGTGTTCCAGCAGTCATAACTTTTTAATTTTTTCTTCTAAATTATGTGGGTCAGTACACTGATGATAATGCCACATTTCTATATATCTATTATTTCTATTTTTTCTCCTTGTACAATGACCTCTGCACAGGTCACAGAGCATGCCTAGAAAACTAACCCATAGAAGTCAATGAGGTCAGCTCCTGTCCATTGTGTCTACGGATCATGTGGCTGTATGTGGCTCAATCCTTGGTGGATCGCATATATGGACATAAGTGCACCACAGGGTAATTTATTAAAATGTCATCCACTGTGCTGGTGCTGTGATTTACTGCAGGTTTTCCATCTGCAATTTGGAGACAGAGAATCATCAGCATATCCACAGACTTCCACATGTGACCTTACCCTAAGGGCTCATGCACACGACCATGTGCTGGCCGGGCCCAGACTGCAGACCGTAAATTGCGGTCCGCAATGTATGGGCACCGACTGTGGGGCAGCCGCATGCGGATCGCGGACCCATTCACTTGAATGGGGTCCGTGATCCGCATCCTACGGTCCGCACCGCAAAAAATTTGTGCATGCGCTACCTTTTTTCAGTGCGGAGGCACTGACAGAAAACCCACGGAAGCACTCCGTAGTGCTTCCGTGGGCTTCCGATCCATGCTTCCGTTCCGCACCTCATTTCCCGGCTTGTGGACCTATTCAAGTGAAAGGGTCCGCATCCGTGATGCGGGGTGCACATGGCTAGGGCAAGCATGGCCACCACTAATAGATTGCAGGGTGGTCGTAACCATGGAAACTAGCAGTGCATAATGTGATTGAAAAATGAATACAGGAGGCAATATGGACAATCACAATACATTAGTAAGTGCCTTGTATTAACCTTCCCAACATGATAAATGCCACTTGCTGAAATGAGACAACCCCTTGAAGCCTTTTTCCCACGTCAGTGTTTTGGTCAGGTATTTCTATCAGTCAGGGCCGGCGCTACCATAAGGCAGACCAAGCGGCTGCCTTAGGGCGCGCCCTGCGCAGGGCGGAAAAATGAATGCCCTTCTTTTTTTTTTTTTTTTTTATAACTTTATTGAATTTGTGCCGCAGCGCCGCCGCCTTGCGCCCGCCCCCAGCCTGCGTGTGTCGGCCGCTCAGAGTCACGGCAACACACCGGTCACATGTGCTCAGCCTGCCATGGGGGCCTGACTGGTAGTAAGCTGCGCCGCCGGCGGGTATGGCAGGGACTAATAGGCGAGGCTCGAGCTGACTGATTGTGTTGTGTCTGACTCACACAGACACACACAGCCGTCAGCCAGATTAGACCACCAGACGCACTGGCAGCCAGCAGCAGCAGGAGTCAGGCAGGTCAGGAGTGGACTCAGGACTTAAGGTAGGTCACTTGAAGTTTGAACTGTTCCGAATTGAATGTATTGTATATAATAATTAATATGATCATTTAAAATTATTTCAAAATCATAAAATGAGGCCATAAGTGCTAGTCTAGTGCCAGAGCAGAGGCGCTCAGGCTTTTAGCACGGCATTCAATTATGTGTTTTAAAAAAGTAATTACAAAACAACAATCATTAATATTGGCCCCCCCCCCAATATTAATGATTGTTGTTTTGTAATTACTTTTTTTAAACACATCATTGAATGCCGTGCTAAAAGCCTGAGCGCCTCTGCTCTGGCGCTAGTTTGTGTGACCGTGACATGATGGAGGGAGGGGGTACAATGTAAATGTCTGTACAGTTGTACAGTACTCTGAGTATGTGACATGGGAATGGGGCCAGGCCGCCAGGAAGGGTCGGCTGGGGGGGGGGGGGGGTTAAAATGTGACACAGTAAGGGGTAACGATGTGATCATGGATGGCGCCAGGGCTGTCCGGGCTGGGGAGGGATTAAGTGCAATGGGGGGTAGAAATGTGACACAATAGTCTATTGTGTCACATTTCTCCCCCCCCCCCCCCCCATGGCACATCATTCCCCCGCCTGGACGTCCCTGGCCCCATCCATGATCATATTATTACCCCCTATTGTCAATAGGCCGGGGCGGGGGGGCGGGGGGGGGGGAATGTGACACAATAGGGGGTGCTCATGGGATGGGGCCAGGTCCGGACGGGGGGGGGGGCGATGTGCCATGGGGGGGGGGGGGCGCCAAAATGTAGCTTCGCTTGTGTTGGCAAAAATCCTTGCACCGGCCCTGCTATCAGTGATTGTGAGCCAAAACCCAGACTGGAGTCTCCACAGACATAAGATATAAGGGGAAGATCTGCACCTGTTCTGTGTTTAGAGCCGCACCTGGTTTTGACTCAAAATCACTGATGGAAATCACTGATCGAACACTGACAAGTGAATGAGGCATTATTAAAACAAAAGTCCTGACAGCGAAATACTATTTTATGTCCGTGTTGAACCAGGATTGTTGCAGTTTGTTAGCTTTTTCTGTGTGGCATCAGTGAAAAAAATGAAGAATGCCCACCCAACATGTGGTATTGGTGGTATTACTCCGCTCATCTAATTTACATTTACTTATAACATGACTCAGTAGTTGAAATAATATGTTTTTTAATAACTTCATATCAGCATTCGATCATAGACCAGCGGTCTGCAACCTTTGGCACTCTAGCTGCTGTGAAACGACAACTCCCAGCATGCCCACTTACTTGGCTATTCCTATAGAAGTGAAAGGAGGATTCTGGGAGTTGTAGTTTCAGAACAGCTGGAGTGCTGGAGGTCATAGACCAAACATCTGCTATATGTTAGTGCACACTGTAACCACTGGACATACCAGAGAAAGTCCAGACTGTATGTTGCACTCCAGATAGATAGGACATACAGTAGCCCTTCACGCTTACTACAGGATACTTTCTTATTTTCAGCTTTATTTCCAGTAGCATCTAAAATGTTACCTAAGTGACTAGATATCCTCCTCCATGGTAACCTGAAGCACTCGCAGCGGAGGAAACATTGGCAATAAATACCAGCAATAATATCTTATACAGCTCGCTGCTGCCAATATCCATGTTGCTGAACACGGAATTTTACAGGCACACATAGTCCTTGTTGCCCACAGATTATAGCCTAATGATGGTGCCTGAAGCACCGAAAGATAAGATGATTTGGCCAAAACCACACAGGAGCTGACAGTGGAAAGTATTCTGTGTAAACTTATTTCAGTGTCAGGGGCATTGCACTTAAAACCTTTTTGCTGATAGAAATGTCTTCAAAAGGAAAATGAAATAAAAAGGGCAGAGCATAAGAACCTGGGAGGCATGAGGCACGATGCCAGCTATTGTTTTGTTAAGGGAATAGACAGGAAATGGCAAAGATCAAGGTGAAGTAACTCCCAAGACCACAGGTGCTGGTAAGAGTAAGCAGATCACTGCAAAAGGCAAGTGCCCTCAGGAGAGCAGTAGCCATAGTGCCAGGCTGCGAGGTTTAAATGTGCAGTTGTCATCCATGCTGTTGTTTGTAGCACTCGTATTCAGCTTCCACAAGACTGGGAGTCATGTTCTAGGACCTTGGCAAGTGTTTTTTTTTTTTTTTTTTAAGAATGAGGTTCATATATCATATACAAAATCAGATTTGCTGGAAAAAGAGTTTTAGTAGCGTTTTTATTAATGGGTCGTCTGAGTAATGCATCCCCATGGTCTTTGTTTTCCCGGGCACCTCCACAACGGCACTCCACACTTCAATGTAGAAGCTCAATCTTAAAAGGCCCCCTCTGCTTACCTGCTTCAGTTTGTTGTTTCCTGTCCTCGGGATCGCATGGAAGCCGTTACTGCTATGTCAGGGGTTCATGGACGCACGGCCTGGATAAGGTTGCCCGATTCGGGAGGGCCGTGCAGAGGTCGCGGGTTTGGCATATTCCTGTCCCTGTTCCTTCGGCATAAGTCCTTCGATGAAGGCAGCCCCGGGCCTCCATTCCCCTGCTCATTGCGGGAATGAGGGATCGCGCGCATGCGCACAGGCCGGAAGTTCCGTTGCCAGTTCTCGGCGTCACTTCCAGTGGCGGGTGATGTCAGAGAACTGGCGGATATGAGGCCGGGAGCATGGAGTTCGGCGTCCAGCATCGCTGACCGGTTAACATGTCGGCTCCCCTGGAAGCTCCTGAGTCCCTCAAGCCTGTGGATCCTGCCGCCCAGAGCCCGGTAAGCCTCCTTCCTGTCTAATACTGATCCTGCTAAAGAAGGGGGAGGGGGGCACATTATTATATCCCTCACTGGTGTGGTGCTGGTGTTTAAATAAGACGAGTTGCAGTACGCAGCCCTGCAGGGTGAGCAATGGTGAGGTCACAGGGGTAGTTACTAAACCGAGGGTGTTTTTGGTACTTGTCACGGATGATCCGCGAGAATATTGAACTGTCCTCCCAATATTATCAATATTACTCTGCCTTATTGATCAGTAGGTCTATTAAACAGTAATTATTTTCCTAGGCCCCAGAACCTACAATTTGATTATTCAGAGCGTCTCCTTCTGTCCTTCTGTTGTACCCAGAGAACAACATAGTCCTTTTGTTCAAGTCAGTCAATAGATGCCCAGCAGATAACGCAATTACAGCTGGCTTCCTCAGGTTGACAAAAGAACTTCCCTTTCTGAAGAGATATAACAGCTAGGTGTGAAGACTGCACCTGGGGGGAGCCATATGGTGTCGCTGCCATAAGGGTCTGTAAGCTAGCTTGCTGCAGACAGGCCGGCACCAAGGTTTACCAGATTGCAACATGAATCTGAGATATGATTTTTTACCTTTTTAAGAGAGACCATGCATCTTACGGACGTAAAAATTACATCATCGTGTCACTCAGAATTCACTGGACGTTTACATAGGACAAACATAACTCTAAGATGTGCCCAGGTAAAGTTATGGTGTTACCCCATCATAGAACCAGTTATAATAGTAATATTTGGTAGCCCTGAACTCCATATTTTGTGGGGAATGTGAATATGTGCTTGTTACTTGTGTACAGCGGAGACATCCCGCAATATGGCACATGCCATATTTCAGAACTGACATTCACCTCAGGAATACAGCCTACCCAGCAGGCGGACTCTCAATTCCCCGCCTTGATTCTGGGACCCTTTATAACAAAGACCTAGAATCTGCTAAAGGAGTTCTCCACTTTTAACAACAGCTGAAGAGGGCCTCAGCCAGAGAACCTGTGGGCTGAAGGCATATTACACTGGACAAAGGCTTCTTGGACTTTATCCCTGCAACGGACTATTTCACCAACGGACATCTTTTCTCCGGAACCTAAGTATTTTCTTTCTTTTCTCCCTTTTGTTTATTGAACTATACTTTCCTTGATTATTGTGTTATAATTACTGTGCATCGTGATAATTTGTATTGTATATAGATATATAATAAATGACCTCCAAGTCATTTCTCTAGCCATATGCCTGTTTTCAAACACTGCAAAAACTTACCCTAGCCTCTCCGAAGGGAAAGCTACTCGGTTGTGTTATCTAGATAGTGGGTTCCTTGCTCCCATAAATTGCAAGGTGGTGGCAGTTAAACTACCCTGTGTGTGGTTCCGGTCCAGTTCGTCACACGCTTACTTGCGGTCGGTCGGCGGTCCACTCCCTGCGCTTTCAGCCTATCGACTGTACGGACTCAAGTTAGACTGTCGGTGTGCTGAAAGTGGCTGGGAGGCCTGTTTGCGGATTGACCACTAGGGGCGCTGTGACGGTTTAGTGACGTATTGTGGCCGCGGCGGTCGCAGTTCGTCACAGTACTCACAGTTTTTTATATACCCTGGGCAGGCGTACAGCAGTGATGGAGAGGCTGGCACATGGATCCTCTGGGGCACTCTCTGTGTATAGAGACCAGGCAGGGTGATAGGTGAGGTGCCCTGGGTGTTGCAGGTTTAATGTGCCTGTGGCAAGATCCCTTTAAGTTCGTGACTCCAGTGCCGATAACGGTGGTACACCGATTTATTTACCTATAATTTAATATAGGTTAGTCCCCCTTCCCTTTTGTTTTTCTGATTAATAAAGTAACAGTTTTAACAGAAATGTAGCGTTCCAAACGACAGTGATTTGATTTTGACAGGTGGAACGTATACCATATATTAGTTATACCAGTGAAATTTTCTTTATATATTGCTTGAGAGTAATGGCAGGCTTTTTGGCGGCAGGTATTTGCAGTGATAAATGGGATGAGGAAGCTAGAGTGTTTTTTTCTGAGGCAGATCTACCCCCAACCAACCGTGCATTAAGTATCACTGGTTCATTTAAATTACTCACCAAAATTTATAAAGACCAAGTCAGAGGGTGGTGGGAAATTCAAACCCTGGAAACCTATATTCAACATCAAATAGTCCCCAGGGGTATGCGGATTCCCTTCCTTCCGTCCAACAGAATTCAGTCCCCAGAGTTCCGTAAGAAGTGGGAAAAAGAGGCCGTTGAGAGCTCCCTCAGACTTATGGCATTGTTGCTGGAGGAGGAAAAGGCCCTGCACACTAAAAACACCACATTGTTGCAGGAGCAAATTGCAGAAGTGAGCAAATTCTCCAGTAACTCTGAATTTACGCGTAAGGAGGTCTTTTTGCAGCAGACGGTGGAACGGTTTACGGCCCAGCTTAAAGAACGTAAGCACTCTCAATTTTTGAGAGATAAAGCTGATTTTAAAGAAGGGCGCATTCTCGATTTCGCGACTAAAACTGCAAGGACCCTTGAGGTTGAGACAGAACCCTCATCCTCTGAGGGGGAAACTGAAGTGGAAGGTACCTCCTACCAGAATAGCCAATACCCCATCTTCCAACCCTCTAATAAGGGACCTAGAGGAAGGGGAGGCAGAGGTAGGAACCCCAGATCACGGGGAGGTTTTTTAGGGAACCAAACTACGAGGTCCTACAGTCTCAGAAACAGCAAGAACCAATAGTACACCATCACAGAATGGGTGCAGCTGATTATGAGACTGGAAACCCTCTAGGAAAAAACAGGTCCAGGGACAAGTTACAAATCATTAACTTGTCTGATAGGTCACTTACGGAGATAGAACTGGAACTACTTAGCAAGGGCCTATCATTTGTTCCCACCTGTTCCTTTAGCTCCTTCGAATGGGTCAAGGATTTGACCTTATTCGTGAGGAAACTCAAATGGAAAAAATTCTTTGCTACACATAATCAACAACAGTGCAATGAATTGGGTGTGGACATAAATGACCTGCCGGATATCCAACTACTGGCATCCCTTATGGAGGAAGGGAGTAGGGAGATTGGTGAGGGTCCATTTACGGACCTCAAATTGTCCTCTACTAAAAACCCGCCCCTTAGTGATGGCACACCACCTGACATTTTTCTCAAGGTCGTCACAGACCAACTGAGAAAGCTAGACACATTGAAGGGGACTGAGTCCAATCTCCGGAAAAGGGAGATTGAGGCCCTAATTTCACTGGAACGCGACAACTCCCTTGTCATTAAACCATCGGACAAGGGAGGGAATATTGTCGTTATGAACTGTGAGCAATATAAGATCATGTGTCTGAACATTCTCAGTGATAAATCATGTTATCGTGTGCTGGAATCAAATCCTACTGAGATGTTCAGGAGGCAATTGAAGGACCTCTTGGACACAGCACACGATCATGCCCTTATCAGTAGATCTGAATTTGAGTTTTTGTTTCCCAAACATCCCCAGATCCCTTGTTTCTATGGGTTACCCAAGGTGCACAAGGGACTTACCCCTTTAAAGGGACGTCCCATTGTGTCAGGGACTGGGAGTTTGACACATCCAATCAGTACATACGTGGATAGGATTTTACGACCACTTGCGGTGTCCCTATCCTCGTATGTACGTGATTCTATGGATGTAATCAAAAAATTGGAAGGAATACATCTCGGTGAGAACGTTATGCTGGCCAGCCTGGATGTTGAGGCCTTGTACAGCTCCATACCCCATGATAGGGGGTGTGGAGTTGTGGCCTCTTTCCTTAGTCAACGTGGCACCCATTGTTGGCAGCATAACGAATTTATCCTTGAACTAATGAAATTTATCCTTGAGCACAACTGTTTTACCTTTGATCATCGCATGTACCACCAGCTCAGGGGAGTGGCGATGGGGAGCCCCTGTGCCCCGACCTTCGCCAATCTCTACCTGGGCTGGTGGGAACGTGAAGTTGTGTTCGCGGATAATCAGAGATGGGCTGACCACATTAATTTGTGGTTACGCTTCATCGATGATGTATTGATTTTATGGTCTGGGAGTGTTGAGGACTTCAATCGGTTTGTTTCAGACCTGAACATAAACACTATGGGATTATTCTTCACATCAGAGATCCAGGAATCTCAAATCAACTTTCTGGATTTAACCATCTTCAGGGACAGGATGGGCAATATTGGCACACGGCTGTTCCGCAAGGAGACTGCAACAAACAGCCTCCTTAGTTGGGACAGCTGCCACCCCCTGCCCCTGAAGAGGGGAATTCCAAAAGGGCAATACCTTCGGGTAAGGCGTAACTGCTCCAGTATGTCGGATTTCAGAACGGCATCCAGTGATCTCCGAACCAGATTTAGGAGTAGGGGGTACCCACAACATGTACTAACTAAGGCGTACCAGCATTCACTGGCACAAAACCGGGATGCCCTCCTTACCCCTAGGTCGGGATCGGCTGGAATGGACCAGTTGCGCATCATAGCCACATATGATGAAGCACACAACACAGTGCGTGACCTGCTGACGACCTATTGGGGTATTCTCAAATCAGACCCAGATATTGGGGATATGATAGGCGATGTACCTCTGATCACGTACAGACGTGGACGTAGTTTGAGAGATCGCCTGGTCCACAGCTTTTTTCAGGGCCCGACTACATCCACATGGCTGAGTACCAGCCTCAAAGGGACCTTTCGCTGTGGCAGCTGCGTGGCTTGCCCTGCAATCCAGACTGGCGCTACATTTATCTGTAGCGTCACCGAACAGAGATTTACTATCAGATCATTTGTTAATTGCAAAACAAGAGGCCTGGTATATTTGGCCACTTGTGTTTGCGGAAAGCAATATGTGGGTAAAACCACAAGAGAATTCCGTAGAAGAGTAGCAGAACATCTAAATGACATCCGCAAAGGGGCTGATACCCCGATTGCTAGACACATATCGACCATGCACAATGGTGATGTGGATGTCATCAAATTTCAGGCTGTGGAGGTGGTCAGAAGATCGCCAAGAGGAGGCGACTTTGATAGGCGGTTAATGCAAAAAGAGACACAGTGGATTTACCGCCTATGTGCGCTCCAGCCCCAGGGACTAAATGAGTATAATTCCTTTGTGTGTTTTCTCTAGATCCCTGGAGCTGAGGTGCAACGGGGGAACATTAGGGGTGATGACATACTGCCCACGATCCATGTGTCCCAGCGGCATTGATCACTAATGATCTTATGTCATTAGATCACCTAGGCAATTGAGGGGGCTAGGAGATAACAGGGGTATGATAGTGTAATCATTGGTTGTGGATTATTTATACCACATCATACCATACACTGCCCCTTTAAATCAGCCTGATCACAGTATTGCCATCTAGTAAAAATGCTGCTGGGTCTTTCTTGACCCTCCTGTATTGTCTCCACCACCACCGATTGATGTCCTCAATTAATTAAACAACATAAATAAAATTAAATAAAATACAATGTAGTTCATACCACTTCATGATCCCTGTCCCGATCGGAGCTATACAAACGTTGCCAGGGTAGTAAGTCGCCATATATATTTACTCTAATTTTAATGCAGAATGTTATTACATTCATCTGGGCCGGTCTCATCGAGGGGGCGGCACAATGGGGGCGGGATGGATGATGCGGCGATGCCGCGCCTCCTGCATCCTCATTGGCCGTTCTGCAGGCGGGGCTCAGTTGAGGGGAGGAGGACTCTCCTCATATTCTGTGCACCTGAGCGGCCGCGTTTGGCCACCTCGTACTTACAGCTGCAGCCTCTGTAATGGAGGCTTAGCAGCTTTGAATATTTATCCTGTTAACCACAGATACACGCTCCTGACGAGCCTTATGGCGAAACGCGTCGAGTGTGGTGTGGGGATGAATTAATGTTCATATGTATCTGCTTTGCGCTCACACTGCAGTTGAGGTCTGCGGCTCTCAGCCCTCTGCAGGTAGATGAGCAACAGCAATCCAGATCTGTCTGTTTCACCCAGCTTAGCTTAGATCCAGTGATTCGTGTCTGCAGGGCCGATTCTTAGACATCCGTTTCACATGAACGGATGGATTTAATTGAGATCGGCTTCTGCAGGCAGATGTTTATCACTGGATTAGTCTATCCATAACTTTAGTCGAGGGATCCATGAGCTGGCAGTGATTCAGAGCACTCTGACCGCGCCATAGTGCTTACTTCTGTGGAATCAATTAGCACGAGTGTGGTGTGGGGATGAATTAATGTTCATATGTATCTGCTTTGCGCTCACACTGCAGTTGAGGTCTGCGGCTCTCAGCCCTCTGCAGGTAGATGAGCAACAGCAATCCAGATCTGTCTGTTTCACCCAGCTTAGCTTAGATCCAGTGATTCGTGTCTGCAGGGCCGATTCTTAGACATCCGTTTCACATGAACGGATGGATTCAATTGAGATCGGCTTCTGCAGGCAGATGTTTATCACTGGATTAGTCTATCCATAACTTTAGTCGAGGGATCCATGAGCTGGCAGTGATTCAGAGCACTCTGACCGCGCCATAGTGCTTACTTCTGTGGAATCAATTAGCACGGCCCCATGGCCCTCTGCTTTCACTTGCAGTATAGCACTAGCCTGCGGCATTTCTAGTGACCCCACCCGCAGTTGCATTTACCGTGTATGCGGCTCATAGGTCCTCATATCGACCCTATACTGAATGGATGGTGTCCTAGAATTTTTAATATAGGTTAGTCCCCCTTCCCTTTTGTTTTTCTGATTAATAAAGTAACAGTTTTAACAGAAATGTAGCGTTCCAAACGACAGTGATTTGAGGAACACAAGTTGCAGTGAACCAGAACTTCCTTTTACTGAAACAGTTGAACTATTTACAGTCTTTAGTTAGTTCCACATATAAAGGATGGTAACAGGCAGGCTTTATATAAAAACGGCAGACAAAGTCCTTGCAAGATACTCAGAGGGAATAACAGTTACAGATCAGGCTGTATTTTCCTCAATTCCTGTCTGGCTTTCTCCAAGGCCCGTATGCCCTATTGCCGGCTCGGATTGTGGACCTATTCAAGTGAATGGGTCTGCATCCGTGATGCGGGGTGCACATGGCTAGTGCAAGCATGGCCACCACTGATAGATTGCAGGGTGGTCGTAACCATGGAATGAGGTTCATATATCATATACAAAATCAAATTTGCTGGAAAAAGAGTTTTAGTAGCGTTTTTATAGATGGGTTGTCTGAGTAATGCATCCCCATGGTCTTTGTTTTCCCGGGCACCTCCACAACGGCACTCCAGGAGGGTGTCCCCGCCTCCCCAGGACAGGAAACAATGTAGAAGCTCAATCTTAAAAGGCCCCCTCCCCTTACCTGCTTCAGTTTGTTGTTTCCTGTCCTTGGGATCGCATGGAAGCTGTTCCTGCTATGTCAGGGGTTCATGGACACACGGCCTGGATAAGGTTGCCCGATTCGGGAGGGCCGTGCAGAGGTCGGGGTTTTCACATATTCCTGTCTGTGTTCCTTCGGCATAATTCCTTCAATTAGGGCAGCCCCGGGCTTCCGTTCCCCTGCTCATTGCGGGAATGAGGGATCACGCGCATGCGCACAGGCCGAAAGTTCCATTGCCAGTTCTCTGCGTCACTTCCAGTGGCGGGTGACGTCATAGAACTGGCGGATATGAGGACGGGAGCATGGAGTTCGGCATCCAGCATCGCTGACCGGTTAGCATGTCGGCTCCCCTGGAAGCTCCTGAGTCCCGCAAGCCTGTGGATCCTGCCGCCCAGAGCCCGGTAAGCCTCCTTCCTGTCTGATACTGACCCTGCTAAAGAAGGGGGGGGGGGGGGGAGCACATTATTATATCCCTCACTGGTGTGGTGCTGGTGTTTAAATAAGACGAATCACTATACCTTGCAGGGCAGGGACACCAGCAACAGAAGATCTGCTGAGGATTCATTAACTCGGAAGAAATGTGCAATATGTAAAAAATCCCTACCCTCCAAATCAAAGAAAACGTTATGTCCAAGATGGACAGACAAAATAGTTTCTGAGGAATCACCCTCTTTTCTTGAATCAATCAGAGGCATGATTAAGAAAGAGGTTAAATCAGCGATTGACACAAGGCTATCTTGTTCTCCTCAGCCCTCTACCACACAAAAATCTCTGATGAATCAGGGAAGCCCCTTTGTAGCCCAGAAGATACAGAAAGACTATTAAAGACCATTAGGGAAAATTGAGGAGACTAAAGAGCCTCAGTCCATCCAGGACAGAATGTTCCAGGGGCTGGGAGAAAAGAAAAGAAAGGTCTTTCCCGTACATAGTAACATTAAAATGTTGATTAAAAAAGAATGGAAAGATCCGGAGAAAAAGAATCTAACTCCCACCTCCTTTAAGAGGAAATATCCATTTACTGAGGAGGACTCAGTACTGTGGGACAAAACGCCTAAGATTGATGCACCTGTAGCCCGGATATCTAAGAAAACTTCTCTCCCTTATGAAGACATGGGTCTTTTAAAAGATCCCATGGATAAAAAATGCGAGGGTCTGTTAAAAAGTGCATGGGAAACAAACACAGCCAAGCTTGGGCCCAGCATAGCTGCTACCTATACTTCAAGATCCCTGTCAGTCTGGTTAACACATCTTGAAGAACACTTGGCGGCAGGGACTCCAAGGGAAGATATCCTGTCCTCAATACCTATCTTAACCACTTACCGCTAAGCTAACGCCGAAAGGCGTCATCTCCGCGGCGCTCCCAGGCTACGCTAACGCCGATTGGCGTCATCTCGCGTGAGCCGAGATTTCCTGTGAACGCGCGCACACAGGCGCGCGCGCTCACAGGAACGGAAGGTAAGCGAGTGGATCTCCAGCCTGCCAGCGGCGATCGCTCGCTGGCAGGCTGGAGATCCGAATTTTTTAACCCCTAACAGGTATATTAGATGCTGTTTTCATAACAGCGTCTAATATACCTCCTACCTGGTCCTCTGGTGGTCCCTTTTGTTAGGATCGACCACCAGAGGACTCAGGTAGGTCAGTACAGTCGCACCAAACACCACACTACACTACACTACACTACACCCCCCCGTCACTTATTAACCCCTTATAAACCCCTGATCACCCATGATCACCCCATATAAACTCCCTGATCACCCCCCTGTCATTGATCACCGCCCTGTCATTGATCACCCCCCTGTCAGGCTCCGTTCAGACGTCCGTATGATTTTTACGGATCCACGGATACATGGATCGGATCCGCAAAAAGCATACGGACGTCTGAATGGAGCCTTACAGGGGGGTGATCAATGACAGGCGGGTGATCACCCATATACACTCCCTGATCACCCCCCTGTCATTGATAACCCCCCTGTAAGGCTCCATTCAGACGTCAGCATGCGTTTTGTGGATCCGATCCATGTATCCATGGATCCGTAAAAAATCATGCGGATGTCTGAATGGAGCCTTACAGGGGGGGTGATCAGTGACAGGGGGGTGATCACCCTGATTACCCTGATCACCCCTGTCATTGATAACCCCCCTGTAAGGCTCCATTCAGACGTCCGCATGCGTTTTGTGGATCCGATCCATGTATCCATGGATCCGTAAAAAATCATGCGGATGTCTGAATGGAGCCTTACAGGGGGGGTGATCAGTGACAGGGGGGTGATTACCCTGATCACCCCCTGTCATTGATAACCCCCCTGTAAGGCTCCATTCAGACTTCCGCATGCGTTTTGTGGATCCGATCCATGTATCCATGGATCCGTAAAAAATCATACGGACGTCTGAATGGAGCCTTACAGGGGGGTGATCAATGACAGGCGGGTGATCACCCATATACACTCCCTGATCACCCCCTGTCATTGATCACCCCCTGTCATTGATCACCCCCCTGTCATTGATCACTCCCCTGTAAGGCTCCATTCAGACGTCCGCATGATTTTTACGGATCCATGGATACATGGATCGGATCCGCAAAATACATGCGGACGTCTGAATGGAGCCTTACAGGGGGTGATCAATGACAGGCGGGTGATCACCCATATACACTCCCTGATCACCCCCCTGTCATTGATAACCCCCCTGTAAGGCTCCATTCAGACGTCAGCATGCGTTTTGTGGATCCGATCCATGTATCCATGGATCCGTAAAAAATCATGCGGATGTCTGAATGGAGCCTTACAGGGGGGGTGATCAGTGACAGGGGGGTGATTACCCTGATCACCCCCTGTCATTGATAACCCCCCTGTAAGGCTCCATTCAGACGTCCGCATGCGTTTTGTGGATCCGATCCATGTATCCATGGATCCGTAAAAAATCATGCGGATGTCTGAATGGAGCCTTACAGGGGGGGTGATCAGTGACAGGGGGGTGATTACCCTGATCACCCCTGTCATTGATAACCCCCCTGTAAGGCTCCATTCAGACGTCCGCATGCGTTTTGTGGATCCGATCCATGTATCCATGGATCCGTAAAAAATCATGCGGATGTCTGAATGGAGCCTTACAGGGGGGGTGATCAGTGACAGGGGGGTGATCACCCTGATTACCCTGATCACCCCCTGTCATTGATAACCCCCCTGTAAGGCTCCATTCAGACGTCCGCATGCGTTCTGTGGATCCGATACATGTATCCATGGATCCGTAAAAAATCATGCGGATGTCTGAATGGAGCCTTACAGGGGGGGTGATCAGTGACAGGGGGGTGATCACCCTGATTACCCTGATCACCCCCTGTCATTGATAACCCCCCTGTAAGGCTCCATTCAGACGTCCGCATGCGTTCTGTGGATCCGATACATGTATCCATGGATCCGTAAAAAATCATGCGGATGTCTGAATGGAGCCTTACAGGGGGGGTGATCAATGACAGGGGGGTGATCAGGGAGTCTATATGGGTGATCACCCCCCTGTCATTGATCACCCCCCTGTCATTGATCACCCCCCCCCCCTGGTAAGGCTCCATTCAGACATTTTTTTTGGCACAAGTTAGCGGAAATTTTTTGTTTGTTTTTGTTTTTGTTTTTTCTTACTAAGTCTCATATTCCACTAACTTGTGTCAAAAAATAAAATCTCACATGGACGCACCATACCCCTCACGGAATCCAAATGCGTAAACATTTTTAGACATTTATATTCCAGACTTCTTCTCACGCTTTAGGGCCCCTAAAAAGCCAGGGCAGTATAAATACCCCACATGTGACCCCATTTCGGAAAGAAGACACCCCAAGGTATTCCGTGAGGGGCGTATTGAGTCCATGAAAGATTGAAATTTTTGTCCTAAGTTAGCGGAAAGTGAGACTTTGTGAGAAAAAAACAAAAAAAAAAATCAATATCCGCTAACTTATGCAAAAAAAAAAAAAATTCTAGGAACTTGCCAGGCCCCTCATTGAATACCTTGGGGTGTCTTCTTTCCAAAGTGGGGTCACATGTGGGGTATTTATACTGCCCTGGCTTTTTAGGGGCCCGAAAGTGTGAGAAGAAGTCTGGGATCCAAATGTCTAAAAATGCCCTCCTAAAAGGAATTTGGGCCCCTTTGCGCATCTAGGCTGCAAAAAAGTGTCACACATGTGGTATCGCCGTACTCAGGAGAAGTTGGGGAATGTGTTTTGGGGTGTCATTTTACATATACCCATGCTGGGTGAGAAAAATATCTTGGTCAAATGCCAACTTTGTATAAAAAAATTGGAAAAGTTGTCTTTTGCCAAGATATTTCTCTCACCCAGCATGGGTATATGTAAAATGACACCACAAAACACATTCCCCAACTTCTCCTGAGTACGGCAATACCAGATGTGTGACACTTTTTTGATGCCAAGGTGGGCAAAGGGGCACATATTCCAAAGTGCACCTTTCGGATTTCACCGGCCATTTTTTACACATTTTGATTGCAAAGTTCTTCTCACACATTTGGGCCCCTAAATTGCCAGGGCAGTATAACTACGCCACAAGTGACCCCATTTTGGAAAGAAGACACCCCAAGGTATTCCGTGAGGGGCACGGCGAGTTCCTAGAATGTTTTATTTTTTGTCACAAGTTAGCGGAAAATGATGATTTTTCTTTTTTTTTCTTTTTTCCTTACAAAGTCTCATATTCCACTAACTTGCGACAAAAAATAAAAAATTCTAGGAACTCGCCATGCCCCTCACGGAATACCTTGGGGTGTCTTCTTTCCAAAATGGGGTCACTTGTGGGGTAGTGATACTGCCCTGGCAATTTAGGGGCCCAAATGTGTGAGAAGTACCTTGCAATCAAAATGTGTAAAAAATGGCCTGCAAAATCTGAAAGGTGCACTTTGGAATATGTGCCCCTTTGCCCACCTTGGCAGCAAAAAAGTGTGACACATCTGGTATCGCCGTACTCAGGAGAAGTTGGGGAATGTGTTTTGGGGTGTCATTTTACATATACCCATGCTGGGTGAGAGAAATATCTTGGCAAAAGACAACTTTTCCCATTTTTTTATACAAAGTTGGCATTTGACCAAGATATTTTTCTCACCCAGCATGGGTATATGTAAAATGACACCCCAAAACACATTCCCCAACTTCTCCTGAGTACGGCGATACCAGATGTGTCACACTTTTTTGCTGCCAAGGTGGGCAAAGGGGCACATATTCCAAAGTGCACCTTTCGGATTTTGCAGGCCATTTTTTACACATTTTGATTGCAAAGTTCTTCTCACACATTTGGGCCCCTAAATTGCCAGGGCAGTATAACTACCCCACAAGTGACCCCATTTTGGAAAGAAGACACCCCAAGGTATTCCGTGAGGGGCATGGCAAGTTTTTAGAATTTTTTATTTTTTGTCGCAAGTTAGTGGAATATGAGACTTTGTAAGAAAAAATAAAAAAAATAAAATCATCATCATTTTCCGCTAACTTGTGACAAAAAATAAAAAGTTCTATGAACTCACTATGCCCATCAGCGAATACCTTAGGGTGTCTACTTTCCGAAATGGGGTCATTTGTGGGGGTTTTCTACTGTTTGGGCATTGTAGAACCTCAGGAATCATGACAGGTGCTCAGAAAGTCAGAGCTGTTTCAAAAAGCGGAAATTCACATTTTTGTACCATAGTTTGTAAATGCTATAACTTTTACCCAAACCATTTTTTTTTTGCCCAAACATTTTTTTTTTATCAAAGACATGTAGAACAATAAATTTGGCGAAAAATGTATATATGGATGTCGTTTTTTTTGCAAAATTTTACAGCTGAAAGTGAAAAATGTCATTTTTTTGCAAAAAAATAGTTAAATTTCGATTAATAACAAAAAAAGTAAAAATGTCAGCGGCAATGAAATACCACCAAATGAAAGCTCTATTAGTGAGAAGAAAAGGAGGTAAAATTCATTTGGGTGGTAAGTTGCATGACCGAGCAATAAACCGCTAAAGTTGTGGAGTGCCGATTTGTAAAAAAGGGCCTGGTCACTAGGGGGGTATAAACCTGTGGTCCTTAAGTGGTTAAAACAGGCTTGTAATTTCTTGTCGGATGCATCCGCAAACCTGGTGAAACTCTCTGCCAGATCCTCAGCCCTCTCTAATTCTACAAGAAGAGCTATATGGCTCAGATTTTGGTCCTGTGATGCCAGTTCGAAAAGTCTGCTATGCTCTATTCCGTGTGAGGGAGATAAGCTGTTCGGGTCGGTCCTTGAGGACATTTTAGATAAAGTATTAGACAAGAAAAAAGGATTTCCTTCGGAATCAAAATTCTATCAGCAGCGTCGATCCTTTCTAAATCAAAGGAGAACTAGACCAGACCAGAAAAGAAAGGACAGTACTGGAAAATGGCAATCCTCCACAGGAAGACGGAAGGGGTATCTATTTAACCCTGAATCCACTTCTAAACCTGGCCAATGACGCCAGGCCTCAAGTAGGTGGCAGGTTAAAAAAAATTCTCCACGGCCTGGGAAGAAGTTTCATCCTCCCCATGGGTTATAAATACCATATGCATGGGGTACAAACTAGAGTTCGACACGCCTCCACCGGAATTTTTCACTGTCAAAAGGCCATTAAGAAGATCAGAAAAACAGCAAGCCTTAGAAATGGAAATATTATCTTTCCTAAAAAAAGGCATAATTGTTCCAGTCCTGTGATATCAGGAAGGGCGAGGATTTTATTCTCCCATATTCCTTATTCAAAAACCAAACAAGTCCTTCAGACTAATAATCAATTTAAGAAAACTAAACAAATACATGACCTACAAAAGATTCAAAATGGAATCGATCAGATCCACAGTGAATCTTTTATCTCGCAACTATTACATGGTAACTATAGACCTCTCGGATGCATATTACCACGTTCCCATACACAGAACATACCAAAGATATCTCAGAATTGCAATAGTCCTAGGAGATCAGGAGTACCACTTTTAGTTCCAAACACTCCCCTTCGGGCTGTCATCAGCCCCAAGAATATTTTCTAAAATGATGGCCGAGGTGACAGGATATTTACATCTTCAGGGTATAATAGTGGTCCCATATTTAGACGACCTCCAGGGGCATCTGAAGACGGTGCAAGAAAAGCTCATTGAGTTAGGCTGGCTAATAAATACCCAAAAATCAGACCTGGTTCCCAGTCAGTAAAATAAATTCTTAGGAATCCTGCTAGATTTACACAACCTTGTGTCCTTTTTACCTCCAGAAAAGCAGATGGTTATAAGTCAAAAGATCTCCCAATTCTGCGAATCCAGGAGAGTGGCCGTCAGGGATATCACGAGACTGTTGGGACATTAACATCCACTATTCCCGCAGCCTGATGGGCCCAGCATCATACAAGGACATTACAGAGATTCTTTCTGGAATCCTGGGACGGGAATCGGAGTTCCTTAAACAGGAGGGTGAAAGTTCCAGCAAAAGTAAAAATTTCTCTCTTCTGGTGGAAGATAAAGAAGAATCTCCAAAGACGAGTTTTTTGGCGACCGGCAGATCAGATCATCATAACAACAGATGCCAGCAGCCGAGGATGGGGAGGCCACACAGGAAATCAGGTGGTCCAGGGCACCTGGAGCCCAGGAATGTCTGCAGCCTCCTCAAACATGAAAGAGCTATCGGCAGTTTTGAAGTTTCTTATGTGTCGTCTTCCGCATGTAAAATCCCATCACATAAAGATATTGTCTGACAACGCTACCACAGTACTAAACCGGCAGGGGGGTACAAGAAGCAGAGAACTACAACAACTGTCAGGGAAGATTTTCAGTTGGGCAGAGAAAAATATAAAGTCCCTGGTAGCTGTCCATCTAAAGGGCAAGGAAAACAGAGTGGCGGATTATCTCAGCAGGGAAGATCTAAGAAGGGGGGTTACCAAAAGTGGATCTCTTCGCAAATCAGAAGAAAAAACAACTCGATTTATTCGGTCCCCTCTCAAGCAGGGATCACCCACTAATGGTGGATGCCCTGTCATGTCCGTGGCCGAAGGATCTCCTGTTTGCCTTTTCACCTTACAGTATGATTTCAACGGTATTAGTAAAGGCAATGGAAGAAGAGGCACAGTTAATACTGATTGCTCCATTGTGGCCGAAAAGATCCTGGTTTCCCCTCCTCTACAATCTGTCGGCAGGTCAATTCTGGTCTCTCCCATTGTATCAGGGACTACTACGTCGGGGTCCAGTGTTCCATCCAGATGTAGCGAGACTACATTTAACAGCCTGGAAAGTGAATGGGTCCACTTACAACAAAGAGGCCTATTGGATTCTGTAATATCCACTCTGTAGTAAAAAGGACTCTACCTCTCGGATCTACAGGAGAACATGGAAGGCATTTTTGTAGTTTGCAGGAGACAGACTGTACTACAGTTAAGAAGCCAATATTCCACTCATACTGGACTTTCTGCAGGCAGGTCTTGACAAAGGTTTCAAGCCAAATACCATAAACGTTCAAGTCTCAGCATTGAGTAGCTTTCTTGAAGTAAAACTGGCAGATTTGCCATTGATAAAGCGATTTATAAAAGGGGCATTCAGAAAATGCCCATTTGTCCATTCTGCCATTCCTCCTTGGGACCTGAATCTAGTATTAGAGGCTTTAATGAACGCACCTTTTGAGCCTTTGCAGGAGATCTCACTTAAACTCCTGACTCTAAAAAACACCTTTTTACTAGCAATAACATCAGCTAGAAGAGTAGGGGAGATTCAGGCTTTTTCCTGCAGAGCACCCTATCTCACAGTGTTGGAGGACCGTATTATCCTTAGACACACCCCGATGTTCCTACCCAAGGTGGCCTCAAAATTCCATCGCCAACAGGAGGTGTCGCTTCCATCCTTCTGTGAGAATCCAGCTTCTGACTTAGAAAGGAAATACCATAATTTGGATGTCAGAAGATGCCTGTTAAATTACCTAGAAGTCTCTGAAGTATTCAGAAGATCAGACCATCTCCTTCTTCAGTATCAAGGCCAGCATAAGGGATCGGCGGCAAGCAAAAGTACCATATCCAGATGGATCCGAAGCACCATTGAGTTCTGTTACCTCCAGAAAAGCTTGACCCCTCCTAAAGGGATCAAAACACACTCTACCAGAGCCATCTCGGCCTCAATGGCAGAGAATGCCTCTGCCTCAGTAGAGCAAATATACAGAGCAGCTACGTGGAAAAACCCAAATACCTTCTTTAAACATTATAAATTAGATGTACCTCCTTGCTTAGTGCAAAATATAACGTGTGGCACATCCAGCAGTAATAAGTAGAAAGTGTGGATTCTGGCACCAGATGACGAAGTTTGGTGGCTGGTAGCTGTAGTCACCTGCAGCAGTGTCTGTAAAGCTGTTATTTCACTGATCACTCTGCTCTTTTGGAAAACTGATGCTTTCTGGGAACAGCGTTCTGGATGCTGAAGATGTCTCTGGAGTGATGCTCTCACAAGAGAATTGGATATGCTCCCTGGAAGTAAAAGTTCGGCATGTGTTTCCTCTCCCTTTCACTATCTACTATGGAACTCACTTTCCTGGCAGGAAGTAGGACTAGTCCACTCCTACCAAGAGGGGAGGAACAGGGGGGAGGGAGCTAGAGTGGCCACTGCCAGTAGGAATCCATTGCTGTTTGGTTCTTCTTAGACCCAGTGTTGCAGGTTCACATCAGTTTAGTGTTTGCACCACATCCTTTCCGTGGGATAACATAGGAAATAAGTAAGCAACCTGTTTGTATGATCTGTGCGCTGTGCTAGTACCGCATTTCCCAAGGAGCACTGTACTTACCCTACCTGGTCCAGGGTTCCAAAAGCAGAATCCAGTCCAGTGCTCCACTGCAGCAGCAAGCAGTCATGCTAACAGACTAAGGTACCTTAATCCAACCCATTCACCTCAACGCTAATTCATTGGATGGACAGGTCTGTCCAAACGCAAATCAAAGTGGCAGCCTCTAGATAATCAGTATGGCATCCACCATGAAAGTGTGCACAGATGGAATACTGTACATGTCACATTGGGGCCCCACAGCGTCCATGGACAATGACATCACAGAGGGTGTGTGCTGTTTACCTTTCTGGTGGCACTATTGACAGCTTCATTCATCAGTCAGTTGTGCAACTGTGCACATCAGGAGGTGAGGGCATGTGGATGTGTGTGTTGGCTGATTGTGTATATCCATATGACCTGGGGGTACTACAATTTGTTTACATTGTTTTGTATTGTGTATTTTACTGTTTGTTTCCTGACTGTCACTACCAGCGAGGAAGGAATGGCATAGGTTGGCAGGAGAAGGGTTAACCACCTTGTTCCTCCCCTGTTGGTAGAAGCGTCTTGGTCCTGCTTCCTGCCAGTAGGGGGGAGTTCCTGTCTAGAGACAGAGAGGAGAGGAAGCAAGTTGCAGTGCTCCTGCTCCTGTTACAGATTCTTCAGGGAACATCCAATATTAGTAATCCACAAATATTTCAATATGTGTGATGCTATTCCAAGACTCACCTAACACTTAAAGGGAACCTGTCACCGGGATTTTGTGTATAGAGCTGAGGACATGGGTTGCTAGATGGCCGCTAGCACATCCGCAATACCCAGTCCCCATAGCTCTGTGTGCTTTTATTGTGGGGAAAAAACGATTTGATGCATATGAAAAGTAACATAAAGGAGTCATATCTTACTTGTGTGACCAGAGAAGAGTCATATTTTCAAGCTCTGACTCATCTCAGGTTAATTTGCATATGTATCAAATAGTTTTTTATACACAATAAAAGCACACAGAGCTATGGGGACTGGGTATTGTGGATGTGCTAGCGGCCATCTAGCAACCCATGTCCTCAGCTCTATACACAAAATCCCGGTGACAGGTTCCTTTTAAATACACACATATAATGTAAGGTCATAGTTTATTGATAGAAATTCATACAGTACATAATAAATATCATGATAAAAATTAGCAGCAGAACAAGAAGTGCTGTGACAAAGGTATGCCCCCCCAAGTCTACAAGGTCACATATTTATTTGGATCTTGTGAGGGTCGAGGCTCCATACCGTGCCTTCAGATTCCATTTTATTTTATAAACTGTGAACTTCTTTGCAAAGGTTACTATAACCTCAAGGCCACTCCTAGCCCCAACCAACCTGGTCTAGTAAGGAATTTCTATAATTGCTAGAAAGACTGGAACGTGATTAACACCCACACTTAAGATTAGGGAGACGCTCCGGGCATATAGCCAAGGGATGCTCATTTCAGATTGTAGTTTTAATGTTATATGATGTAAATGGTTAACTATGCCATCAGGTGGAAATGATCCAGAAAAATGCTATATTAACCTCGGCTTTCTTTCAATAAAGTTAGAAACACTTGATACACAGCTCTATGCCTGTGTTGATTTTTCTCTATGAGTACTCATAACTTCTAATTTGGAGTCCTGCGCTCATCCGGCATTGGGGTCTTTGCTCCAACAGATCTCCAAAGGGTATGCAATATACTAAATATACAGTTTGACCAAAAATGTCAATAACTTTATTATTGCAATAAGTTGCCCTAACCCTGCCAGAAATACTGCAAATCACCATATGGTAAGTAGCCATGCATAAAGAATACAGATAAAAGATATCCCTAAAGAGGCTCTAAACCACTAAGGCTGAGTTCACACCAGCGTTCAGCCTTTCCGTTCTCCTGCTCCGTTATAGGAGCAGGAGAACGGAAAGGACGGATTGGGCACATAACTGAGGCGAGCGGAGCCTACGGACCCCATAGACTATAATGGGGTCCGTTAAGTTTACGCTCAGAAAATGATTTTGGAGCGGAGACAAAAGTCCTGCATGCAGGACTTTTGTCTCCGCTCCAAAATCATTTTCTGAGCGTAAACCTAACGGACCCCATTATAGTCTATAGGGTCCGTAGGCTCCGCTCGCCTCAGTTATGTGCCCAATCCGTCCTTTCCGTTCTCCTGCTCCTATAACGGAGCAGGAGAACGGAAAGGCTGAACGCTGATGTGAACGAGGCCTTAAACATATGTAACATGCTGCAAAGCTGTAAACAATTTTTCTTAGGATGACGTCTCCCCACTTAACTCTCGTCATGTCAGATACAACTGTCATCTGGTCGCTACTAGTAATCCCCTCAACTTCGCAAGACTTCAAACTGGTAGCTTCCCTCTCTGAGTTGCTAATGGTCACAGCGCATGCGTCACCTATGCCGCTCGTGTCATTGTTAATCGCTGACCTCTAGGGGCACTGACAAGTTAAAGGGATTCTGTCACCTTGATTTTAGTGACAGAGCTTTTAACATCATCACGTCAATCTGCTCGTTTTATATTAAAATATACTAGTATTACTACCCTAAGTGTTGTTCTTTGTCTAGAAAATTGCTTTTATTAATATGGTAATTACCTGAGTAAGGTGCCCAAGGGGCTGTCCCTCCGGCCGTTGGAGCCCAGACGCGCCCCTTCTCCTGGAGCCCAGCACCGCCCCACTAATATCTCCCCTAACAACCATGAGGCCTGTCACTGCCTCACAGGGGGCATACCTTTGTTACAAAATTTCTTGTTCTGCTGCTAATTTTAATAATGATATTTATTATGTACTGTATGAATTTATATCAATAAACTATGACCGTACATTGTGTGTTTGTTTAAGTGTTTGGTGAGTCTAGATTCTTCAGGGAGAAATACTCAAATTGTCCTCAAGTGGAGCCTTGAGAAACACGGCCGTCTCCTCCTCCCTGTACCAATGGTATGGATTAACATACATGGCGGGAAACCAGAACGGGGCCACAATGGGGGAATGGAGAAGCCCATCGGAAAAAAAAAATAATAAGCAATATTACATTTCCTCAATATGCCTTACACTGCCAGCTACTTATATTGTATTATCAAGATTGGTGAAAAGTTCTCTTTCTCTTTAATTTAGTTTTTGCACTGTTCTCTTTTCCATGGGTTTCCATCCTTTTTTTTGTAGATTTTTAGGTCAAGGAGTTAGAAAATGAACCTGTCTATAAGATCCAATGCTCTGTTGAGACTGCCTTTCTCCAGGACCGCTACGCCTGCCCTACCTGGTCCAGGTTTCCAAAAACAGGATTGCACCTTTAAGGGATTGTGTGCAGAGACTATGGTGCCTTTTTGCTAGCTTCCTCTGTTGCAGTCCAACCCATTCACCACAGCACTAATTCACTGGATTGACAAGTCTATCCAACTGCAATTCAAAGTGGCAGCCAAGAGAAAATCATTATGGCACCCCCATGAAAATGTGTATAGATGGAACACTGTACATGTAACAATAGGGACCTTGAGCATTCAGGAAAGATGACATTACAAAGAGCCCCCGCCATTAAAGGGGTTATCCGAGAGTATAAAAATGTCCCCAGTATGCCGGGCCCGCCACATTAAATATACTTACCCTGCGCTGCTCCTGGTCCCTGCACCTCAGCTGCTGCTTCTGTAGTGGCCCACTCCCGTGTGTATGGTTGACTTCAAATTGTTGTGTAAGATGATGTTATTTAATACCATTTCTTTGTCTATGCTGCTAAATCCAAATTTCAGGCTGGTAACTTGCACTACTTACTTTTCATCACTAGATATCTCTAACACACTACTTATATAGTGCAGACACAGGAAATGAAAGGGGAGTAGAGAATAGGAGTGGAGGAGTTAGGAGGCAGGAGAGGAGACCGTCTTGTCTCTGTCCTCCTGGGCCTAGCCCAGGGGAACCCACTGGTTTCAACCATTGAGGCCAAAGATCAGGACTGTAGAATCCTACGTTGTAGAGTACCCTTTCGGGGTATCAAGTTGATTATTTACTCTGAAGACCACAACCTTTTCAAATAATGAAGCAGAGTGTTTGCCTGCCATGAGGGAGATCACCCTTGGGTTGTTGGATCATTGAACTAAAGACTATAGGAGAAGGAAGGTAACTGTCATTTATCAGACTCCAGACTCCTTTGCATCAGATGGAGAGATTCTAAGCTTCTGGCAGCTCCACCATAATTAAGGACAGAAAGGCCATCTGTCAGAATACTCATTTATAGATGATCTAAACTAATAGCGAAAGGTTGAGGGATCAGAGCAAGACCTGGAACCAAGTACAAGTAAGAACATGACCTTCTCTCAAGTGGGCTGGAGGAAACCTTTCACTTCACCATAAGTAGCCTGCTAATTCGGATTTTGCAGCTTTACCCTTTTTGCAATCTGTATGAAAGACAAAGTGATGTTATTGGATGTCTTACTACATCTGACAAGTAAAGTACCTGCTTGGTTCAACTGCTGCCTCTCTCATCGTTCCACTCCTCCCCCTCATTGCACCTTACGGTACTGGCATCACGAACCAGGGGCCCAGCCGCAAAAGCACCTTACACCAATTACCATCAAGGGCACCTCAACTTCCATCTGGATGGTGTTCCCTGTAACTGAGAGTGCCCCGGAGGATTTCGTGCTGTCTTCCCTTCCACTGTACGCCAGCCCAGTGAGGCATCTGCTAACCATGAGTACATGAACTATTGCACCCATCAGCCCACTGTGAGCCTCACGTGTTTTCCCCTGTGGTTTGGTATGCTACACTTCTCCCCCTGCATGTATGAAAACATCTGGTGTAGGGGGGGAGCAATCAATGGGGAGGTGGGGGGGATGAACAGCAGCGGAGGTGTGGGGACCAGGAGCGGCACAGGGAGCGGGGACTAAGTATATTCAATGTGGGGGGCCCGGCGTATTGGGGGACATTTTTATACTCTTGGATTACCCCTTTAAGTATTCTAATAGCTAAGGTAAGCGTCCAGAAACACATATAGTGTGAACAATGGTCAGAAACTAATACTAATTAGAGATGACCGAAGTTTTGAAAAATTTGATTCGGCAACTTCGCCAAAGTTTACCAAGAAATTAGATTTGTTCTGAATTAATTTGTCATGAATCGCTATAAATCAGGTATACCCTGCCACTCTGCCTTAGGGCACGTCCACACAAAGTGGCCGTGCTGCAGGCTGGTTGTGGCCATACTGCAGTGAAGAACCGCCAATTAGCCCACAGCTGCCTTTCATTTAATAATGAAGACTGCACTGTACAATCCTCCTTCATTGTTAATGGCCGCACGGCACCTTTAATGCAGTTTTAAACAGGGGCTGTTACTGGTATGGGGTCTGGCTGGTTAAGTGGGGGCACAATATGCAAATTATTGCTGTTCTTCCCTGCATCCTTCTGCAGGTAATTTGACAGTAAACGCTGAATATTAATGAGCTCTGGCATACCCACTTCTCCAACCCCAGCGCTCCCCTGCCCTACAAGTGGGAGCTCTTCTTCTGCCATCTGCTTTTCCTCCTTTTCCACATCATCTAATGTCAATGAAAATGTGTCATCAGAAACATCCAGCTCCTCCTCTCTCTGCATCTTGCTGACTTTTCTAGGACATGGAGACTTTAAAGGATGATTTGGAAAACTGACGCAGAATAGATCTTCCTGCAGTCTCCCTCTCAATGTTCTTCTATTAATCATTTTCAGCAACACTGTCCCTAGCACATGAGCGCTTGCCATTTTTCTCTTTATGCTGAGCTCACAGGACAAAGGCGGAGATGAGATAAGGGTTTTATAGGGCTGTGACATCACAGGGGATGGTTATCTGCGGATTGACTGGCTGCACAGCATTGTGGGTGATCCTGTATTTCCAGGCTTGTCTCCTATACACTTAGTTTTCATTCTAACACAAGCAGCCGCCAGGACGAAGTGCAATGAAATTCGGATTAATTTAGAATCAAAGTTTTCCTAAACTTTGGACCAAATTCTACTTCGAATGCTTCCCTTCGCTCAACAATAATAATAATAATAGATCACATCAAATGTTCATACCATTAGGTATTCTAGTAGACAAGGTGAAGATCCAGAAGGTTTCCCGTAATAACGATTTCCTTTGAAGATCTCCATCTCTAGGGGATTTAAAAACCCACTCAATGGTTTGGATATGGGGGAAAGGATGGTGGCATTGTTATTTTTAGTGAATTTCTAGTTTTTAGTATTTTCTACATATTGTAACCTGCACCTGTTGCAGTTATTAAGATATACAACATGTGCAGTGTTACAATGAAAGGGGTTATCCAAGTCAGACAGACCTCTCAGAGTGGTTGACCTACAGTGGAGATAATGATCTTGGATTACCCCTTTAACATTAGCATTGATGTTATGAATACTGCCATCACTAAAAGTTTTTAACTGTTTGGTAACCTCGGCAAAACTACAGGATCAGCAGAATTTATGACTGCATTTAAAAAACCCTTTGTATTAAGCCACGTCACCTGGTGTTCTTTCCCTAAATATAAACTTGGGGACACAACATTACCTACAGTATAGTGGGTGCTCTCCTAGAAAAACAAAGTGAATTACTTTTGTAAAATATCATTAAAAAAACTCACCCTGATCTAATATAGGGATGTAGTATGTACCTATGTATAATTCTAAATATTTCATTTTATTCCCAACTATATGTTGTGTTGAAGACCACACATTGCTTGATGTTCTTTTTAGTATCTCTCTTGGTATTCATCAATAATTCTGTTCTTGTTTTATTAGTAGTAATATATTCTGCTTTCTCTCACACTCTTGTAAGAAAAATTGATAATCCATACAGTTGTGACTTGATATAATCATTACCCCTTAGGGGATATTTTTAATAACGTGTACAGGATAACAGAAATCTGCATGAGATATAGAATTACCTGCAGATGGTTTACTATAAGTATGTAACCACTTTATTCCCCCGTGTATGCAGCGTCCCACTACGTGTGTGTGGGCACTGCTTAAAAGCACTTTTTACCTTGTCAACAGTACTATGTTGTAATGTATGATTTTGTATGTATTTATCTGCAAAATCCCTGTTAACAGGCAGATTAGGTGCAATTAATACATCCCGCCACTAGATGGGGATATAGTTCAGGTCTTATATATATACCTAGGACAGGCCTAGAGAGGGAGTTCCTAGTTCCTAGTTGAGACCAGGAGGGAGTTGAGATTAGTCA
Organism: Bufo gargarizans; assembly: GCF_014858855.1. NCBI lineage: Eukaryota > Metazoa > Chordata > Amphibia > Anura > Bufonidae > Bufo > Bufo gargarizans. The sequence continues at coordinate 499,730,800 of NC_058082.1, forward strand.
GATAAGAAAATGTAGTCAGAGAAGAGAGCAGATCTGAGGGAGTCAGATCAGATTAGTGGGAGAAAATGTAGAGTGGAGACTTCATGACACATATTAGTGAGTGGAGCCAACTTCGCTAGTAGGTGATACTCAGATGTGAGGCGCAGAAGAGCATTTTCCTTCTGTGGCCGGACTATAGACTTGCATCCCTGACCAGTAGGAGAAGAGTTTGCCTCCCTGGAAAAGAAACAAGCTTCTGGGTTTAGCTATGAATCTTGCAGCATTCCTGAAGACTATACAATATGCTCTCCAGTCAGTGAGGGCAAAGTATTCATTAAGATCAGCATTAACAGCACTCTTAATATATCCCCCTCTGATGTCAGATGCACCACATTTAGAAGGCGCACACCTTTTAATAATTGTGGCGTATCTGTGCAAGTCCATGTGTCGGAATAGAAATCTAAACCAGCAAAAGAACCCACTCTCTGCCTCATTCGTGCCACTTTTGGAAACAATGTGTGCAAATGCCAAACCCCAAAAAAGTGTCTCGTTTTTCATAAGCATGTACAAAATTTGTGACTTTTATATATAAAAACAACTCCGATAGGCAAATTACAAATGTTCCTCAAATTTTTACAGGAAATGCTGCCTCCCAACCATCCCGGATCTGGTGACTGTTCTGTGGTCCTGGGTAGGCTGTACCCTGACCTGATTTCAACTGTATCTGCATCCTGAGGAGGAGTTTAATGGTGAAGCTTCTTGCTCCATCTCGTCTGCCTGTGTGATCCTGGCAGGACGGAGTGATGCAGTGGTGTTATCATGCCTGCTGCACTTAACAGGAAAGAGCACAAGCCAGGGAACTATGTGGGCTTCACTACTGTGAAGGTGCACTAAGGCTACTTTCACACTAGCGTTCGGGGCTCCGCTTGTGAGTTCCGTTTGAAGGCTCTCACAAGCGGCCCCGAACGGATCCGTACAGCCCCAATGCATTCTGAGTGGATGCGGATCCGCTCAGAATGCATCAGTTTGGCACCGTTTGGCCTCCGCTCCGCTCAGCAGGCGGACACCTGAACGCTGCTTGCAGCATTTTCGTGTCCGCCTGGCCGTGCGGAGCCAAACGGATCCGTCCAGACTTACAATGCAAGTCAATGGGGACGGATCCGTTTGACGTTGACACAATATGGTGCAATTTCAAACGGATCCGTCCCCCATTGACTTTCAATGCAAAGTCAGGAGTCCCCATCAGATCGGAGTTTTCTCCGATCCGATGGTATATTTTAACTTGAAGCGTCCCCATCACCATGGGAACGCCTCTATGTTAGAATATACCATCGGATTTGAGTTACATCGTAAACCTCAGATCCGACAGTATATTCTAACACAGAGGCGTTCCCATGGTGATGGGGACGCTTCATGTTAGAATATACTGAGAACTGTGTACAGACCCCCCCCCTCCTCCTGTAATTAACTTATTGGTGGCCAGTGCGGGCCCCCCTCCCTCCCCAGTATTAAATATTACCAGTGCGGCGGCCTCCCCCTCCCTCCCTCCCTCCCCAGTATTAAATATGACCAGTGCGGCCTCCCCCTCCCTCCCCAGTATTAAATATTACCAGTGCGGCGGCCTCCCCCTCCCTCCCTCCCCAGTATTAAATATGATCAGTGCGGCCTCCCCCTCCCTCCCTCCCCAGTATTAAATATTACCAGTGCGGCCCCCTCCCTCTATATTTATTGGTGGCCGGGCCAGTGCGGATTCCAAGTATTGTGAGCAGTGCGGCCTCCCCTCTCCCCCCCTAATTAAAATCACCCCCCCCCCCATCATTGGTGGCAGCGGAGAGTACCGATCGGAGTCCCAGTTTAAATCGCTGGGGCTCCGATCGGTTACCATGGCAACCAAGACGCTATTGCAGTCTTGGCTGCCATGGTTACTTGGCAATAAATACAAGCATTATACTTACCTGAAGAGCTGCGATGTCTGACCGGCCGGGCGCTCCTCCTACTGGTAAGTGACAGGTCTGTGCTATAGGCAATGCGCCGCACAGACCTTTCACTTACCAGTAGGAGGAGCTCCCGGCCGGTCAGACATCGCAGCTCTTCAGGTAAGTATAATGCTTGTATTTATTGCCAAGTAACCATGGCAGCCAAGACTGCAATAGCGTCTTGGTTGCCATGGTAACCGATCGGAGCCCCAGCGATTTAAACTGGGACTCCGATCGGTACTCTCCGCTGCCACCAATGATGGGGGGTGATTTTAATTAGGGGGGGAGAGGGGAGGCCACACTGCTCACAATACTTGGAATCCGCACTGGCCCGGCCACCAATAAATATAGAGGGAGGGGGCCGCACTGGTCATATTTAATACTGGGGAGGGAGGGAGGGGGAGGCCGCACTGGTCATATTTAATACTGGGGAGGGAGGGAGGGCCTCACTGGCCACCAATAAGTTAAATACAGGAGGGGGGGGGGGGTCTGCTGTATGCTGCCAGGCAGCAGGGGGCAGTCGTGTACACAGTTCTCAGTATATTCTAACATGAAGCGTCCCCATCACCATGGGAACGCTTCTGTGTTTAGAATATACTGTCGGATCTGAGTTTTCCGAAGTGAAAAATCAGATCTGAAATAAACAGTTATGCAAACGGATCCGTTCTGAACGGATGCAAGCGTTTGCATTATAGGAGCGGATCCGTCTGTGCAGACACCAGACGGATCCGCTCCTAACGCAAGTGTGAAAGTAGCCTAAGGAAGCAGCACTGTTGTGAGGGGTGCATTAGGGGGGAAGCATTATTGTGCAAGAGCTCTAAGGGGGTAGAACTATTGTGAGGGGGCACTAAGGGGGCAGCACTATTGTGAAGGGGCACTAAGGGGGCAGCACTATTGTGAAGGGGCACTAAGGGGGCAGCACTATTGTGTATGGAGAACTAAGTGGTCTTCTTCCTGTGAATGGGCACTTAGGGTGTAATAACTACTGTGAGGGGCATTAACGGGACACTCTACTGTATGAGAGCACTAAGAAACTACTTTGTAGGCACTAAGGGGTATAACTACTGATAAGGGGCACCTTTTAAAAACCGATGAGTCCCACAATGTGGAGGCCCATATCTATGAAGGAATCCACCATCAATATGACACCATGGTCCCCCCACTCACCTAAGTTGTTGGCGGTAAACTAAAACACTTAGTTTGCCCTCTCATACAAAATATTGTCAGACGAATCATGCAGTGTACGGTCAAAGGGCAAGAATATTACTCCTCATGCTTAATTTGCTGATAATAAATGAGATAAACTGTACTATAATTTTAGCATGCTTTTTCACATGAAGGATTTTCATCATCTAGCTAATTAAAGCTGCTATATGTACTACAGATGCTCAATTGTTGGTCTGGTCATCACTCTAAAGTTTCCCAGATTTTGACCTCTGTCCTGTTATCTTCGGTGTCTAGAGTGTCCTTCACCATTGGGTCTCAATTAGTCCCAGCAGTTGAGAGGACAGTCTGTAGTTAAGATTGTGATATCTATGAGGCATTACTAGTGATATCTATGTATACTAATGATATCTATGTATACTAGTCCCCTTTGAGCAGTGAGAATGATATAAATAGTGTCTGGCTCTGTTTGTGAGAAATTTCCTGGACACTATAAGGTCTATGTAGGCACATTAACTGCCTTTGCAGCCATGTGACCTGTGAGAGCTATAGAAATTGCACTTTTCTAAGATCTGCCAGTCCATGCATGCTTAGAACATGACTAAAGTACCGGAACTTGATTCTTCAGTAAATAACCATTCTGCTGTTATCTTGGTCTCATTATTTCCTGGACTTCCACACTGCACCAACATAATCATCAGCTGCTAATGGACACTGCTTTGCACCTCAAAATTCATCACCATCAAGGGTATCCTGAACAACCATCAGATAGGAGAACCCCATAACCAGGGCATGCCCTAAACGGAGTAAAAGGTTCACCCTTCCTCTCAATGCATGGCTTAAAGAGTGTCTGAACTGTGAGTACTACTACTCACAATCTCAACACTGTCCTGCATTATGCTGCAAATGTGATGCACTGATTTGTGTATTGCACTGATTGATAATGTCCATATTGGGATACTGCACACTTTAATTGCAGTCTATTGGAGGAATGTATATGTATAGCTATATGTAAAATATGTATATATATGTATATGTAAAATGAAAAGGTAATATATGCAATTTTTGTATGTACAGTACATTGTTACTTTAAATTGATTATCCAGGATCCTTAGGTATTGATGGCCTGTCCTCACAATAGGACATCAATATCAGATCAATTGGCATCCAACACCTGGCAGTTATGTCAGGAAGCTCCCAGCAATGGAAACTATACACTGGAAGGAAGACTATGTAAATTCTGACGCCAGCGTACTGCACCTACCGTACCTCCCATTTAATTGAATTTGAGTTGAGCTGCAGTACCCCAGCATGGCCACTACACAGTTGACAGAACTTTGTGCTTCTGATTCTGTCCACTGTTTAATTTCTGGCATTGGGTGCTGTCTGAAGCAGCTGATCAGTGGACATGTCGGGTGCTGGACCCTCCCCATTCTTATATTGATGACTTTCCTGAGGATGGGCCATCAATATCTAAGTACCACAAAAACCCCTTTAAATAGCATCTGTCACCATGATCAACCCTATTAAAGCAAACATACTGCCTGGCAGGGTTCATCATCAAATATATAAAGCTGAGTGTCATGGCTTCTCACGCTGTGTATTAGTACTGGAAAACTCCTTCAAACTCACGACCAGATGGTATAAAACGCCGGTATTCCTACACAAATTAAACCCTTCCATACCTGATGTGTGTTGGAGGTGCGGCACTGAACCGGGATCACTGTCCCACATTTGGTGGAACTGTCATAACATACGCCCCTTCTGGCTCCAAGTCGAAAATACTATTAACCAGGTATGCTCTCCACAACATCCATTGGTATTGGACCCTAAACTAGTTCTACTCTGGTGCCCAAACCAAAACTTTACCCCGTCAAAATCTAATTTACCCACGATGCTACTCACGGCAGCAAGACTACTTGTTCTGCTGAAATGGAAATCAGATAGACCCCCGTCTCAAGCGGAATGGCTGGATAAGGTAGACCAGGTATACCGCCTAGAAGAGTTAGCGGCCTGGGAAATGGGAAACCGCCAGAAATTCTTAAAGGTCTGGCAACCCTGGAAGCTTTTTCGTGGCTTTGCTTGATCATCTGAGCTTTCCAACTCTCTTACAATGACCTCTCCCCCCCCCTCCCCTTGCCTCCTTACATGTTCCCTGTATGTCAATCTAAATGTTGTCTGTTGTTTTCCCTTGTCTACGTGTCATTGTGATTCATAGAAACACCTTTTTGGCCATATTAGAAGCCTGACAAATGTTTGGTTCCTAATGTCCTTTTTGTTATATGATTTTATATAACTCTGTATTTCAAACAAGTGTTAATATGTACATGCTTACTGTTTGATGATGTGATTACTCAAACATTACCTGTACTTGTGAAGAAGCAATTTATTCCTCCTTGTAACTTTTCGCTGATGTTCAAAAAAAGAAAATTGGTAAAGCTGAGTGTATGTATGTCCGTTAAAGGAATCTGCACCGTCGCATTAACAATCACGAAATTTGGCACACAGGTATCTGGGAAGGTTTTAGACCAGGTCTCACCTCTCTAGGGTGTACCATTCCTGAGATATTCCCCCAAAAATGCATTAGCTAATAGAAGCTTGTTCACATGACCCTTATCAGCCAATAGAAGCTCGCAGGCCGTTAGCCTCCACATGCACCCTGTGGAGGTCACTGTGAAGGGGCAGGGTGCTATCGATGTCACGGTAGTGAGTACAAATGACGTGTTTTGATCAACTAAACAATCTTAATCATAACATTTGAGGGAGAGTAAGGCAAACACCAAAAATAATCCTGCCCTTGAGCTACAGTAGGTGGCCTGAGTTTTGTGAAGATCCTGAGATCCAACGGAGCAAGGTATTCCACACCCTACACTTCACCTGACTTGGCTCTGCATGATAACAATAGGCCCTCTGAACTGCTTTAGGAGCAGCCCTGGAGTCGGTGACTGGTTACAGACTAAGCCCCTGTTCAAAGTCATTGTGGGTGACCCGAGTTCAAGACATAGCTACTTGCAACTTGCAAGTAATTATGGATCATTACCCAGCTGTATTTTGTAGTAGGTCATCAACCTGAGCAACCAGTAAGTGTGATCAGCCAGTTTGCCCACCTGTTGTATGCCTTAGGGGGGTACTACTGTATTGACATGGTGTGTCAACCACAGACTGAGTGATATTGTGTACTGTACCTGGCTGACTAGTGTACAACAAATTATCTGGTGGCTGGAGTACAGATGCAGCAGAGTTAACACTCACAGTCATAACGTGTTAACTAGATGTCATAACTCACCAAATGTGTGTGTTAACTCTGCTACATCTGTAGACCTTGCTAAGAGTAGTGCCACTCGAGGGTCTGCAGAGGATAGTTGTAACATACCTGCTACTGTAACTGCCTTTCCCAAGAAGTGTAACCACCAAGCATATACTTGTGAACTGTTGTGCTGTAACCAATAATCTTGTACCCATTCAGAGAGACTGTAACCGTCATTGTTACAATACTGAGTAATACTGAGTTAAAACCTTTTCCTATTAAATTTGCTGAGGCCATGTCAGCCACTGCACCATCCTCGTGTGGGGTCTTGAGGACCAATGTAACCTGTAAGGACTGAGTTTCTTGCATCCTGGCTTTTATTTGTACAAAACATTTAGACTAATTACATTTTCCAAGCTTATAAGTAGAGCATTAAGATTTTAGGACGGGGCAGTTGATAATTTTAGTTTAATGGTTAAGTTTATTTAATCTGTAATTATTCTGTGTTATATGAATCAACTTCACATGCACTGATTTTCTGATCAGTGTGTGCGGGGATTCTGTTTATGTCTGAACTCCTCTGGACAAGCAGAGCTGAATTGTAGAACAAGGGGAAGAGCAGAAATTTGAGCCCCGGAGACGAGGCATTTTCTCCCAGGCTGCGAGCTCTGCAATGCGATTGGCCAGCGCTACAGCAGAACAAGGGCAGACTCCGCCTACTATAACTTAGTGAGCGGAGTTACCAGAGGGCATAGCAGGAGAACGGAGCGGCACCCGGGGATAACAGTAAGTGCAGTGAGATCCCCGGGCGCCGCTCTACATGTCTGTATACTTAGTTCACAGTGTAATAATCAGTGAAAGGTCCTCTTTAAGTAGCCAATACAGGTCCTTCTAAAAAAATTAGCATATTGTGATAAAGTTCATTATTTTCTGTAATGTACTGATAAACATTAGACTTTCATATATTTTAGATTCATTACACACAACTGAAGTAGTTCAAGCCTTTTATTGTTTTATTATTGATGATTTTGGCATAGAGCTCATGAAAACCCAAAATTCCTATCTAAAAAAATTAGCATATCATGAAAAGGTTCTCTAAACGAGCTATTAACCTAATCATCTGAATCAACTAATTAACTCTAAACACCTGCAAAAGATTCCTGAGGCTTTTAAAAACTCCCAGCCTAGTTCATTACTCAAAACCGCAATCATGGGTAAGACTGCCGACCTGACTGCTGTCCAGAAGGCCATCATTGACACCCTCAAGCAAGAGGGTAAGACACAGAAAGAAATTTGTGAACGAATAGGCTGTTCCCAGAGTGCTGTATCAAGGCACCTCAGTGGGAAGTCTGTGGGAAGGAAAAAGTGTGGCAGAAAACGCTGCACAACGAGAAGAGGTGACCGGACCCTGAGGAAGATTGTGGAGAAGGACCGATTCCAGACCTTGGGGGACCTGCGGAAGCAGTGGACTGAGTCTGGAGTAGAAACATCCAGAGCCACCGTGTACAGGCCTGTGCAGGAAATGGGCTACAGGTGCCGCATTCCCCAGGTCAAGCCACTTTTGAACCAGAAACAGCGGCAGAAGCGCCTGACCTGGGCTACAGAGAAGCAGCACTGGACTGTTGCATGTCATTCGGAAATCAAGGTGCCAGAGTCTGGAGGAAGACTGGGGAGAGGGAAATGCCAAAATGCCTGAAGTCCAGTGTCAAGTACCCACAGTCAGTGATGGTCTGGGGTGCCATGTCAGCTGCTGGTGTTGGTCCACTGTGCTTTATCAAGGGCAGGGTCAATGCAGCTAGCTATCAGGAGATTTTGGAGCACTTCATGCTTCCATCTGCTGAAAAGCTTTATGGAGATGAAGATTTCATTTTTCAGCACGACCTGGCACCTGCTCACAGTGCCAAAACCACCGGTAAATGGTTTACTGACCATGGTATTACTGTGCTCAATTGGCCTGCCAACTCTCCTGACCTGAACCCCATAGAGAATCTGTGGGATATTGGGAAGAGAAAGTTGAGAGACGCAAGACCCAACACTCTGGATGAGCTTAAGGCCACTATCGAAGCCTCCTGGGCCTCCATAACACCTCAGCAGTGCCACAGGCTGATTGCCTCCATGCCACGCCGCATTGAAGCAGTCATTTCTGCAAAAGGATTCCCGACCAAGTATTGAGTGCATAACTGAACATAATTATTTGAAGGTTGACTTTTTTTGTATTAAAAGCACTTTTCTTTTATTGGTCGGATGAAATATGCTAATTTTTTTAGATAGGAATTTTGGGTTTTCATGAGCTGTATGCCAAAATCATAAATATTAAAACAATAAAAGGCTTGAACTACTTCAGTTGTGTGTAATGAATCTAAAATATATGAAAGTCTAATGTTTATCAGTACATTACAGAAAATAATGAACTTTATCACAATATGCTAATTTTTTTAGAAGGACCTGTATATAAGAAAAGGTAAGAAAAAAGATGCAAAGGCAGACTTTTTTTTTTAGATCACATCTTTACTTTAACCTTATGGAACAAGAGTTCAAAATCTGCCCAAGGAATTTAGTTTTTCTGTTCCATCATCGGAGCAGTAAAGTGAAATTTCAAGCTGAGACGATTCCATCTAAAGATAGACCTCAAAAGTCACTATTTTTTATGGCAAATATGACATCCGCTGCAAAGTGAGCTGCGAACACCACACTCTAAAGTCCTATGCTAATAAGTATATTATAATTGGTTCCCTATCATTTGCAACCATTTACCCTGAGACTCTGCATGTCGATGAAATAATCCCCACTTTCTCTGTAAGCTAATTCTTGTGTTTGCTCTATTAATAAAGTCGGATACACAGAAGTGATTTCAAACAATAAAATCTCTCATTTGTAAGCTAACCTCAGCTTTCTATGTAAGTAAGAGACTGTGCCAGTGGCTATATGCAATAACAGTGACTTTCAGAGACTTGACTCAAGCTTCATTAACAGCTCTATGTAAATACTCAAGGTCTGGAAGCTTTTGGGCCAAAAGGCATGAACCGGTAAGAGACATGTTGAAACTTTTAAGAGGAGATTGTTGAGCAGGGGGGGATTTAAAAGTACCAAACATAGTCATTCTAAATGCTGAACTAGGATGTAATGCAAAAGAGGAGAAAATATTAAAAAAGCCCAAGGCAGTTATCTCTTATGCTGACTCACCCTCATTAGCTTTTCTAATCGAATCAAGCAATGTGTCTTCTGGAATTTTAAAGAGCAGAAGGACACTGACAGCAGCATAATGGCACTTAGCTGTGATCATAGAGAGTGGGAAGACAAGTAAACTATCACCAGAGACAGTGACAATGACGCCTTTTTTTACTATGATGTAGCTATAATAAAAAACAGTTTGTTGCAGTGACCGGGTTTGAAGTGGCCCTAACACTACGCTGGATCCCATAGGGGTGTCCCCACGTGTTGCTGCATTCTGGAAGGCATGGTAAGGAGCGGTGCACCCCAATGGGAAATAAGTCCAGAGAGTCAAGGTTAGCAGTAAACAGATATGCTTCTTTCCTGGAGGAACGGAAGTATGAAACAATATAGGCAATGCACTGAACTGACTTCTCCAGTCTCCTTTCTGGCAGAAGAAAGTTCCATGCTGAGAAAAGGCCTGAGCTAGCTGTCCCTTTCTCTCAGAAGGATGGTACCCTGGTCAAAAGGTTGGTGGCCTAGGGTCTTTGGCTCGGTCTTAAGGCAGAGTATCCCAGTCTCGTTGTCTTCTTCTGGTCACTTGTGCAGTCCCGCAGAGTCTCTGCTATTAAGCACTGGTCCCTATCTGCAGACAACTAGGTGCTCTGACTGCCCTACTGTTATACATCTGACAACTGATTCAGTGCCAGTGTTGCAGTTTACGGCTACAATAGACTTACAAGCCAATGGGAATGACCAAGCAGTTTACAGACATAAACAACCATCTGACAGAGCTAAACCAGATGGTCAAAAGTTCCCCACCAAAACTTCTCTGCATGGGCCCTTATGGTAACTGTAGAAAATTACTATCTTCTCAGCGCATAGGCTGTAAAATCTCAAAGTCTCTCAGTATTAGCTGGCTGTGTAATGCTCCTGTACAGTGCAAATACAGTGCAATAAACGTGCAAATGAAGAGAATATATTACAATAAACATATAAAAAGGCAGTTTAAAAATCATAAAACATTATAGTTCTAAACAACTGCATACATCATTGTGCAAGTTAACCCTTCAAAGTGCATTAAAGTAGTGAGTTGATAGTTTTGCATAGCAGTAGTAGGGGCTAATGTCCACAAACGTCCAGAGTCCAAAGTACCCTTGCTCCAGGGCCCTAATTTATGAACAGCTCACCTGCTTGACACACATGCTGCACATCCAAGTAATGCTTACTAGTGTTGGTCGAGCACCAAAGTGCTTGGGTGCTCGGGTATTCGAGTAGAACACCTGTGGAAGTCAATGGGAGAAACCGAGCATTAAACCAGGCACCCCCTGCTCTGAAGAGGGGAGGGTGTCTGGTTCATAGTAAAAGGCCAGAAATTGATGGAAACACCACTGAAATGGTTTGTGATCAGCATGGGGAGGATGTCTGTATGCATCTTGGACTCCCAGGTCACCCCTGCTGTGTTCCCCTCATCTCCCCCCCTCTTTGGTTGGACAAGGAACTACGTACTCTGCAGCCAGCGTTGTCAGCTAGAAATTTTTGAAGCAATTTTTCCACAAGGACCTTCTGGTATTGCACCATTTTGCTCATCCTCTCCACCACAGGAATGAGAGATGAGAAGTTATTTTTGTAGTGGGGGTCTAGAAGGGTGAACAACCAGTAATCAGTGTTGGTGAAAATGCGAACCCTCTGTAACGGAGGCAATCATCTACTGCTCCTCATCATCATCCAATTTGCGCTGAGAAGATGAACGGAGGGTGGTCTGACTATCACCCTGTGTACTGTCTTCCCTCATTTCCACCTTTTCCACATGCAAAGCATCCGCCTTAATTGTGAGCAGCAAGATTTGAGTAGACACAGAAGTGGAATGATTATGCTGATAATAGCGTTATCGCCACTTACCATCTGTGTTGATTGCTCAAAGTTGCTTAAAACCTCACAGAAGTCAGACATCAATGCCCACTCGTCGCTTGTGAAGAGTGGAAGCTGACTGGAAAGGTGACGATCATGTTGCAGCTGGTATTCCACTACTGCCCTCTGCTGCTCACAAAGCCTGGCCAACATGTGGAACGTGGAGTTCCAGTGCGTGTTCACGTCGCAGCATTGCCAGAAGCTGTTGATGACTTGCGGAAATGGGCATACACACAGCGCACCTTCACCAGTAGCTCAGGCAAATTGGGGTAGGTTTTGAGAAACTGCTGAACCACTAAGTTGAACACGTGGGCTAGGCATGGTATGTGTGTGAGCTTGCCGAGCTCCAAAGCTGCCATCAAGTTACGGCCATTACCAGACACAACCATGCCTGGTTGTAGGTTGAGTGGCGAGAGCCACAGCTCAGTCTGGTTCCTTATCCCCTGCCACAGCTCTGCTGTGGTGTGCTGTTTGTCACCTAAGCAGATCCGTTGCCGCTTCCCCACTGCAGTGCTACACTGCTTCCAGCTACTGACTGATGGCTGACTGGTTCTGCAAGATGATAATTCAGAGGTTGCAGTGGAGGAGGAGGCAGAGGAGGAGAAGGGCGGGTTGCAGCAACTAACGTAGGTGACGGCGGAAACCCTGATGGAAGTAGGGCCCGCAATCCTTGGCATCGGTAGCACCTGTGCCATCCCAGGGTACAGCTCGCTCCCAGCCTCCACAACGTTCACCCAGTGTGCCATCAGGGAAATGTAGCGTCCCTGGCCAAAAGCACTTGTCCATGTGTCAGTCGTTAAGTGGACTTCACAATAACTGCGTTAGTCAGGGCATAGGTGGTGTTACGGGACGCATGCGGGTGTAAGGCTGGGACTGCACACCATGAAAAATATTGGCGGCTGGAAAGAGTACCACGAGAAAGCCTCATTGTCCGCAAGCCTAAATGGCAAAATTTCTAGGGCCAGCAATTTGGAAAGGTGCACACTTAGTGCTATGGTCTGTGGGTGGGTGGCTGGGTATTTGCGCTTTCGTTCAAAGGCCTGGGGTATAGACATCTGTGGCCTGCGCTGGGTCACAGAAGTGGATGTGCTAGCTGAGGGTGCTTGCGAAGGTCCAGGTGCAGGGCGGGAGGCTTCAGGGCCTGCGTCTTGGACAGGGGATTGTCCAGCACGTAACACAGGGGAAGAGGAGGCAGTGGTGTTGAGGTGGTGAGGTTGCTAGTGTTCACACCCCTGCTCATTTTGGTATGGCACAGGTTGCAAGTGACAATTTTTTTATCGTCCGCACTTTCCTCAAAAAAGGTCCAGACTGCGGAACACTTACCCCTTGGCAAGGGAGATTGCCGCAAGGGGGTGCTCCGCGGAACAGTTACGGGCCTGTTTGGTAAAGCCTGCCTTCACCCTTTTGCCACCCCACTGCCTCTTCCAGCCTGTTGTGGTGCTGCGGATCCCTCCCCCTCTATACTGCTGTCCTTGCTCGGCTTGCCACCTTCCCAGGTTAGGTCAGTGACTTCATCAGCCAGCACCTCCTCTTCCACTTCCTCACTCTGGCCATCCTCCTGACTTGTTGCCCTAACAACCTCAGTTATTGACAACTGTGTCCTCATCATGAACCTCTTGATACACTAATTGCGGTTGACTTATTGGCAACTGTGTCTCATCATCATCCAACACTAATTGCCGTTCCCCATCGTCATCTTCTTCTGACTGTGGATGCTCCACAGTTTTGGAATCAGGGCACAAGATCTCCTCATGTCCCTCTTCAAGCAGGCTTGGTGAGAGGCCCAAATTAAGGAATGGCGATGAAAACAGCGCCTCGGAATATCCGAGTGTGGGATCACTTGTTTGCCAAGACTCTCCATGGTGGGTGGAAGGAGTGTCAGGGTGAGGATTCTGTTGACCAGACTCTTGGCTACTGAGACTGGACTTTGTGGAAGACAGGGTGGTGCTTAACCGACTGGAAGCATTATCTGCTGCAATGGTCTGACTTTGAGAGTGGTGTCCTACGCCGCCCTGCAAACTGGGACATAAAGCTAGGTATTGTGGATGAGTGTGTTTCTTGTGCTCTGGCAGCAGACACAGTTTCACCGTGCCCAGGGCCACGGCCTCTGCGTGCACCATCAGCAGCAAACAGCCACTTCTCTGTCCCTTACTGTTTGCCCTGCGCATATTAAATGGTATATATGCTTGCAAGTATGTTACCCGTACAGTAGCGCAGGTTTTGTCAGTGTATGCACAAGTAAAGTACACAGAATGTCACAGATATTTTTAGGATGCTTACACATTAAACAGGAGGTATAGTGCAAGTAATGTTGCTGTCACCACTGCCTAATAACAAATTACACTGAATGAATGTCACTGATATTTAGGATGTGCACACGTTAAACAGAAAGTATAGTGCAAGCAATGTCACTGTCGACACCGCCTAATAAAAAATTACACTGAACGAATGTCACTGATATTTAGGATGCGCACACGTTAAACTGTGGAGGTATAGCGCAAGTAATGTCGCTGTCACCACCACCTATTAAAAAGTTACACTAAATGAATTTCACTGATATTTAGGATGTACACACGTTAAACAGGAGGTATACCCAAGTAATGACGCTGTCACCAACGCCTAATAAAAAATTACACTGAGTGAATGTCACTGATATTTAGGATGCGCACGCGTTAAACAGGAGGTATAGCGCAAGTAAAGTCGCTGTCACCACCGCCTAATCAAAAATTACACTGAATGAATGTCACAGAAATTTAGGATGCGCACACGTTAAACAGGAGGTATAGCGCAACTGCACAAGTAATGTCGCTGTCACCACCGACTAATAAAAAATTACACTGAATGAGTGTCAGTGATATTTAGGATGCACAAACATTATAAAGAAGGTATAGCTCAAGTAATTTTGCTGTCACCAGCGGCTAATAAAAAATTACACTGAATTAATGTCACTGATATTTAGGATGGGCAAACGTTATACAGGAGATGTAGCGCAGGTAATGTCGCTGCCACCAACAGCAAAAAAATTAGACTGAATGTCACTGATATTTCAAATATGCAAATGTTATACAAGAGATGTAGCGCAGGTAATGTAACTGTCCGCAGTGGACACCGTCTACAGAAAAAGTACACTGGCTGTCACAGATATTTTTAGGCTGCGCACATGTTACACATGACATGTAGCGCAGATAATGTCGCTGTCACCAGCGGCGAAAAAAATTACACTAAATGCCACGTATATTTCGGATGCGCTAACGTTATACTGGAGATGTAGCACAGGTAATGTCGCTGCTACCAGCAGCACCAAAATTAGACTCATATTTCGGATACGCAAACGTCATACAGGAGATGTAGCGCAGGTAATGTAACTGTCTGCAGTAAACACCGTCTACGGAAAAAGTATACTGGATGTCACAGATATTTTTAGGCTGGGCACACGTTACACAGGAGATGTAGCACAGAAAATGTCGCTGGCACCAGCGGCAAAAAAGATTACACTTGAATGTCACTGGTATTTCGGATGCACTAACGTTATACTGGAGATGTAGTGCAGGTAATGTTGCTGCCACCAGCAGCAAAAAAATTAGACTGAATGTCATTGATATTTTGCATATGCAAACGTTATACAGGAGATATAGCGCAGGTACTGTAACTGTCCGCAGCGGAAATGGTCTACGGAAAAAGTACACTGGATGTCACAGATATTTTTAGGTTGCGCACATGTTAGACAGGAGATGTAGCGCAGATAATAATGTAGCTATCTGCAGCGGCCAAACAATTGCAAGCTATTTAGCGCAGGTTGCGCTAAAAATATATATTACTGCCAGATACAACTATAGTTCTTAAAAGGACTTTTGGGTCTCTAACAAGTTTTAGCAATTTAGCGCATGTTGCGCTAAAAATATATATTGCTGCCACACACAATAGTCCTTAAAAAGACTTTCGGGTCTATAATAGGTATAAAAGCTAAAATATTCCTATTTCACTCCCTACACTATCTCTCCCTCCTGCTCTCCAGCTCTCCCTGACTAAGACTGAGCTGAACACATGTCATCGGGTGCTATATAGCACCCGATGATGCGTTCCGTCCAGCCAATCACTGTAATGCCAGTAGCCAACATGGCTACGACATTACAGTGAATGGCAGTACTTACCCGCACTTTTATTGGCTGCGTAGCAGCCAACAAATGTGCGGGGAGGAGACTCGAGCATCACGCTCAAGCACACGCGGTATTCGGCCGAACACCGCAATGTGCCGAGCATCGCGATGCTCCAGTAAAATTAGGGTTCGGCCGAGCATGCTCGCCCAACACTAATGCTTACGAGTTTCAAACTTCTTGTGAGTTCTTATTTATAGCATGAATAACAAGCATATGCTCTGAAATATACACAGCTATTGGGAAAAGCCTACTCTGTAGTATACCTTGGAACTATGTCTATTGCTTCTTTATGTACTGTAACGCCTATAATCTATTCAGTAAAAAGAGACTTTGTTTATTGTAACCAAACAGGCTTGGTCATTGACAGCACCATTATCTGCCGGCCCCTACCTACACCTGTTCTCCTGCTTTGCACCCACCCCAGAATACAGTTGCCTCTATGTCTTAGTATGAACTGGCTGAATTGTTGTGCTGTGATTGAGCTAAATGTGATTATTGTGTGAAGTTGCTAACCTCACTGACTGCAGAAGTGCTGTTGAGGGTATTGTCACTCATCCTGCTTGCTGTAATTTAACTGAACCACATTCTAGGCTGCAGAGAAGTCACACCACAATTGTAAAGGACTGCCCCACCAAGCGTCTAAGAATTGCAGAGAATTCCCCATTTAGAGCTGGAAAAAGCAGCCCACCCACCGGGAAAGGCAAGGTGGCTGTGTGTGGCTCCTAGGACACTATTAGCTAGACCCCATGTTGAGAGATGTGTGCAGAGTAGAGAAGTATAGGGGACAGGGAAGCTGCCTGCTTAGAATGGGTTACAAGTGGCCTGTTCATCCAAGACATTTTACCCCCCAAAAAAGTGTGCTAAGTCATGAGAAGAAAGGGGGATGAAGCAAGGCTGACAAGATCACCCGCTAAACTGGTCACAAATGCTCTAGGGAGACAAGCTAGAGCTCCTGGAGTTCATGGAATAGCTGAATATAGCTTAAGAAGAGGGCCATCTGCCCACTCAGTCTTCTGGGCCTCTACCAGCCAGTGTGGAGGCTGTGGCCAGGGCCCCTGTACAACACTCTATAGGCTGAGGCCAGAGACATATGTTACTCATTGGAGATTGGATGAAGATGGACCTTGCGGAGAATATCAGACAGGAGCAGAGGGTGCTCAACATCTTAGAGAACCCCCAAGCAGGGGACCCTGTACTGGAGTGGAGGAAGGACACTATCCTCTGGTTCTCCATCAACTGCGGATTCGGGTCCTCCAGGATTACAAGACAGCAGAAGAGCGCCTGGTATACCGTGGGTCAGTCAACTGGCCAAATCTTTCCCAGCACCTCCATAGCCCGCATCCAGGTTATATATAACTCCATAGACGTTCCTAGGGAGTGTTTTGCTATGGGGATAACCATACTGCTGAAGCCTCAAGTTCTCACTGAGCCAGCTGAGGTATGGCCAGAGGACCAAAATGGTCTGTCTGCTGCCTGAGGCCTTTATAAGACCCAAGGTGACACTCTATAGTACCGACCTGGTATGGGTAGAAGAACCTAGCCATCCTAAGCCCTGGATCATCTACAGATCAGAGTCTCCAACGACCACCTGGAGGACTGGCAAAACCGAGAACATTAGCCTAGCCATCACCCTTACCACTTGGCTAGACTCTTCCTATGTCCTACCATGGGTAGAGGAGTACTTCCGCTCTCTAACAGCAGTTTCCACCTTTTCTGCTGTAACTCAAAGTATCCCACCATGAGAGCTGGCATCCACATCTTCTCTTATACATGCTGTTGAAGCCTCCATAACCACTAGGATGAAGACTGCAACTGAAGAGCCTGCCGTAGAGGATCCACTCCAGGCCTGAACCAGAAAAGAAATAAGTCTCAAGGGGTCCAGAGCCTCGGGTAAGAGACTGGCCGTGTTCCAGTTGTATGTTTGCCCATAACAGTGTACCTTATGGTATCTCTATATCTAAGGGACTTCATCTTGTATCCCAGTTGTGCACTGTTTGCACCTATCTCCTGCCACTTTCATCTCTGCTACGCCTATCCTCCCCACTGATCTGTGTTTGTTTGTCTTCTGGTGTGCTCTGGATTTTGGTGCAAGCCTCACTCATTGTTTTGTAATGACCTACCTAGTACAAAATCAGCTGTACATTCCACAAACTGCATTGAATTCTTTAGGGGTAAGGTTAAAGAAAATGTGTAATCAGAAAATTATCTATTGTTTAAATCATGTTGCTATGTTTAACCAATTTTTGCTGATATTATTTTTCATTTTCCATGTCAATATCTATATTTAAACCAAATCCATGAAATCCTGCAGTTTTTTCACTGGCCACTAAGAATATTAATAGGAAGCGCTGTAGAGATCACTTTACTGCAAGTTATCTGCTTATCCATACACAGAAGTGATATCATTATAGGCAAGATAAGAATGACAGATAAGACAGGATCACAATAGGTGATTGGCAAAGCTACTCTATTCTTCCCTTGTACAATGACCTTTGTACAGGTCACAGAGCATGCCTAGATGTAAAGTGAGGTTTTAAATTGGTTCTTCCCCTTTAACTTCAAGTAGTTATTTAGTGATATCTATACCTGGCCACATTTCTACAGTATGAGGTAACTGTACATGTGGACTAACCTTTAAGTGGGGCTAGGAGGGTCCACGAGAGTAAAAAAACACTTAGTTTTAGAACACAGAGCTTGGCCCTATTGAAGACAACATCAAGGTATAATGTCTTGCTACCATCACCTCTCTTTGTATCATATGGGCTTTGGCCAAGTGCCATGTTTGGCACTAGTCGATGAAGTCCGCCAATTTGTAGATGACTCTTGGTGACTGTTACTTTACTTAATCTTTGTCTTCGTGTATCTTTGTATATTTCTTTTATCATAGTTTAGTCAACTCTTTATGCACCTAAGCCGTCTTAAGTCTATTTTTTTTCCCGAACTTCTGATCTACCAATAATATATTTGGTGTCAGAAGTGGGAATTGGGCAAAAAATTTACTTTTTGTTTATTAAGTGATACAAGTTGGTATGGTTGTCTATGGATGGGACTCCAGGCATCAATTAGACCAGTGTTTCCCAACCAGTGTGCCTCCAGCTGATAGTCTGCAGTAACTTGGGCAGTAGGTATGAGTAGGTACGAGTATACAGATATTTTGGTTTTGAGTCTCCACAGTTATATCTATTTGTTCAGAGAAAAAAAAATAGGGGGAGAGAGAGAAGGGAACACTAAAAGTATGCTAATATAAGAGAAAATGTAATGATGAGTTAAAAAAGTGATTATGGCTTGAAATGTTGCATTGTTAATTGTTTTTATTTGGTTTAATACAGATTATACACAAGCAGAAACAGAGTGAAGATTAATTATTTAGTTTCCTTTCATTCATAGACTGTATTCTCATCTTTTGTGTAAAGGAAAAAATGGAGAAAACTATATTTTTATATGAGTACTTAAACGATACTTGATTTTATTGATGATTGCTTGTATATAGAGTTGAGCGAACACCTGGATGTTCGGGTTCGAGAAGTTCGGCCGAACTTCCCGGAAATGTTCGGGTTCAGGATCCGAACCCGACCAGAACTTTGTCCCGAACCCGAACCCCATTGAAGTCAATGGGGACCCGAACTTTTCGGCACTAAAAAGGCTGTAAAACAGCCCAGGAAAGGGATAGAGGGCTGCAAAAGGCAGCAACATGTAGGTAAATCCCCTGCAAACAAATGTGGATAGGGAAATGAATAAAAATTAAAATAAAATAAATACAAATTAACCAATATCAATTGGAGAGAGGCCCCATAGCAGAGAATCTGGCTTCACGTCACCCACCACTGTAACAGTCCATTGTCATATATTTAGGCCCCGGCACCCAAGTAGAGGAGAGAGGTCCCATAACAGAGAATCTGGCTTCATGTCAGCAGAGAATCAGTCTTCATGTCATAGCAGAGAATCATGCTTCACGTCACCCAACACTGGAACAGTCCATTGTCAGATATTTAGGCCCCGGCATCCAAGCAGAGGAGAGAGGTCCCGTAACAGAGAATCTGGCTTCATGTCAGCAGAGAATCAGTCTTCATGTCATAGCAGAGAATCATGCTTCACGTCACCCAACATTGGAACAGTCCATTGTCAGATATTTAGGCCCAGGCACCTAGGCAGAGGAGGGAGGTCTCGTAATAGAGAATCTGGCTTCATGTCAGCAGAGAATCAGGCTTCATGTCATAGCAGAGAATCATGCTTTACGTCACCCAACACTGGAACAGTCCATTGTCAGATATTTAGGCCCAGGCACCCAGGCAGAGGAGAGAGGTCCCATAACAGAGAATCTGGCTTCATGTCAGCAGAGAATCAGTCTTCATGTCATAGCAGAGAATCATGCTTCACGTCACCCAACACTGGAACAGTCCATTGTCAGACATTTAGGACCAGGCACCCAGGCAGAAGAGAGAGGTCCCGTAACAGAGAATCTGGCTTCATGTCAGCAGAGAATCAGTCTTCATGTCATAGCAGAGAATCGTGCTTTACGTCACCCAACACTGGAACAGTCCATTGTCAGATATTTAGGACCCGGCATCCAGGCAGAGGAGAGAGGTCCCGTAACAGAGAATCTGGCTTCATGTCAGCAGAGAATCAGTCTTCATGTCATAGCAGAGAATCATGCTTTATGTCACCCAACACTGGAACAGTCCATTGTCAGATATTTAGGCCCAGGCACCCAGGCAGAGGAGAGAGGTCCCGAAGTTACGCTGTAGCGTAGACAGGCGAGCAGCGCCAGGATGTGAACGCCGGAAGCACGAACAGACGGCCCGCACTTTATGCAGCAGCTCTGACATGTCGGGGTAGTTGTGAATGAACTTCTGCACCACCAAATTCAGCACATGCGCCAGGCAAGGGATGTGCGTCAAACCGGCTAGTCCCAGAGCTGCAACGAGATTTCGCCCATTATCGCACACCACCAGGCCGGGCTTGAGGCTCACTGGCAGCAACCACTCGTCGGTCTGTTGTTCTATACCCAGCCACAACTCCTGTGCGGTGTGGGGCCTGTCCCCCAAACATATGAGTTTCAGAATGGCCTGCTGACGTTTACTCCGGGCTGTGCGGAAGTTGGTGGTGAAGGTGTGTGACTGACTGGATGAGCAGGTGGAAGAAGAGGAGGAGGAAGCCGAGTAGGAGGAGGAGGCAACAGGAGGCAAAGAATGTTGCCCTGCGATCCTTGGCGGCGGAAGGACGTGCGCCAAACAGCTCTCCGCCTGGGGCCCAGCTGTCACTACATTTACCCAGTGTGCAGTTAGGGAGATATAGCGTCCCTGGCCGTGCTTACTGGTCCACGTATCTGTGGTTAGGTGGACCTTCCCACAGATGGCGTTGCGCAGTGCACACTTGATTTTATCGGATACTTGGTTGTGCAGGGAAGGCACGGCTCTCTTGGAGAAGTAGTGACGGCTGGGAACAACATACTGTGGGACAGCAAGTGACATGAGCTGTTTGAAGCTGTCTGTGTCCACCAGCCTAAATGACAGCATTTCATAGGCCAGTAGTTTAGAAATGCTGGCATTCAGGGCCAGGGATCGAGGGTGGCTAGGTGGGAATTTACGCTTTCTCTCAAATGTTTGTGAGATGGAGAGCTGAACGCTGGCGTGTGACATGGTTGAGATGCTTGGTGACGGAGGTGGTGGTGGTGTTGGTGGTACATCCTCTGTTTGCTGGGCGGCAGGTGCCAATGTTCCTCCAGAGGCGGAGGAAGAGGCCGAGGCGGCAGCAGCAGAAGAGGTAGCAGGGGGAGCCTGAGTGATTTCCTTGTTTTTAAGGTGTTTACTCCACTGCAGTTCATGCTTTGCATGCAGGTGCCTGGTCATGCAGGTTGTGCTCAGGTTCAGAACGTTAATGTCTCGCTTCAGGCTCTGATGGCACAGCGTGCAAACCACTTGGGTCTTGTCGTCAGCACATTGTTTGAAGAAGTGCCATGCCAGGGAACTCCTTGAAGCTGCCTTTGGGGTGCTCGGTCCCAGATGGCGGCGATCAGTAGCAGGCGGAGTCTCTTGGTGGCGGGTGTTCTGCTTTTGCCCACTGCTCCCTCTTTTGCTACGCTGTTGGCTCGGTCTCACCACTGCCTCTTCCTCCGAACTGTGAAAGTCAGTGGCACGACCTTCATTCCATGTGGGATCTAGGACCTCATCGTCCCCTGCATCGTCTTCCACCCATTCTTGATCCCTGACCTCCTGTTCAGTCTGCACACTGCAGAAAGACGCAGCAGTTGACACCTGTGTTTCGTCATCATCAGAGACGTGCTGAGGTGGTATTCCCATGTCCTCATCATCAGGAAACATAAGTGGTTGTGCGTCAGTGCATTCTATGTCTTCCACCGCTGGGGAAGGGCTAGGTGGATGCCCTTGGGAAACCCTGCAGCGGAGTCTTCAAACAGCATAAGAGACTGCTGCATAACTTGAGGCTCAGACAGTTTCCCTGGTATGTGTGGGGGTGATGTGACAGACTGATGGGCTTGGTTTTCAGGCGCCATCTGTGCGCTTTCTGAAGAAGACTGGGTGGGAGATAATGTGAACGTGCTGGATCCACTGTCGGCCACCCAATTGACTAATGCCTGTACCTGCTCAGGCCTTACCATCCTTAGAACAGCATTGGGCCCCACCAAATATCGCTGTAAATTCTGGCGGCTACTGGGACCTGAGGTAGTTGGTACACTAGGACGTGTGGCTGTGGCAGAACGGCCACGTCCTCTCCCAGCACCAGAGGGTCCACTAACACCACCACGACCATGTCCACGTCCGCGTCCCTTACTAGATGTTTTCCTCATTGTTACCTTTCACCACAATAAGAAAAATATTATTTGGCCCAAATTCAGGCCTTTTTTTTACAGACACCTAACACTATCTGGCTATCTATTTAGGTACCGTATTACACTAATAAAGGCACAGCAGTAACGACAGATTTAGCTGAATATAAATTTGAGGCCTAGTATTTAGGCGCTGGATGACAGGTATAGGTTTACGGACAGAATTAGACTTGGAAATGCACGGTAGCGTGTGAAGTTATTGTGGATGACCCTATCAGCACCTTGAATCTAATATACCCTTTTAGGGATAGATTTAAACTAGGCCTGATACAGCAGAAACCACTAATTTAGAGAATTGCTAAGTTGGGAATTGTATTTCAACCCTGAACAAAAATATATCCTTTGCCAGACAGCAGACAGTATTACAATTGGCTGGCCACAGCTGAAACACCAGATTTAGGGTACTGCTATTTTGGCAATTGTATTTCACCCCTCAATAAAATAGCAAGCACAGCCAAGCCCCTGATGTAGGATATAGCCAAAAAATAACCACACTAGTGATGGTTAAATGCACTTGGTGACAGCTTGACCCTGATGTAGGATATAGCCAAAAAATAACCACACTATTGATGGTTAAATGCACTTGGTGACAGCTTGACCCTGATGTAGGATATAGCCAAAAAATAACCACACTATTGATGGTTAAATGCACTTGGTGACAGCTTGCCCCATATGTAGGATATAGCCAAAAAATAACCACACTAGTAATGGTTAAATGCACTTGGTGACAGCTTGACCCTGATGTAGGATATAGCCAAAAAATAACCACACTATTGATGGTTAAATGCACTTGGTGACAGCTTGACCCTGATGTAGGATATAGCCAAAAAATAACCACACTATTGATGGTTAAATGCACTTGGTGACAGCTTGCCCCATATGTAGGATATATCCAAAAATAACCACACTATTGATGGTTAAATGCACTTGGTGACAGCTTGACCCTGATGTAGGATATAGCCAAAAAATAACCACACTATTAATGGTTAAATGCACTTGGTGACAGCTTGACCCTGATGTAGGATATAGCCAAAAAATAACCACACTATTGATGGTTAAATGCACTTGGTGACAGCTTGACCCTGATATAGGATATAGCCAAAAAATAACCACACTATTGATGGTTAAATGCACTTGGTGACAGCTTGACCCTGATGTAGGATATAGCCAAAAAATAACCACACTATTGATGGTTAAATGCACTTGGTGACAGCTTGACCCTGATGTAGGATATAGCCAAAAAATAACCACACTATTGATGGTTAAATGCACTTGGTGACAGCTTGCCCCATATGTAGGATATAGCCAAAAAATAACCACACTATTGATGGTTGAATGCACTTGGTGACAGCTTGACCTTGATGTAGGATATAGCCAAAAAATAACCACACTATTGATGGTTAAATGCACTTGGTGACAGCTTGCCCCATATTTAGGATATAGCCAAAAAATAACCACACTATTGATGGTTAAATGCACTTGGTGACAGCTTGACCCTGATGTAGGATATAGCCAAAAAATAACCACACTATTGATGGTTAAATGCACTTGGTGACAGCTTGCCCCATATGTAGGATATAGCAAAAAAATAACCACACTATTGATGGTTGAATGCACTTGGTGACAGCTTGCCCCTGATGTAGGATATAGCCAAAAATAACCACACTATTGATGGTTAAATGTACTTGGTGGCAGCTTGTGCTGGCGCACCACAAGACACTAAATGGCCGCCGATCACCCCAGAAAAAAGTGAATGAAAAACGCTCTGGGCAGCCTAAAAACAGTGAGCAATTCAATAGCAGCAGTTCAATGATCCACAGCTGTAGATCGATCACTGTCTTAAGTCTTTTGGAGGAGTTAATCACTGCCTAATCTCGCCCTAACAGTCGCAGCTGCAACCTCTCCCTACACTGATCAGAGCAGAGTGACGTGCGGCGCTACGGGACTCCAGCTTAAATAGAGGCTGGGTCACATGCTGCACTGGCCAATCACAGCCATGCCAATAGTAGGCATGGCTGTGACGGCCTCTTGGGGCAAGTAGTATGACGCTTGTTGATTGGCTGCTTTGCAGCCTTTCAAAAAGCACCAAGAAAACGACGAACACCGAACCCGAACCCGGACTTTTACTAAAATGTTCGGGTTCGGGTCCGTGTCACGGACACCCCAAAATTCGGTTTGTATAACTTTCTGTTTGTAGGAGAGAAGATAAGAAGAATGTGCATTATTTGCCAGAAACAGGCCACTGAGTTTATGAGATGTCTCTCACTCACTCTCTCTCTCTGGGTGTGTCTATAAATAGGTATGTGTAACTG
The DNA here is from genome assembly GCF_014858855.1 of Bufo gargarizans. Lineage (NCBI taxonomy): Eukaryota > Metazoa > Chordata > Amphibia > Anura > Bufonidae > Bufo > Bufo gargarizans. Next base: position 499,755,540 of record NC_058082.1, read on the forward strand.
CTTTGTTGAGTTACAGGAAAGTTGGGTACTTGAATGAAGGAAAGTAATGAGCGGCAGGGGTCATATTCAAATTCGCGATATTTTGTGAATATTTCGTAGAATGTTCATAGAATATCAGCAAATTCAAATATTCGTTAGGAGTAGTGTTGAATGCGAATTTTCGTAATGCAAATTTTCGTAATGAGAATCAATGAGATTGTGAAAACTCCGACCACCAGGAATTCCCATGGTGAATGGGACGCTTGTCGGGGACGAGTATGCCAAAGTGGAACAACTGTACAGATAAAAAAACAAAAAGAATGTAGAACAATTTAGCTAATATAATCTTTTTTTTAATAGTTGTAATTTTTTTCCAATCTGAATTTCAAATGAGAAAAAAATTACAACTATTTAGACAAAGAAGATTATAGCACTATATTAGCTAAATTGCTTTATATTAGTTTTTTTCGAATATTCGCTATATTGCTATATATTCGTTTTTTAGAATATTCGTAATATTATAAAACAAGAATATATGGCAATATAGCAAATTATTATATTATGAAAATTTGCATTACAAAAATTTGCATTACGAAAATGTCATGGTCTTACCTTCTCACTGTTCTCCTTCGTTTGACATGTGCTGGCGGCCATCTTGGTTTCTGGGTTTCTTGTAGCCTCCCACCCTGCGGCTCCTCCTTCCCACTGGGAGGAGCTGGATGCCTAGCTCATATATATAGAAGGTCTGTGGCTTCAGTTCCTTGCTTGGTCCTCCTGTGTGCACATGCTTCAAAGACTGCTGCTGCTTCTGGTTCCTGATCCTGGCCTCGTCTGACTACCCCGTTGGTTCCCGATCCTGGCTTCGTCTGACTACCCCGTTGGTTCCTGATCCTGGCTACGTCTGACTACCCTCCTGGTTCCTGACCTCCGTCTACGCAAGACCCTGCTTCAGTTTAGCCATCCGTTTGGACTTTAGCTACGGCTTGATTTTCAATAAAGCCTTCTTATTCCACCTATCTCTGTTGTACGTCTGGTTCATGGTTCCATGACATTAGGACCAAGCCTCTCACGGATCTGACCAGGAAGGGCAGTAATCCTCAGGTCTGGCCGCTCGAGGCCATCCGAGCTTTTGAGGCTCTAAAGTCCGCCTTTGTGTCGGCTCCGATTCTGTCGCATCCCAACCCTGGGTTGCATTTTGTCCTCGAGGTGGACGCGTCTGAGACGGGAGTAGGCGCCCTCCTGTCTCAGCGTAGAACACCAGAGGGTCCTCTGCTTCCTTGTGGGTTTTACTCCCGGAAACTGTCTTCCGCGGAGTGCAACTATCAGATTGGTGACAGGGAGTTATTGGCCATCGTGCAGGCCCTTAAAGAATGGAGGCACTTGCTCGAGGGCTCGGTGGTTCCGGTTCTCATCCTGACGGACCACAAGAATCTGACCTACCTCTCTGAGGCCAAGAGATTGACACCACGTCAGGCCAGATGGGCTCTGTTCTTGTCACGTTTTAATTACGTGGTCTCCTACCTACCCGGCTCCAAGAACATCAGAGCGGATGCCTTATCACGGCAGTACTCCGAGCTGTCCGGGGAGGAGTCGATTCCGACTACGGTCATACCCCCGAATCAGATCCTGGCTGCTATTCGCACCAGCCTGACCTCTCCTCTGGGTGAGCAGATTTTGGCGGCTCAATCTGGTGCTCCCTCTGGGAGACCCAACGGCAGATGTTTTGTGCCTGAGGAGTTGCGCACTCGGTTGTTGCGAACCTACCATAACTCCAAGGCCGCGGGGCACCCTGGAAAGAATCAGCTGTCCTGGGCGGTTTCACGTCTGTTCTGGTGGCCTTCTCTACGTTCCGACATCGCCGCATATGTAGCGGCATGCTCCGTTTGTGCCCAGAGTAAGTCCCCTCGGCACCTTCCGTTGGGCCTTTTGCAACCCATAGCCACCGGGGAGCGTCCATGGTCACACCTGGGGATGGATTTCATTGTGGACCTTCCTGCATCCCGAGGCCATACGGTCATTCTCATGATTGTGGATCGGTTTTCCAAAATGTGCCACTGTGTTCCTCTCAAGAAGTTACCCTCTGCACAAGAGTTGGCCTCGATTTTTGCCAGGGAGGTCTTCCGGTTGCACGGTTTGCCCAAGGAGATTGTGTCGGATCGGGGGAGTCAGTTTGTGTCCAGGTTCTGGCGCGCCTTTTGCTCCCAGTTGGGGATTCATCTCTCTTTCTCCTCGGCCTACCACCCTCAGTCCAATGGGGCCGCAGAACGATCCAATCAGGCCTTGGAGCAATTCCTTCGTTGCTATGTCTCCGATCACCAAGACAATTGGGTTGACCTCCTGCCTTGGGCTGAGTTTGCCAGGAACACGGCGGTGAACTCTTCCTCTGGGACGTCTCCCTTCATGGCCAATTATGGGTTCCAACCTGCCGTGTTACCGGAGGTATTCTCTCCCCAGGATACTCCGGCTGTGGAGGATCACCTTTCCGTCCTACGTACTTCTTGGGTACAGATCCAGAGGTCCCTTGAGGTCTCTGCGCAACGCCAGAGACTCCAGGCTAATCGCAGACGAGCGCCCGCTCCTTCCTACCAGGTCGGAGACCGTGTATGGTTGTCCACCCGCAACCTCAACCTTCGAGTGCCCACTCCCAAGCTGGCGCCTCGCTTTGTTGGTCCCTTCCGAGTGCTTCACAGGGTAAACCCGGTAGCCTATGCCCTTGCGCTTCCTCCTGGCATGCGGATCTCCAACGTGTTTCATGTCTCCCTGTTGAAGCCATTGGTGTGTAATCGTTTCACTTCCTCGGTTCCTCGGCCCCGTCCGGTCCAAGTGGGCAATCGTGAGGAATATGAGGTGAGCAATATCCTGGACTCACGCCTGGTCCGCGGTCGGTTGCAGTTTTTGGTCCATTGGCGTGGTTATGGTCCAGAGGAGCGTTCCTGGGTTCCCTCCACAGATGTCCATGCTCCTGCGTTGCTCCGAGCCTTCCACGCACGCTTCCCTCTGAAACCGTTCCTTACTCCGCGGAGGAGGGGCCCTTGAGGGGGAGGTACTGTCATGGTCTTACCTTCTCACTGTTCTCCTTCGTTTGACATGTGCTGGCGGCCATCTTGGTTTCTGGGTTTCTTGTAGCCTCCCACCCTGCGGCTCCTCCTTCCCACTGGGAGGAGCTGGATGCCTAGCTCATATATATAGAAGGTCTGTGGCTTCAGTTCCTTGCTTGGTCCTCCTGTGTGCACATGCTTCAAAGACTGCTGCTGCTTCTGGTTCCTGATCCTGGCCTCGTCTGACTACCCCGTTGGTTCCCGATCCTGGCTTCGTCTGACTACCCCGTTGGTTCCTGATCCTGGCTACGTCTGACTACCCTCCTGGTTCCTGACCTCCGTCTACGCAAGACCCTGCTTCAGTTTAGCTATCCGTTTGGACTTTAGCTACGGCTTGATTTTCAATAAAGCCTTCTTATTCCACCTATCTCTGTTGTACGTCTGGTTCATGGTTCCATGACAGAAAATTTGCATTACGAAAATTTGCAATCAACACTACTCCTAAAGTCAAAGATATTGCAGCTAGAAGCAGGGAGGGATCATGTGTGCAGGAAGGGATCATGTGTGCTGATTAAAAAAAACGCAAATATTCGCTATATTGCTATATATTCTTGTTTTAGAATATTCTGAATATTCTAAAAAATGAATATATAGCAATATAGCGAATATTCTAAAAAACGAATATATAGCAATATAGCGAATATTTGAAATAAACGAATATATAGAGCAATTTAGCTAATATAGTGCTATAATCTTCTTTGTCTAATAGTTTTAGAATTTTTTTCTCATCTGAAGTTCAGATTGCAAAAAAATTACTATTAAAAAACTCTTTAAAAAAAAGATTATAGCACTATATTAGCAAAATTGTTCTACATAAATTTTTTTCGAATATTCGGTATATTGATATATATTCTTGCTTTAGAATATTCTGAATATTCTAAAAAACTTATATATTCGTTTTTTAGAATATTCGTCTTTTTATTTTTTATCTGTACAGTTGTTCCACTTTGGCAAACTCCTCCCCGACAAGCGTCCCCATCACCATGGGAACGCCTGGGGATTAGAATATACCATTGGATCTGAGTTTTCAGGATCTCTTTGATTCTCATTACAAAAATTTGCATTGTGAAAATAGCATTATAAAAATTCACAATCAACACTACTCCTAAAGGCAAAGATATTGCAGCCTTCTAATTGGCCCAAAAGCTAGAAGCAGGGAGGGATCATGTGTACTGATTAAAAAAAATCTTGAATATTTGAAATTACGAATATATATCACTATATTCTAATTATTCGCGAATGCTGATATTCACAATAAAAATTCGCAATTCGAATATTAGTGATCAACACTAATAATAATAAACAGCAAGGAAAAAGTGAATGGATAAATTGAGATACTAAGTGTGTGGTGAGGAACTACTTACATCTGTATAATGTTTTATGTGTGTTTTAGAATGTGCCTGGATGTTTTGCTTCATTGGAGCTCCAAAGGATTTTTTATAAGTTCAAAGAACTCAGATTGTGTGTGTGTGTGACATGAGCATTTTATGTTTGTTGCTATGTCTGTTCAATTACATGTTAAATGTCATGTTTGTTACTTAATATATGTGGAATGTTGATCTGACCTCATACAGTGCTAAAGAGTCAGTGACTGGTAGAGGGAGGATCACACAGCCCAACCAGGAGGGTGGAATTAGATGACATAGAGGGTAGGGAAGAGAAAAGCTGAATCAACACAGGACACTAAGACAACGCCTTCGACTCCTCCCTTAACTACAAGCCACCACCACAAAGAAAAAAAAATAAGCTTTTTTTTCTTGTTTTTTAGGATGTGTTTTCATTGACTATACACCTGATTGCATAGACACTCAGTATATGTGTGCCAAGTGTATTGTAAATAAATATTATTATTATTATTATTATTATTACATGTATTCTTATGGAAAAGGACAAAGCTTTTAACTAATGGTATAACATAGGGAAACTGGGTACATCTGCAAACAAAATACCAAAGGATTTGAAATATGAACCAATTAGTATATAAGAAGATTCCTAATGAAATGTGTAATCATAATGCTGTTAATTGTTATTTTCAATATAATTAAACTAATATTGCTGGTTAAAAGGTTTACACTAAAGATATCAAAAGGTTTATATTGAAGAAGATATCAACAAATGAAAAGACATTCAAATAAATATGTTGTTATTTTACACCACAATGAGTTATGAGTAAGGGTACTTTCATACTTGCGGCAGGACGGATCCGACAGGCTGTTCACCATGTCGGATCCGTCCTGCAGCTATTTCGCCATGCCGCCGGACCGCCGCTCCGTCCCCATTGAAAGCCACCGGACTAAAAAGCCTGCCATGCAGTAATTTTAGTCCGGCGGCCTTTCACCGTGCACCGTCGTGCTGCGCCGGAGCTCCGCCCCCGTCCCCATTATAGTCAATGGGGACGGAGCGGCGGTCCGGCAGCACGGGGAAATAGCCGCAGGACGGATCCGACATGGTGATCAGCCTGTTGGATCCGTCCTGCCGCAAGTGTGAAAGTACCCTAAGGGTACTTTCACACTAGCGTTAAAGTTTTACGGTATTGAGTTCTGTCCTAGGGGCTCAATACCAGAAAAAAAAAACGCTTCCATTTTTTCCTAATGCATTCTGAATGGAAAGCATTCTATTCAGTATGCATCAGGATGTCTTCAGTTCAGTTACTTTTATGGTATTTGGCTGGAGAAAATACCGCAGCATGCTGCAGTGTTTTCTCTGGCCAAAGTTCCGGAACACTTGCCGGAATGCCGGATCCGGCATTCATTTCCACTGAAATGTATTAATGCCGGATCCGGTCTTCCGGTCTGCGCATGCGCAGACCTTAAAAAATCCGAAAAAAATAAATACCGGATCCGCTTTTCCAGATGACACTGGAGAGACGTATCCGGTATTTCAATGCATTTGTCAGAGAGATCCACATCAGAATCTGGAAACATACGGATTTCCGTATCCGGCAGTGTGAAAAGCTAGTGTGAAAGTACCTTAACTAAAAGAAAGTGATAAATGTTACAGTGTTATCATGTGATAAAGGCCATCCAAGACCACTGCAAAAAATAGTTTGCCATTGTTTTTTCAATGTGTTAACAAAAAGATGAGGGCATCCATGAAGTGCAACCTACTTTATATCTAAGTTTTTATTCTGGAAATGTTATGACATATTTGGTCAAATACTGAACAAATAATTAAGAATAGTACTTAGGTATAGGGTTTAGCAAACTTTTTAGCTTTGGCAGGGGACCTCTTGGTTCCATTTGGCAATGACATTTAAAAAGCACTTTTAGACTGACAAAAGTCATAATAGGACATTTGTTTTGTTTAAGCCATCAGATTCTACTTTTCATTTTGGACAGCTCCTTTGGAAAATGAAAGGAGGAATCTGGTTGCTATTGGCCAGTTACACCAATTTGATAAATGACCCCCTAAGTTTTGAAACAGAGAGCTCGGCTCCATTAAAGACATCATCAGGGTAAGATGTCTTGCTACCATCACCTCTCTTTGTATCATAGGGGCTTTGCCTGAATGCCATGTTGGGCACTGGACGATGAAGCCCGCCTATTTGTAGACGACTCCTGGTGACTGTTACTTTACTTGATATTTGTATATCTTTAAATATATCTATATTTTAATATAGATATATTTAAAGTCAGTAGGGTCCCCTTCAGCCCAAATTTGTGTCTATATACCATGTAGCTAGAAAACTCTCCAATAGAAGTCAGTAGGGTCCCCTTCAGCCCATTGTGTCTATATACCATGTGGCTGCCGTAAAGCAATTTTCTTAATGCTTTCTAAATGCTGTTAAAAACAGCTCAGGCAAGATGGCAGCCCCCATAATCATGTTCAGGAAATAAAATAAAAAATCTGCAATCAGAAAATAAAAAGAGATTAGAAGAAAAGGATATGAATTACTATCTGGTTTTAACTGGCAGATCTGCCCGCCATTTTACATTCAGTTTTTTTGCCAGTGTAGGGAGAGGTTGCTATGTGGAGCAGGGACAGACTGTTAGAGAGTATAGAGACACCAAATGCTAGCTAATAGGGCCACAAATGTCCTTTTAAGGACTGGTATCGATAGATGTGACATACTGAGGGGTGTAATATACTTATAATATACTTTCTAACATAGAAAGTATATTATAGAGGATTTGTGTTGTGCAGCATTTGTGTGCGGTTCTGTTGAGATACCGCACCTATACAGAGGGACAAATGCTATTGGAACAACTAATTGCAACTGGTGTGCTATACCAGTTGCCTAAAAAAAAACTGATTGAGGCAGGTGTGTGATATACCTATAATATAATTTCTATATAGTGCATTTGTATTGTGCAGCATTTGTGTGCGGTTCTGCTGAGATAACACAGCTATACAGAGGGACAAATGTAATTGAAACAACTAATTGCAACTGGTGTGATATATCAGTTGCCTCCAAAAAAATCTGATTGAGGCAGGGGTGCGATATACCTAGAATATAATTTCTATATACTGCATTTGTATTGTGCAGCATTTGTGTGCGGTTCTGCAGAGATAACACAGCTATACAGACAAACGCCATTGAAACAACTAATTGCAACTGGTGTGATATATCAGTTGCCCCCCCCCCCAAAAAAAAAAATCAGATTGAGGCAGGGGTTTGATATGCATATTTTACAATTTCTATATAGTGCATTTGTATTGTGCAGCATTTGTGTGCAGTCCTGCTGAGATACCACAGCTATACAGAGGGACAAACGTCATTGGAACAATTAATTACAATTGGTGTGATATAACAGTTTGCCCCATAAAAATATGATTGAGGCAGGGGTGTGATTATACCTATAATATAATTTCTATATAGTGCATTTGTATTGTGCAGCATCACAGCTATACAGAGGGACAAACGCCATTGGAACAACTAATTGCAACTGGTGTGATATACCAGTTGCCCCCCAAAATATCAGATTGAGGCAGGGGTTTGATATACCTATAATATAATTTCTATAGCGTGCATTTGTATTGTGCAGCATTTGTGTGCGGTTCTGCCGAGATACCGCAGCTATACAAAGGGACAAACAATATTGAAACGACTAATTGTAACTGGTGTGATATTCCAGTTGCCCCCCAAAAAATCTGATTGAGAAAGGAGTGTGATATACGTATAATATAATTTCTATATAGTGCATTTGTATTGTGCAGCATTTGTGTGCGTTTAGGCTGAGATACCGCAGCTATACAGAGAGACAAATGTCATTGGAACAACTAATTGCAACTGGTGTGATAAAACAGTTGCCCCCCCAAAAAACTGATTAAGGGGTTCTATATGCCTGCTTCCACAAATACTGCTCTTCTATAGGGACTTTGTCACAGGGTAATTTTGAAAATGACAGGCAGAGGGAGAGGCAGGCCATTCCACAGGGGTGGTAGGGGTCGGGCAGGTGCTCTAGGCCGGAGTCTAAGTGGGAAGTTGGAGAAAGTGCGTGCGATTACATCAAAGGACGCACCAGAATTGGTTGAGTGGCTCACTCAGCCTTCCGCTTCTGCACCCTCCTCATCCTCTGTATCTGCACCCTCCTCACTCTCTGCTGTGTGCACCCCCAAAGACACCACCACCACCATAACCCCTCCACTCGAGTCAGAGGCATTATTTTCCCATCAATTCCCAGACCTTACCAATGCGCAGCCATTCTTGGCATCGGATGAGGAAGTAGCAACAGTCGCCACCCAGCGGTCTGACAAGAGTACACAGATCACCCAAGGAGGGTGGTCCCCGCTGTTGCTGCCTACTCCATGATCTCTAATGTTAGTGGTGGTGAAGGTAACGATGATGACGTGTCAATGGAGGTTACGTGGGTGCCCACAAGAGAGGAAGAGGACAGGAGTTCAGAGGGAGAGACAGAGCAGCAGATAGGGAGGAGAAGGAGGAGAAGCAGGCAGAACTCGCAGTGCACAGGAGGCAAAAAGCAGACTGCAAATGTATCTGGAGCGAGCCATCCACCATGCACGGTCATATCTTGCATTCCCAGGATGCCGACACATGGCTCTGGAGTGTGGGCTTTTTTTAACATGTCAGCTGCTGGTAAGAGTGTTGCCATCTGCAGCCTGTGCTGTCAACGCATAAGCCGAACACTCACCTATGGATGACCATCTTTAGAAAGCACCTGGTCTCCCATCACCGAGCCGAGTGGGAGCAACACCGTCAGAACCCACAAAGCCACACTCCTGGTGCTCCACGTCCTGCCTCTTCTCCTTCTCATCTCTCCTCCTCTTTGTCCTCCACTCCACCTTCAACTGTGCTGTCGTCGTGTTCATCTAGCACAAGGCAGGCTTCCGTGGCCCAAATGTTTGAGCGTAAAAAGATGATAACGCCAGATAATCCTCATGCCCAACGGCTGACCGTTGGCTTGTCGGTACTGCTAGCCCGCCAACTACTGCCATATAAATTGGTGGACTCGGAGGCCTTTAGAAAATTTGTGACCATTGGCACACTGCAATGGAAAGTCCACGGAAGGAAATATTTCTCCCAGAACGGCATCCCTGAACTATATGGCCGCGTTCAGCGACAAGTTAATGTATCTCTTGCACACAGTGCCGGTGCCAAGATACATCTTAGCACAGACACGCGGTCTAGCAAACACAGGCAGGGAAGGTACATAACTTTTACTGCCCACTGGGTGAACCTTCTGATGGCCGTCAAGCATGTAACCTGTGGCACCTGTGTGGATTTGGTGTTACTGCCACGGATTGCATGCAGCCCTGATAACTTTTCTCCTCCTCCTACTCCATCCTCTGTCTCCTCCTCGGCTGACTCCTCTTTTTCCACTGCTACCGCCTCTTCCGCTGCACCCCCCAGGCTCCTCAGGAACCTATTTGACGTGCCAGGTGAGACGTTGCCATGCTGTGCTGCGGCTGTTGTGCCTGGAAACCAAGAGCCACACCGGTCTTTCACTGCTTTCAACTGTGCGGTCACAGGCTGATTAGTGGCTAACCCTGCTCAATTTGACAGTTGGTAAAGTGGTGTGCAACAACAGTGCCAATCTGCTGAGCCCGCTGAAACAGGGCAAAATGACACACGTACCGTGCATGGCACATGTCCTGAACTTAGTCGTGCAGCAATTCGTTGCCATTCATTGCGGCAGGCCAGGAAAATCTCTGACCATTTTAGAAGTACTTACACGGCCATGGCTCGCCTTGCTGACTTTTAGCGGCAACACCACTTGTCCATCAGACGTCTGATTTGTGACTGCCTGGCGTGCTGGCACTCCACCTTGTACGGATGTAGTAGGGTTAACACACATGCTTTTTGAGACATGTTATCTAAACTAAATGCAACTAAATGCATTAAGCAATTGCTTTTCAATGGCTTTTTTTTTTGCTAGATAACGCAGTCAGTTAAGAAATTTGATTTAAGAGTGTGTGTGTTAACCCTGCTACATCTGTATATGCTTGATAGGCTTCTCCAGCAGAAACGTGCTGTTAACGACTACCTGTACGAACTCTGCGGCAGGACAGGTTCTTGGGAGCTTGGTTTTTTTTCACAGCGCCAGTGGCTGCTCATGCGCGACGCATGCAGACTTCTGCGACCATTTGATTCTATAATCTTCCCGGCCGATGTTAATTCATCACTATTCGCTATCAATGGGGAGAGGGGAGAAAGATCGTACAGTGGATGTCCTTAGAGGGTGCTTTGTTCAGGACCATTTGGATACACTGGTCTAAGTCTTTGAAAGTAATAGTGGATTTGAATAATTCCTAAGAGTTTCAGGATAATTTTGTCTCCTGATATCAGACACATTATCTTTACTGATATATATTAAGTGTGCAGGTAAAAAATGCAATGTGAAACTCTGTTTCCATATAATTAACATTTGTACCAACAACTGTACTAATGTTACAATTGTGCCATCTGTTGTGTTAATTGCCTGATTGAAATGAGTGGAGAGGTGATGATATAATCAGGTTTCTGCCACAGAGTGTGATCTCACCTCAATGTTGTATAAATATCCATTAAGGTGTTTCACATTATTGGTGCCCACTACACATTCAGATTTTGATCAGGTATTGTTGAGATTTTCTGAGGCCGTTTTTGAAACTCAAACCAGGTGTGCATCATAAAGAGAGTAAGTCTAAAGGATTGATACTATCCCACCTCTTTTTTTAAACTATTCTGATTCTGCCTACAAAAACTGCTCCAGAAAATCCGACCGTGTAAACCCAGCCTGCAGGAAAGAGCCTACTTCTCCTTTTTTTAATTCATTTCTGGTTTTAGCATCAAAATTGCAAAAAAAACCTGAAGAAAAACTTACCAAAATTTGCTTTCAGCCTACTGCAGCTAATATCCCATGTGACTGGGACTTTGGAAACGTATAGATGCACTCTTGATGGAGTCTAAAAACAGGTTTACACCACAAGCGGCAGAAACCCTGCCCAATCATTACTTGTTTTTTCCCAAAAAATTGTGGGGCAGTTGGCCACAGAGGTTGGAGTCTTTTGGCCCTGGAAAGTAAAGTCAAACTTTCAACAGCATTTTCCCATCATTTAATAATAAAGACTTTGTATTTAGTATCTGTATTTTTTATTCAATTTAATTCAGAATTGTGCAGTTTCCTACTATAAGAAAGTGGTGCATTGTGTGGGAACTCAGACAGTTATACTGGGATAACTTACAGGGTCACATATCTGACAACTACGTGTAAAACAGTTTACAGTATATTCAGTGGAAATCAGACTTTTATCAGAATTTTGAAGGCAAGGAAACTGGCACATACAAGCTTGAAAACACTATGGATTATCCTGTCAAGAAATCATTTAATTAAGAATCTGTTTCTGCTGCATTTGCAGTGTACGTTGAAGTTATACATCTTAAGATACGCCAGACATATTCCGCCGATGGAACCCTCTGACATATGTCACTGTATGGGAATACCATAGCATACATCACCCACATTCCCATTACCAAAAACATACACTGCATGGTAAACTGTATGTTTCCTTATAGAATAGATTGCCTACACTATTCTATACAGTTAAAAAAAGGCACAGCCCCTGATGTATGCTGACACATATCTGGTCAATGGGGCCCTATTGATAGTCATTATATGCGTAAGGAGTTTTCCAGGTGCATAGAAAAAAACATAGTGGAAAATTGGAATGTGAACGGAGACTAACCAGAAATTATAGTCAGGGAATTGGTAATGTCAGTTTCTGGAGCTCTTCCCAGAAATGTTACTGGATTGTTTGTCAATTTTCCCTGACCTTATGGTGAAGCTCATCCTACACAAGCTCAATATATTGATTGTGCCTGCCAGTCCATCAAAGACAAGTCCCTAGCTCCCTGTTTCTACACCATAGCAGCGTAATAACATTATTACATCCTATGCACCGTGAAGACAGAAGGCACTCCTCCACTGCCCTTTTGCTCTACATCTCATATCTTGTATGTTCTTCTGTTTGATCCAAAACCTTAAGCTTAGATATATCTTTCCATGATACTTTCATCCAATCATCTACCAAACAATGTCTGTTCTTCTGCCCATTGTTACCTTTCATAAATCCTGAAATCGTTAATGGGATTTGGTACTATTTCTACAGATTGTCCCATGACAGTCCTTTTCAACCTTTATTGTTTTTCAATTAGGTCCCTTAGTTGACTGTGCTTTTAGTACAGTTGAGGTGGTGGGAACACAATAAATGTATGCCAAAAGTATACTCATCAATAATATGAATTTGTCACAGATGTTAGTTGATAGGATACCCCTTTATATAAATTCATGATATATTTGGATTTGTTTTCTCGCTGGATATGTATAGTAAAGTTTGCCACTAGTTTGGAAGAGTAAGTGCTAATATACTGTATTGGATAATTACATTTGCAGTACCCCAGTACGGGAAGAAGGGTGGCACCTGCTTGTTCTAAATGTTATGTGATGCATTGTATGTGTTATGTATGCCCACCAGCATCTGGGAGAGAATTGCACTGAGCAGTTGGAACAGCTGGATGTACTACTGCACCCAGGGACGGACTGGGGATAAAAACCAGCCCTGGAAAAAGTTGCACACCAGCCCCACAGCATTGCGTCATTATTTACTTGTTTATAAAAGGGGAAAGCATTCATTTTAAAACACGTGTGTAAACACGAATATGAACTTTGCCCCACAATAGCTCTTTTGTAGAACCCCATTGTTCATATTACCGTTTTACTGGCTAGGGCAGCGCTAAATCCCAGCCATCAGTGCCGTTGACGTCACCGGGGTTCCTGGCAGCCCCATGGAGAGCCCCGGCACGTCACCAGATCTTCAAAAAATGCCTTTGCCCTGCGCGATTTAGCGCAGGGCAAAGGAGAGCATCGGAGCATGAACTGCTCCGATGCTCAAGTCAGAAGGCCTGCCTGGGTGAAAATGGAGGGATGTCCGGGTTCAGCTCTGAACCCGAACAACCCCTTTAATTTATACTCAGATATAGTCCTCCTGTAAGTACCTGGCCTTCCCCCTCTGTCCTCCTCTTCCTCACCCCCTTCCCCTTCTGTCCCCCTTGAATGTATGTCAGCAGCAGCACCAGGAGAAGGACTGGAGCTGGAGGCTGCACAGGGACAAGTGAGTGACTGGCAACCCCTTCCTGCTGTCACAGAGTTGCTGGGTTCTCCTGGAAAAGTTGTTGAAGTGCAGCTGCCTGGAGGTGGTGGGCTCCAAGCTTCTCACAGCCACTCTGACCATCATGCATGGAGTTTCAGCTGCCTGGAAGTGACCTCCAGGCTTCTATGTAGGAAGGCACAGTAGACTGCTGGGAGCTGCCTGTGTGGAGGCTGAGCAGCCTGCTGGATGCAGAGAGCTGTGTGATCACTGTCCCCTCCTGTACCGAGAGCAGCAAGGGACTCTCCAGGAGTGGCATCGGCTGGGCAGATCCGCTTCTAGGATGTGGGCTCCATGGGCACTCTGTAACCCTCACATGCTTCTTTATACATCACAGCAAGGAGATTGGGGCAGTTGACAGCAGGGCTCTGGCTGGAGGTAGCACTTTGTGAAAGGTTGTCACACAGGTTGTCAGGGGCTGGGAGTGGAGAACATCTTGGTGTGTAACCTGGTGTCACTGTGCTGTACAAAGGACCTGCTGGGCATGGTGCCTCCACAGAGGGCAGGGAATCAGATTGACTGAGGAGGGCTTGTACTTTGGAGAAGAATATGTGGCTTCATGTGACAGAGCAGAGGAATCGCACAGAAGAGTGTGTGGATGAGGATACGTCGTGTCTCCAGGAGCTCTGCCGCTGACATCTCCAAGTGACAGACACTGCTGGACCCCCCTGGCACCCTGCACACAGAGCCTTCCTGTATGTATGGCTGGTGCCAACTTGTGATCAGATCTGACAGTCTGAAGCCAGGAAGCGCTGCCACCCTGTCCCCAGGTCTGCTCTGTGCATGCACCCAGAGCCCTCTGTGCCCACGCCGGTGATGCCATGTCCCGCAACCATAGTGGAGGTGATGTGGGAGGCTCTGGGCTCTGGATAAAAAGCCGCTCTGGAGGTAAAGGCAGGGGCAGGGACCGTTACTACGGCACGAAAGATGTGGAGTCGGGGCAACAGGGTGCTGTTGAACTCCAGTAGAGGGGATGGGCTGCTTCTCCTGGGCACCGGTGACACTGGCAGGGGCAGCGGTGTGGGACCAGGAGGGGGCTTGCAGGAGAGCCGCCGTGGGAAGCAGGGAGCTTGCATGAGCTTATTGGGGAAGCCACTGTCGTACAACAGCAGCCAGAGCTGCCGGAGGAACGTGAAGTACCGGAGGCTGCATAACTACCTGTGCAACGTGCTGGAGAGACCCCGGGGCTGGGCATTTGTCTACCACGTCTTTGTGAGTACCGGACACCGTGCTGCTGTGTATAATGCACCGCCACTCGCCACATGTGGGCATGGCCCTGACATCAAATACATATCAGGGAAAGCTATACTGTGCATTTATAATGTGTGCAGGGTGCCTGGGGGGTCCAGCAGTGTCTGTCACTTGGAGATGAAAAGGGTAGATGTGTTCAGGAGCAGCAACACAGACGGCTTGTAAAGAGCCAGAATGGTGAACACGCAATAGCTGGGCAGGGGATCGCAGATCCAAAGCGGTCCAAGGGCATGTAGAAAAAATGGAGGGCCACAGCAGCGTCTCACCAATAATCTTCTTTATTCAGAATCACACCTCACAACAAGGCATAAAAAATCTTTGCGGCAACGTTTCGGCTAGAGATAGCCTTTGTCAAGCATGTTAACAATTAAAATCACAGCCTATAAATAGCACATGATAAGACCGCCCACACCGCTGAGCAACCAATGGAGATTTAGTATATGTGTAACACACCTGTATGATGAATCAATGAGTACTGACATAATGAGACAAGTCGGCCAGCTGCAACAAATAACAATCATACCTGTGTGGGGACACCATACACAGACTTCCTCTGTCCATCCAGCGTCCCACAATCGGCAATGCGCATGTCCGCATACGTCATCGCATGCGTCACCACAAGGCGACATGCGTATGACATGCCCAGCTGAATCCCGATGCATAGTCCGCGCCGGACTACTTGCGTCATCAGGCGGCGGCCGGCAGACGTCACAAGGCCACTCCCACCTGGCGCACCAGGCTGACGTGTGCATGAGGATTCAATGGGATTATCAATAGAGGGCGATCGCACTACTATCAAATTTGAACAGTGTGCAGAGCGCCTACTGATTAGAGTCATACTTAGGTGCTATAAGCGCATTGCACAAATTATTAGCGCAAGGAAAGACCAAGGGAACTGTGAAAAGATATGAGCACCACACAGGTATAGGTGCAGCAGGCATAATACAAAAAAAGTAAAAAATCACTGTGTGTTAACAGATAACACTCTCATTAGGCGCAAATTCTCATTGATAAATCATATACCATATCAAAATATTTGTGGAGGAAGCCCCAATATTCATCGTGGTGCTATAAAGCGGTGTGAATAAGGCATATAATTAAAAAACATAGCAAAATATTATAACAGAGGAGAAATATATGAAAACAGCCACATTGAGAATTTGATTAAATCCAGATTTAGCTGATACCAGCCACATTAAACTCTAGATTTAAACCAAATGGCTGTAAAGATTTCAATGTGTAGATCCATTTGAGCTCCTTCTTCCTTAATATTGCGTCCTTGTCCCCCCCTCTCCGTAAAGGGCCCACACTGTCAATGACTCTGAAGCGAAGCTGGTTAACAGAATGCCCCGCCTCCACGAAATGTTTCGCAACGGGCTTATCCATGTTCATCTTGCGTATGGTACTCTTATGTTTGTTAATACGTTCTCTGACTTCCATGGTGGTCTCTCCCACATAAATAAGGCTGCAAGAACACTGGATGGCATAAATCACATCCCGTGACCTGCAGGTGTAATAGCCCTTGATTTTGTATTTTTTCCCACTGTAAGGGTGGGAGAAATGTTCACCTTTGAGAACGTTACCACAATTACAACAAGATAAACATGGATAAGTCCCGTTTTTGCGCGGTGCAAGTAGTTTTTGTGTCAATGACTGGCCGCCTATGTCGGATTTGACCAGTCTGTCACGGAGGCTAGGGTTCCGCCTGTACGCCATCATCGGTGGGGACTTGAATTCTTCTATATCTGGCAAACCCCTTTGGAGTATATGCCATTCCTTTCTAAGGATATGGGCAATATCGCCACTGTCCCGACCGAAGATAGACACAAACGGAACCCTAGCCTCGGAGCTCGCTTTTGTTGATTTCCGTAGTGCAGTGCATCTGTCAACCAACTTCACCCTCTGTTTGGTTCTAACAAGTAGGGGTTTCGGGTAACCTCGTTCCAAGAAACGCGTGCACATAGTATCAATCCTCTGTGCACATATTTCTTCGTCGGAAACTATTCTCTTTACCCTTAAGAGCTGACTCCATGGAAGGGAGTCAAGCATTCTATATGGGTGATAGCTATCATGCATGAGTAAAGTATTGCGGTCAGTGGGCTTCCGATAGGGGTCCGTAGCCAAAAGACCCTCCATCACGTAGACACGCACATCAAGGAACTGCAACTCACTGGAAGAAACAGTAACAGTGAATTGCAGACCCGGGACCCCCGCATTCAAATGCAAATGAAATGCTTCAAGTTCATCCATGGTGCCTGTCCAGATCATAAAGATGTCGTCGATGTAGAGCCACCAACATAGGACTCTCCCAGAGAAAGGGGAGTGACTCACGAGTTTGTCCTCCACCTCAGCCATAAAGATGTTAGCGTAGGTGGGGGCCACGTTGGACCACATGGCCACACCCCGCTGCTGCTGATAGAAAGTGTCCCCGAAGAGGAAGTAACTCCTCTTCAGGACCACCTCCAAGAGGCGGAGGACAAATCGGCACACCCCCGGGGAGAGCCCCATGTCGGCCAGGGCCACATCGACGACACCCAGCCCATATGTATGGTCAATCGATGTGTACAAAGATACTACATCGAAACTAACCAACAGAAATTGGGCGGGCAGTTGTAAATCATGTAATTTGGATAGAAAATGCCCAGTATCCTTGATATAGGATGGGGCGGAGGTCGCCCGGACCTGCAATAACTTGTCCAGAAAGACAGACAATGGATTGAAGACCGAGCCCCTACCAGAAACAATCGGTCGACCCGGTGGATCAATCAATCTCTTGTGGATCTTGGGGAGTATGTATAACATCGGGGTGATAGGGTGGGGCACCATGAGGTATTGATACAAACCATCATCTATAATTGAACTTTGTAGTGCCTCCTCCAATATCACCCCGATGTCACGCATGATATCCCATTTGGGATCCCCGGGTAGTTGTTTATATACCTCAAGATCACACAATTGTCTGTCTATCTCTCCAACGTACATCGCAGTGTCCATAACGACCACCGCCCCACCCTTATCAGCAGGCTTGATGGTAATGCGGGTATCTCGTTCCAATGCCATGATAGCCTGTCGTTCCGACATCGAGAGGTTATTCCTACCACCACTAGTGGGACTTAAAGATTCGATCTGCTTATGCACTATGTGAATATACACTACGTGCAGAATTTTTAGGCAAATTAGTATTTTGACCACATCATCCTCTTTTTGCATGATGTCTTACTCCAAGCTGTATAGGCTCGAAAGCCTACTACCAATTAAGCATATTAGGTGATGTGCATCTCTGTAATGAGAAGGGGTGTGGTCTAATGACATCAACACCCTATATCAGGTGTGCATAATTATTAGGCAACTTCCTTTCCTTTGGCAAAATGGGTCAAAAGAAGGACTTGACAGGCTCAGAAAAGGCAAACATAGTGAGATATCTTGCAGAGGGATGCAGCACTCTTAAAATTGCAAAGCTTCTGAAGCGTGATGATCGAAAAATCAAGCGTTTCATTCAAAATAGTTAACAGGGTCGCAAGAAGCGTGTGGAAAAACCAAGGCGCAAAATAACTGCCCATGAACTGAGAAAAGTCAAGCGTGCAGTTGCCAACATGCCACTTGCCACCAGTTTGGCCATATTTCATCACTGGAGTGCCCAAAAGCACAAGGTGTGCAATACTCAGAGACATGGCCAAGGTAAGAAAGGCTGAAAGACGACCACCACTGAACAAGACACACAAGCTGAAACGTCAAGACTGGGCCAAGAAATATCTCAAGACTGATTTTTCTAAGGTTTTATGGACTGATGAAATGAGAGTAAGTCTTGATGGGCCAGATGGCTGGATTGGTAAAGGGCAGAGAGCTCCAGTCCGACTCAGACGCCAGCAAGGTGGAGGTGGAGTACTGGTTTGGGCTGGTATCATCAAAGATGAGCTTGTGGGGCCTTTTTGGGTTGAGGATGGAGTCAAGCTCAACTCCCAGTCCTACTGCCAGTTTCTGGAAGACACCTTCTTCAAGCAGTGGTACAGGAAGAAGTCTGCAAGGTAAGAAAAACATGATTTTCATGCAGGACAATGCTCCATCACACGCGTCCAAGTACTCCACAACGTGGCTGGCAAGAAAGGGTATAAAAGAAGAAAATTTAATGACATGGCCTCCTTGTTCACCTGATCTGAACCCCATTGAGAACCTGTGGTCCATCATCAAATGTGAGATTTACAAGGAGGGAAAACAGTACACCTCTCTGAACAGTGTCTGGGAGGCTGTGGTTGCTGCTGCACGCAATGTTGATGGTGAACAGATCAAAATACTGAGAGAATCCATGGATGGCAGGCTTTTGAGTGTCCTTGCAAAGAAAGGTGGCTATATTGGTCACTGATTTGTTTTTGCTTTGTTTTTGAATGTCAGAAATGTATATTTGTGAATGTTGAGATGTTATATTGGTTTCACTGGTAAAAATAAATAATTGAAATGGGTATATATTTGTTTTTTGTTAAGTTGCCTAATAATTATGTACAGTAATAGTCACCTGCACACACAGATATCCCCCTAAAATAGCTAAAACTAAAAACAAACTAAAAACTACTTCCAAAAATATTCAGCTTTGATATGAATGAGTTTTTTGGGTTCATTGAGAACATGGTTGTTGTTCAATAATAAAATGAATCCTCAAAAATACAACTTGCCTAATAATTCTGCACTCCCTGTATGATTCAACCACATGGTTGGTATGGGGTGGTGAAAAGACACTGGGTTTCTTGAGTTGTAATTCTTTACATGTAAGTAACGCAGTATTGTTATTGCTAATCACAGGTATTTTATTACCTTCAACATTCTTAGATGCAAAAAAACACTTTAAACGTAAGTTTCTAAAGAAACGTTGTAAATCCAGCTCTAAAGAAAACCAGTCTCTATCAACAGTAGGAGAAAAACTTAGTCCACGACTCAATACCTGTGTCTGTACAGGGGTGAGTGTAACTGAGGAGATATTTATGACTAATTGTGTTATCTCCGTGGATTGCGTCTGGTTGATCTCGCAGACATCACTTGATTCGGAGGTGGTTTCCCTTTTACGTGACCGATGGTGTTTTCTTCCACCCCGGCGACATCCCCGTCGCCCAGTTGACCTAAAAAAGGGGCTGACGTGGAGGGTTCATCCGTGAAATCGGAGACGGTGGAGAAACCAAAATGGTTATGGTCAAACCTTTTATTGCGCCTCCTCCTAGGCTTCCCTTGTGGCTGTTGATTACGCCAATTGTACACTTTTCCGGACTGGTAATCTTCCAGATCTCGGTGCCACTTTTCTCTTTTAACACGTTCGGTTTCACTTCTGTGGCGTAGGGCTTGCTGTGCAATTTTATCAGTGTGTGCCGTATATTCATCCACACTGATCAAGGCCTGGATTTGCGCATTAAGCTCGACGATCATACCCTTAATTTTCTCCACCTCCTTGCACAAAAAGTCAATATTAAGCAAAATCAATTCAAAGGAGTATTTATTACTCACCGCCTCGAATTTCATGCAGAAATCTGTATCATTAGGAAAGAGGTTGGGTCGTAAATGAGACCGCAAACCTCTCGGGATCCGGCGGTTCCTATAATACTCTCTCAGAGTGCTCAGATGTAACTCCATCGTGGTCAGTCTTTTTGACTCCTGTTCACATTTGCGCTTGAGCAGATCAATGGAGGGAGTGCTTAGGAAGGAGACATCACTGGATTCAGATCCAATTAATTTCAATATTTCATCCTCTGTATACATATATGCCATGGTGTTTGTCGTCGAGCTTAATGCGCAAATCCAGGCCTTGATCAGTGTGGATGAATATACGGCACACACTGATAAACTTGCACAGCAAGCCCTACGCCACAGAAGTGAAACCGAACGTGTTAAAAGAGAAAAGTGGCACCGAGATCTTGGAAGATTACCAGTCCGGAAAAGTG
Source organism: Bufo gargarizans (assembly GCF_014858855.1). Lineage (NCBI taxonomy): Eukaryota > Metazoa > Chordata > Amphibia > Anura > Bufonidae > Bufo > Bufo gargarizans. The sequence goes on from NC_058082.1 coordinate 499,776,376, forward strand.
TACAATTGGCGTAATCAACAGCCACAAGGGAAGCCTAGGAGGAGGCGCAATAAAAGGTTTGACCATAACCATTTTGGTTTCTCCACCGTCTCCGATTCCACGGATGAACCCTCCACGTCAGCCCCTTTTTTAGGTCAACTGGGCGACGGGGATGTCGCCGGGGTGGAAGAAAACACCATCGGTCACGTAAAAGGGAAACCACCTCCGAATCAAGTGATGTCTGCGAGATCAACCAGACGCAATCCACGGAGATAACACAATTAGTCATAAATATCTCCTCAGTTACACTCACCCCTGTACAGACACAGGTATTGAGTCATGGACTAAGTTTTTCTCCTACTGTTGATAGAGACTGGTTTTCTTTAGAGTTGGATTTACAACGTTTCTTTAGAAACTTACGTTTAAAGTGTTTTTTTGCATCTAAGAATGTTGAAGGTAATAAAATACCTGTGATTAGCAATAACAATACTGCGTTACTTACATGTAAAGAATTACAACTCAAGAAACCCAGTGTCTTTTCACCACCCCATACCAACCATGTGGTTGAATCATATATTCACATAGTGCATAAGCAGATCGAATCTTTAAGTCCCACTAGTGGTGGTAGGAATAACCTCTCGATGTCGGAACGACAGGCTATCATGGCATTGGAACGAGATACCCGCATTACCATCAAGCCTGCTGATAAGGGTGGGGCGGTGGTCGTTATGGACACTGCGATGTACGTTGGAGAGATAGACAGACAATTGTGTGATCTTGAGGTATATAAACAACTACCCGGGGATCCCAAATGGGATATCATGCGTGACATCGGGGTGATATTGGAGGAGGCACTACAAAGTTCAATTATAGATGATGGTTTGTATCAATACCTCATGGTGCCCCACCCTATCACCCCGATGTTATACATACTCCCCAAGATCCACAAGAGATTGATTGATCCACCGGGTCGACCGATTGTTTCTGGTAGGGGCTCGGTCTTCAATCCATTGTCTGTCTTTCTGGACAAGTTATTGCAGGTCCGGGCGACCTCCGCCCCATCCTATATCAAGGATACTGGGCATTTTCTATCCAAATTACATGATTTACAACTGCCCGCCCAATTTCTGTTGGTTAGTTTCGATGTAGTATCTTTGTACACATCGATTGACCATACATATGGGCTGGGTGTCGTCGATGTGGCCCTGGCCGACATGGGGCTCTCCCCGGGGGTGTGCCGATTTGTCCTCCGCCTCTTGGAGGTGGTCCTGAAGAGGAGTTTCTATCAGCAGCAGCGGGGTGTGGCCATGGGGTCCAACGTGGCCCCCACCTACGCTAACATCTTTATGGCTGAGGTGGAGGACAAACTCGTGTATCACTCCCCTTTCTCTGGGAGAGTCCTATGTTGGTGGCGCTACATCGACGACATCTTTATGATCTGGACAGGCACCATGGATGAACTTGAAGCATTTCATTTGCATTTGAATGCGGGGGTCCCGGGTCTGCAATTCACTGTTACTGTTTCTTCCAGTGAGTTGCAGTTCCTTGATGTGCGTGTCTACGTGATGGAGGGTCTTTTGGCTACGGACCTCTATCGGAAGCCCACTGACCGCAATACTTTACTCATGCATGATAGCTATCACCCATATAGAATGCTTGACTCCCTTCCATGGAGTCAGCTCTTAAGAGTAAAGAGAATAGTTTCCGACGAAGAAATATGTATCAATCCTATGTGCACGCGTTTCTTGGAACAAGGTTACCCGAAACCCCTACTTGTTAGAACCAAACAGAGGGTGAAGTTGGTTGACAGATGCACTGCACTACGGAAATCAACAAAAGCGAGCTCCGAGGCTAGGGTTCCGTTTGTGTCTATCTTCGGTCGGGACAGTGGCGATATCGCCCATATCCTTAGAAAGGAATGGCATATACTCCAAAGGGGTTTGCCAGATATAGAAGAATTCAAGTCCCCACCGATGATGGCGTACAGGCGGAACCCTAGCCTCCGTGACAGACTGGTCAAATCCGACATAGGCGGCCAGTCATTGACACAAAAACTACTTGCACCGCGCAAAAACGGGACTTATCCATGTTTATCTTGTTGTAATTGTGGTAACGTTCTCAAAGGTGAACATTTCTCCCACCCTTACAGTGGGAAAAAATACAAAATCAAGGGCTATTACACCTGCAGGTCACGGGATGTGATTTATGCCATCCAGTGTCCTTGCAGCCTTATTTATGTGGGAGAGACCACCATGGAAGTCAGAGAACGTATTAACAAACATAAGAGTACCATACGCAAGATGAACATGGATAAGCCCGTTGCGAAACATTTCGTGGAGGCGGGGCATTCTGTTAACCAGCTTCGCTTCAGAGTCATTGACAGTGTGGGCCCTTTACGGAGAGGGGGGGACAAGGACGCAATATTAAGGAAGAAGGAGCTCAAATGGATCTACACATTGAAATCTTTACAGCCATTTGGTTTAAATCTAGAGTTTAATGTGGCTGGTATCAGCTAAATCTGGATTTAATCAAATTCTCAATGTGGCTGTTTTCATATATTTCTCCTCTGTTATAATATTTTGCTATGTTTTTTAATTATATGCCTTATTCACACCGCTTTATAGCACCACGATGAATATTGGGGCTTCCTCCACAAATATTTTGATATGGTATATGATTTATCAATGAGAATTTGCGCCTAATGAGAGTGTTATCTGTTAACACACAGTGATTTTTTACTTTTTTTGTATTATGCCTGCTGCACCTATACCTGTGTGGTGCTCATATCTTTTCACAGTTCCCTTGGTCTTTCCTTGCGCTAATAATTTGTGCAATGCGCTTATAGCACCTAAGTATGACTCTAATCAGTAGGCGCTCTGCACACTGTTCAAATTTGATAGTAGTGCGATCGCCCTCTATTGATAATCCCATTGAATCCTCATGCACACGTCAGCCTGGTGCGCCAGGTGGGAGTGGCCTTGTGACGTCTGCCGGCCGCCGCCTGATGACGCAAGTAGTCCGGCGCGGACTATGCATCGGGATTCAGCTGGGCATGTCATACGCATGTCGCCTTGTGGTGACGCATGCGATGACGTATGCGGACATGCGCATTGCCGATTGTGGGACGCTGGATGGACGGAGGAAGTCTGTGTATGGTGTCCCCACACAGGTATGATTGTTATTTGTTGCAGCTGGCCGACTTGTCTCATTATGTCAGTACTCATTGATTCATCATACAGGTGTGTTACACATATACTAAATCTCCATTGGTTGCTCAGCGGTGTGGGCGGTCTTATCATGTGCTATTTATAGGCTGTGATTTTAATTGTTAACATGCTTGACAAAGGCTATCTCTAGCCGAAACGTTGCCGCAAAGATTTTTTATGCCTTGTTGTGAGGTGTGATTCTGAATAAAGAAGATTATTGGTGAGACGCTGCTGTGGCCCTCCATTTTTTCTACATGTCACTTGGAGATGTCAGCGGCAGAGCTCCTGGAGACACGACGTATCCTCATCCACACACTCTTCTGTGCGATTCCTCTGCTCTGTCACATGAAGCCACATATTCTTCTCCAAAGTACAAGCCCTCCTCAGTCAATCTGATTATCTGCCCCCTGTGGAGGCACCATGCCCAGCAGATCCTTTGTACAGCACAGTGACACCAGGTTACACACCAAGATGTTCTCCACTCCCAGCCCCTGACAACCTGTGTGACAACCTTTCACAAAGTGCTACCTCCAGCCAGAGCCCTGCTGTCAACTGCCCTAATCTCCTTGCTGTGATGTATAAAGAAGCATGTGAGGGTACAGAGTGCCCATGGAGCCCAGATCCTAGAAGCTGATTTGCCCAGCCGATGCCACTCCTGGAGATTACTGTAAACTGGAGACTGTATGTAAACTAATAGTATACACTACATAACCCTGGCAGCCTGCACAGTCACATGTGGGCACAGCCCTGGCATCCAATACATATCACAGAGAGCTATACTGTGCATTATAAGCTATACTGCACAGTATAGCTCTCTGTGATATACCATATTTTTCGCCGTATAAGACGCACCGGCCTATAAGACGCACCTAGGTTTTTGAGGAGGAAAATAAGAAAAAAAATATTTTGAACCAAAAGGTGTGCTTTTGGTGGGTTTTGAACTAATTGTGGTCTGTGGATGGCACTATTACTGGGGATCTGTGGCTGACGGACACTGTTATGGGGGGATCTGTGGCTGACGGACACTGTTATGGGGGGATCTGTGGCTGACGGACACTGTTATGGGGGGATCTGTGGGTGACGCACTGTTATGGGGGGATCTGTGGGTGACGCACTGTTATGGGGGATCTGTGGGTGACGCACTGTTATGGGGATCTGTGGGTGACGCACTGTTATGGGGGATCTGTGGGTGACGCACTGTTATGGGGGATCTGTGGGTGACGCACTGTTATGGGGGATCTGTGGGTGACGCACTGTTATGGGGGATCTGTTGGTGACGCACTGTTATGGGGGATCTGTGGGTGACGCACTGTTATGGGGGATCTGTGGGTGACGCACTGTTATGGGGGATCTGTGGGTGACGCACTGTTATGGGGGATCTGTGGGTGACACTTATGGGGGATCTGTGGGTGACACTTATGGGGGATCTGTGGGTGACACTTATGGGGGTCTCTGTGTATGACAGTTATGGGGGGATCTGTGGATGACACATATATAGCATCTTATGCTATGTGTCATCCACAGATCCCCTCCATAAGTGTCCCTGCAGTGAATGACCCTCAATACAGGGCTGGGGGCCGGCATCTGGCTTTATAATGACAGCGGGGCCCGTGCAGTGACTATTCTACTACACGGGCCCCGCTCACTGTATAATCGTATGTCTAATAGTAAATAGTTATGTGCATAATCGCATAATGAGCGGAGTACTTACAACTACAAGCGCTCGCCGAGAGGAGGGAGGAGGCAGGAGGCAGGCCGGGAGGACAAGCGCTGGCAGCGTGAGTCATACGTCATGCGCCCACGCCGCCTGCTTCATTCATAAAGTGGGCGGCGCAGGCGCGTGACGTATGACTCACACACTGCCAGCGCCCGTCCTCCCAGCCTGCCTCCTCCCTCCTTTCGGCGAGCGTTTGTAGTTGTAAGTACTCTGCAAAAAAATTGCGCCAAAAATTCGCACAAAAATGTGCGCAAAAAAAATCGCGCAAAAATTCGCAAATCGCAAAATAAGCTGCATTCGCCGTGCAGGCTGTCAGGGTTATGTAGTGTATATTAGTGTACATACAGTCTTAAAATTTATAGGACTGTATGTAAATAATATACACTACATAACCCTGACAGCCTGCACAGTCACATGTAGGCACAGCCTGGCCCCTTCTTACCCCCAGTATTTGCGGCTCCTCAAGTCCTCTCAGGGCTGTTTGCATCGGTCATGACGGCGGGCGGCAGACACAGGGGTCGGGCTCTGCTTCCGGTCTGCGGCCTGGGCCCGGCATATTGAATGTGGAGGTGAGGCCACTTGCAGGAAGTCAGAGAGGGGCAGCCACACACAGGACAGCAAGCCAGGAGGATCACGGGCTGCTGCTCACAGTGACACCAGGTGGTCGGAGGGAGAAGTGCCGCTCCCACGGAGGCCGGCTGCCGGCCTGCTCAGCTCCACCCACCGGCCACCACTACAGAGCTTTCAGATTCGGCCTGCCGGCCGCCGAAAAGGTGCAGACACATCGTAAAGCGGCCCCAGGGCCGGCGGCCTACCGGTAAATTTCCCGGTATCCCGGTGGGCCAATCCGGCCCTGACTGCACCTATTTTTCACTACAGAGAGAAGAAATGTTTATTCTTCTAACTCTGGCCTGGTTTCCTGATTCCTATATCATATGCTGGTCATTGCACTCTACATGATCACCTAACATCAAAGGCACCCCAACTATGATGAGGCAGGAGCCTCAGAATCATGGTGTGCCACAAGGGAAGTAAGGATGCCCCCTCTTTAATATACACTTGCCCTAGGGAGCAATGGTCAGAGGACAGCCACTATGATAGAATGTGTGATAACCGGAGCCACTCCCACTCCCATCCTCTGCTCCTGCTCCTCATGGGCCGCTGCACATTGACTATATGCTTATTACCCCTGCTGTAACAGGAGCAATTTACAGTTCGACTTGGGAAGCCAGAGAAAATAAAATTCCTTGTGACATCACGGCTGTCCATCAGCAGGCTGTAGGAGACAATCATCTATAGTTGCCAATGGACTTGAAGTATATACTTCCCAAAAATTAAACTTGTAAACGAATATTAGAAATTGCAGATTGTCTGAAATCGTACTTTGTGTATGTGGTTTTAGTGTGCAGTAAAATCATAAAGAATTGAGCATGACGAGTCCTGTTTAGCATTCAGGATAATGTAGAAGGCAAACTCTTGCGGATGACCTTTCATTGCAAGCTTGTCAAGAAGAAAAGACTTTCATTCCTCCATCCCACTGGGAGAGAAGTGTTATATAGTTGTAGAAGCCAGCCTATGTGCTAAAGAGCCTATGTAAAGACGTTTATGAGTGATTCATTCCAGCACAGTCCTTGGCTCATCTAGCTCCTTGGAAGCATACTTTTTACTTTAGAAAAGGGGTTACTGTCTTTTATCTATAGTAGAATTACACTGTAGGCAATACGTTGGAGCTGTGTTGTTGCCAGAGGGTGGATTTAGAGCTGCAGAGATGTTTTTTGGTGATGGCAGCAAAAGTCATTATATCATAGCTGGAATCATTTGTTGCAATGAACTTATATATTGATGAATCCTCTACAGAGCTAATGATGCGATGGTTGGATTGATAAGTCAAGCCAAGTGCTGTATTATCTGGGGTGTTAAGTTCCTACCTTTATTTTCAATTAGGCTTGGTGGTGTGTTAGAGGGACAGTCCCACCAAAGTCAAGTTTGTAATGATGCATCCTATCTTTTAGAACAAATTTCAATGTGTGCACCCACCAGTTGTGTCTTGCCTGGGTTGGTTACACATAGTGTTGTTTGTTGTACCTATTTTTTCCACTAATGGTAATGCAGTCACTGCTCATACACAAAGTACTTACTCAGCAACTACAGCTCCTTTGGCTGTAAGAGAAGCTGAGCATGCATGGTGGGAGAGAAACTACAGAAGCACCATATAGCCTTCGTTATCATAAATATAGGGTCAGTCCTTCACATGGAGATACTTCACCATAGTTCTCTAAAAACTGAAGGCAGGGCTATGGAGCAGAATGCTCAGTATGCTCCACTTGCTGTTGTGTACTGTACACCTTTGCGTCTATGATTTATATATCCAACTAGCTGAAGGACCCGGCTTCACATGGGTATATTAAATCTATTTCATTTAATGTTTGTGTGTGTCGTTAAAAGATATCGACAGTATCCACTATAAAATTGACATCCACAGTCCCCCACCCCTTAACACTGCCCCCCCCCACAGTGCCCGTCTCCTTAAAATGGGACCTCCCCAGCAGCCGACCTCCTTAACTTTGACCTTTACAGGAGCCTGGCCCTTTAATGGTGAGTTCCACAGTACCCCACCCCTTGACAGTGACCTCCAAAATGGCCCTCCCTTCTTTACAGTGATCTCTACAGAATCCGCCCCTTAACATTGACCATAGGTTACAGTCCACTTAACTGACCTCCACCATTCCCGGCCCCCGTAACAGACACCTCCACAGCGAATGCCCCTTTAACAGTGACTGCCATGGTACCCCTCTCCCTTAACAGGGACCTCCACTGTACCAGCCTCTTTAACAGTGACCTCCACAGAGCTCCGTTCCCTTAAAATTTAACTTCCACAACACCCTACCCCCTTAACATTGACCTCTACAGTACCCTGCCCCTTAACACTGACCTCCATAGTTGACCGTCCCCTTAACTGTGACCTCCACCGTTCCCTGCCCCCTTAACAGAGACATCCACAGTACCCACCCATTTAACAGTGACCTCCACAGCATCCCGCCCCCTTAACAGTGACCTCCACAGCGGCTGCCCCTTTATTAGGGACCTCCACCGTACCCCATCTCCTTAACAGTGATTTCCACAACACCCCGCCCCCCTTAACAGTCACCTATATAGCAATATGCCCCTTAACACTGACCTCCATAGCGGACCATCCCCTTAACTGTGACCCACACAGCAGCCTGCCCCCAGGGTAGCCAGAGGTCCGGTATTAAGGCCGGAGAGTTTGGCTTTCAGACTCCCTGTCCTCTGTCCGGCACAGGGCCTGGACAGACACAGGGTGTCCTTTTGAAAAGCTCACTCTCAGACAACAGCACTGTGCTGTCTGAGCATGAACTGCAGGGAGAAAGTCACCCTCCTCCCACCCCTGCAGCTGACAGAAGTTGATTTTTACCTTCATTTTTTCAATACCCATCGGCTGCGGAGTGGGAGGGAGCCTGGCCTAACTTGGTCAGGGGCGTGGCTTAGCAGGACCTTGGGGCAGGGCTTTTAAGTTCATCTTTTGAGGGTGGCCTGAATGGCCACCCTACCTGCCCCCTTAACTGTGACCTCCACAGCACTCTGCTCCCTTAACAGTGTCATCCACAGCGCCCTGCCCCATTAAAGCTGACCTACAGCAGTGAAGAAAAATGGCTGGGTTGTTATGTAAACCTGGTGTAAAACTGTGTGCATGTGGAAACTAAGGACCTGCAAGCTTCTATTGGCTAAGGGACATGTGACCATGTGTATGGCAGTTGGGATATGAAGAGAAAGACCTGCAGGCTTCTATTGGCTAATGTAGATGTGATGTGCCATATTTGCATTTTTTGGGGAATATCTCAGGAATGGTACGTCCTAGAGAGCTGAGACACGGTCTAAAACCTTCCCGGACACCTGATGTACCTGTGTGCCAAATTTCACGATTGTAAATGCAATGTTTCGGATTCCTTTAGCGGACGTACACACATACGCACAAAGATACACACATACACACAGCTTTATATATTAGATGTATCTAAAAAAATATATATAACTTTGCCAATAGGCTTGAATAGAATGATCCTTACATTTTATGTACACAGCTCCTACACAGACCTACGGTATGTGTCACCAGGATTCCACCTTCTAACAACCCCATCTGATTCTGTAGTCATACTCCCTTGTAAACAGGAAAGTAGTTATAAGGAGTGCAGAGAAAGCAGTCACATTGGCTTGGGTGAATTGGGGGGACTTCTGTTATACAAGAAGACACCAGTACTCTGAATGGCATATAGTAGTTTAGAACCCTATTACAGATTTTGCATTGGCCAATGAGCTTCAAGTAATGCATCTGCTTCCAGTTATAACCTATTTCTTGTTAACATGGGATTGATAGCAAAAAAATCAGCAGACAGATGAAAGGGAGTAACATGACTGTAGGATCATACAAAATCATAGGTCTGAACAATCAGATACCTTGATAGACTTAAGGCCCCTTTACACAGGGCAATGATCTAGAAGGAGCATTCCTAACAACACTTGTTCTCAGTAATTGCCCTGTGTAAAGGTGCCAAGAATCGGGTGATGGCATCACTGGTGCGGTCACCTAAATAATTGTTTCTGGGCAGCAGATTGAGTTGTATAAACAGTGATCTTCTCAAAACCAGATTTTCTATTGGGATGAGGAATCACGGCAGTGTTCCCTCGTCCTCATACAGTAGAGTTGATTGTTGCATATTTCATGGATTGGCATGCCTAGACCATGTAGGAATCCTGTTAAAAAATTACAATCCCACTATACAGTATTTGCTTGTTCCACTTTTTATTAGGAGTTAATATAAACTATTTGTCATTAGGCTTTACTAAGTATGTAATGCACAAGATGAGGAGACGGGGAATTAGCGGCACTGCTGCTCTCACCTCACATTTACCCCGGCACTGCCCAATGTCACAAACCCGGGGCCCAGCAATTATAGCAAGTCGGCGTGGTGCTCAGCGAGGATGAAGGAAGTGATGATATAAAATCGCATGAACGTAGATATAAGAAATCGCGGCACTCACCACTGCATCAGGGAATTTCAAGACTTTATTTGATATGCTGGTCGTTCGCAGGCTGGGGAGCGGGATGGCCTTTCAGTGTGAGTAGGCGGTGACGGCCGTTTCGCGCATGACTTGCGCTTCCTCGGACCGCTGTCAACATAGGCACGCACCGCTGTACTTTATATGGGCGGACACCCGATCATCACTGAGGTAACCAGAGGACGCTCCACAGGTGCGCAACTATGTAATTAAAAACAAGGAAAAGGATACAATATATGCAATCTAAAGAGCACAACAGGGTATATGTACAAAACAGTCTCAAATGACTACAAAGCGGTTACATTTTGTGGACAAATATGGAAACGGATACAGGCTAGACAACTTCATAGAAATACTGCCATGTAATTTTTATCATTAAGGCCATGCAGACCCATGGCGCTAGTGTTAATGATCCATCGTGCCTCCCACTGCAGCAAGAGGCGGTGACGGTCACCACCCCGATGGATGGGTCCCACGACCTCTATGCCAGCAAAGGAGAGGCTCAATGGATCACCACCATGGACTGCACGGGCATGATCAATCAGGCTGTTCTGATGGAACTCAAATGTTCCAGCACTCTTTCAAAAAGAGGTTTAATGGTCTTACCAATGTAAAACCTCTGACAAGTGCACATCATAGACTACCTAAGGAGTACGGCAGGTAACCTCCTATACAAAACATTTTTCTCTGTGAATTATGGGGGCAAAACAAGCACATTCCACACTTATAATTTCCCTGCGGTTTCCTATTTTGCAACCAATTACTTTGTCTAGACTGTCTCACCACACTGTGGACCAGTTTATCTCTCAAAGTGTGACATTTTTTAAAAGTAATTAAAGGTTTTCTGGAAGCCAAGTCCCCTAGAACAGACTCCCCTTTAAGGAAGTCCCAATTATTTAACACAGCTTGTCTCACTATGCCTGCCGCCGGGCTAAATTTAAACACAAACGCAAATCTGTTGTTGTTACTTTCTTTTGTCCTATCACTAAGGAAATTTTGACGTGCATAATGGCTGGCACGGTGCAAGGCATCAATTTCGTCTCTCCGAGGGTAACCCCTCTCCAAAAGCCTCTCTCCAAAGAGGACCTTTCACCAGAATAAAACTTCTAAACTAACTATACAGGCATGTCGAGCGGCGCCCAGGGACCCCCCTGCACTTACTGTTATACCTGGGCGCCGCTCCGTTCTCCTGTTATTGCCTCCGGTATCTTCATAGTTAGGCTCCACCCAGGGGAACCTGCCGGCGCCTCCTTCTCCCATGCTGCAGCGCTGGCCAATCACAGCGCTCAGCTCATAGCCTGAGAGGCTTTTTTTTCTCTACGGCTATGAGCTGAGCGCTGCGATTGGCCAGCGCTACAGCATGGGAGAATGAGCCGACGGCAGGTTCCCCTGGGTGGAGCCTAACTATGAAGATACCGGAGGCAATAACGGGAGAACGGAGCGGCGCCCAGGTATAACAGTAAGTGCAGGGGGGTCCCTGGGCGCCGCTCGACATGCCTGTATAGTTAGTTTAGAAGTTTTATTCTGGTGAAAGGTCCTCTTTAAGTTGGTGGGCCTGACTAAAGTAGCCCTCATCTGTGCTATTAATTCTGTGGAGACGGATAAATTGTCCAAATGGGACAGCTTCCTTCACCGCAGGAGGTTGGAAACTGGTCTGGAGGAGCAGCGAGTTCGTTGCAGTCGGCTTACAATATCCTGTAGTATGAAGAATGCCATTATCTATGGTAACTCTTACATCCAAAAAATCAAGCGAATATAAACTATTTTTCATTAGGTTTTACTAAGTATGTAGGAATCCTGTTAAAAAATTTGAATCCCACTATACAGTATTTGCTTGTTCCACTTTTTATTACGAGTTAATATAAACTATTTGTCATTAGGCTTTACTAAGTTGTCAAGAGAATATGCTGTACAGATGTTGACAACCCAGCTGGTTGTGTCCAAGATCCTAAAATATTGGTGTGTTTAGAAGATCATAAAATGTATTAAGAAAATGGCCACATTTTTGTATTTTGTCATTACGTGCCCTGACTACAGATAGGAGAAATATAATAAGGTATCCTCCTATAAAAAATTACAATAGGATGAGGGGGAGGGAAGCAACGAAAGGCAGTTTTTAGGTCCATAGCAAGAGAGCTGGAGGGGGAATTTATAGATTGTGAAGTGGAGAAGCCTATTCATTTTTATTTGCAGATGCAGAAAGCTTAATTTTTCCCTTCGGTGTAGTATACCAGGATGTATTGTGATATTTTGCACCAACACAACCATTGAATCTTATGAAACTGCTGTTGTGTTCTAGGTTAACACTTGAATTTGTTGTGAAATCTTAGGAACAGTAGAGCAGATGGCATCTGTAAAAAACACTTAAAATGTCCCAAAGATAAAACACGCTGAAGGGTCTTACTGCTGATCAGGTTCAATTTCCTAATTGAACGCCAGGAAGAAATTCGTCCATTCAGCTAATAAGGTATCAGAAGGGGTAATAGGTAAACACTACCTAAGCAATAATAATACATTCATACACACGTTCCAGTGTCTTAGACAAGTGCGTAACCTCGTCGTGTATTCTAATCAGGAAGCCGACAGTCTCCATTGCAAGGATCCGTGTTGTATCTTACTGGCAAACCATGGAGTTTTCTGTAATTATACCTGTCAAGTCAAATAGAAAATCTATAATTTAAGAAAAATCTCTGTCAGTCTGAATACTTTAAGCTACACAATTATTATCTGAATACCACCCTGTATACACAGATATGAACGCCAGTCAAATGAGGCCATGTACACAGAGGGTGGAGTATGGAGATGAAGAATAAATGCCAAGGTCATTGGAATACATACAGTAGAAAATAGAGGGTTCTAGAAATATCAAGATAGCCACCCCATTATTGTTCCAGGTTGTCCCACCTCTTCTTTGCTGGAGAAAGAAGAACTGCACAGGTCCTTGTGATCCAATGGCAAAGGGGAGGGAATGATCATTGCTGACCTCCTCTCCTCTAAGGGACCCAGGCTCTGCCTCTATGGTATATACAATATGCACCTTATCTATTATGATATAATAGAAACAACACATGCAAGAATTTACTGTTCTTATCGGGGCGACATAGACAGTGCAAAAATGTATGTGTACCCCTTGTTATTTAACAGTTAATTTAGAGATTAGAAGGGAGGAGATTTCAAGAGGTTGAACTTTTCAAGGGAAAAACCTAACAAAGATCAATCACATGAAGATCTGAGAGCACGGAGAAGCTTTAATCCTTTTATTTAAATCTGGTAAAAGCCCCTAAAACAAGTGGATCAACCTTTCATATTTAATTTTTACGAGTTGTTCCTTTGAAAGACAAAAAAAAAAACTATTACAATTTGCCTTAAAATCACTGTCCACTACTGTTGAGCGAGCATCGCTATGCTAGGCACATCCGAGTGCTCGGCCGAATACTTTGGGTGCTCAAGTACAATTTAGCACAATGAAAATCAATGGGCGACCTGAGCATCAAACCAGGCACCCCCTGTTCTGAAGAAGAGAGGGTGTCTGGTTCATAAAAAAGGTTAGCAATCAGTATTAAGAGGATGGCTGGATGTGTCTTGGACTCCTATTATCTAAGACGTACAATAGAAAACCACACAAAGGCTATATGCCAAAAGCCAGATATATGCAAGCCATCAATATATCCATGAGACAGATGACAGGCTTAGTCAGCATACCTTACAATGGCAGCTTTGTGCACTATGAGGCATTCCAAACCAGTGCTCATCTGACTGAAAGCCAGTAAGCCTCAAAGTTACTTCAGATCTGTTGGATGGCTTGGGTGGACCTGCGCACCTAGATCAATATCATTAGGGAGACAAAACGTTTTCTGATTGTCCTAACATAATATTCAATAGCCTTTCTATACAGTTTTGTCATGTAAAAATTAATTTGCATAAACATGGGCATATGGGAAAGACATGCAAATGAGCAGAATCTGACTTGTTTTTCAGCTGAAAAAACATTTGCATGGAAAATTTGTGATCTACACTACTCATGAACAGCGCCATCTATTGGTTTCATAGTCTTATGACAAGATTATTAGTGTAGCCTTTTGCATGGAAAATTTGCGATAAAAAATTTCTTTACCATATTCCCATGTTAATGCAAATGAGTTTTTACATGCCCAAACTGTATAGAAGGGTTATTGAATATTATGTTAGGACAATCAGAAAACGTTGTCTCCCTAATGATATTGATCTAGGTGCGCAGGTCCACCCAAGCCATCGAATAGATCTGAAGTAACTTTGAGGCTTACTGGCTCTCAGTCAGATGAGAGCTGGTTTGGAATGTCTCATAGTGCACAAAGCTGTCATTGTAAGGTATGCTGACTAAGCCTGTTATCAGTCTCATGGATAGAATAATGGCTTGCACAAACGTGGCTTCTGGTATATAGCCTTTATGTGGTTGTCTATTGTATGTCGTAGATAATAGGAATCCAAGACGCATCCAGCTATCCTCTAAATGCTGTTTCCAAACCATTTTGATGGTGTTTCTATCAATTTCTAACCTTTTTGTATGAACCAGACACCCTCTTCTATTCCGAGCAGTGGGTACCTGGGGTTATCCCATTGACTTTCATTGTGATCAGGTGCTCGGCCAAGCACACAAGCATACCGATGTGTTCGCCAGAGCACCTGAGCACACAAGCACTTTGGTGCTCGATCAACACTACTATCCATCTTTCAAATAACATATCATTTATGGCTGCTACATTCTGTGCTGATCATTTATTAAATATATAATGGATGAAACGCTTCTAATTCACCAACATCACAGATTTATCATTAGCGTTTTAGGATTAATTAATTTATGAGTTGGCACAAATGGTGCAAATTGCTCCAAATGTCATAAAGAGGTATACCTATCTCAGATGTTGATGGCATATTGCTGGGATATGGCATCAATGTCAGATAGGTCATCTGGGACCCGTTCTTATCTCCAGAACAGGTACCCCCTGAAGTGAAGGAAAGCACAGCGAGCAAGCGCAGCCACCCTCCATTTACCACCCTGGCTTTGTTATTTTTGAAAGTCCCCACAACAATGAATGCAAAGGTGGTGGATCATGTGTGACCAAGTGTGCTCACTTGGCTATTTTTGAAACTCCCACAGTAGTGGGAACAGCAACTTCACTTTGAGGGCCCTGCACCTTTCTGACATGGTGGCATATCTATATGCTATCAATGTCTGAGATTGGCCAACCCCTTTAAATGTTACCTATAATAAATGTGATGCAACTTACTCGACATGTTAGACACATTGGGGCAGGTTTACTAATCCTGTAGATGGTGGAAAATTTAGGAGCTAATGTATAAAGATGAGACTTTTTGCACAGTTTTTTTGGAGTGTCTGTTTTTTAAAACCATTTTTTGCATCAAATTTCCAAGATATGGCACTCAATTTCTTATATTTGTTGCACAAAAGACCTATGAATTTTTCAATCTAAAGTCTAGTCATATTTATTACAAAGGTATCATTAGTTTATGCTCCACCAGGGGACTGGGCAAATATTCAACTTTTTATGTGTCTTTTTACAAAAATCACAATGATAAATGTGGCTAAAAATGTAGCTCCACCCACAAAACATCTGGCTACCCCTTAGTAAATGTAAACGGTTGGGAATGGTGGAAACCACACTAAAATTGCACAAACATATCAGAAATTTGGCCTACTCCACCTGCAAAACAAGCAAAATCACTCCACTTTTCTGGTGCAGCACATTAAATACGTTACTACCTTAGACAGACTGTCTAGACATGAACCAAATACATGATAGATGATGAATTTGGTGCATGGTTAGGCACTTTTGTCTAACTCAATACCAACTATTGTGTGGTTTAAATTATGTTAAAAAAAAATTTACACCAGAATTGGGGTACAATTTTGTAGTAAAGTGTTGCATCTTACGTCTCTTCCCGTTTCCTGATAAACCATGCCCTTTTATGGTAACCCACATCCCCTTGGCTGCCTATGCGCAAAAGATTTTTCTAGGATTAGATGTACCAAAATGCACCAAAAATTTACCAAATTGTAACAATTTGCTCCAAATTGCACAAAGTTTGGTGCGGTGTAAGACAACATTTAAGTGCACTCAAATTAATATTTTCTTTTACAGACTCCATTAAGCAATATCTTTTTTTCTAGACACTGTTCAAAAAGTGTCTAAACACAAAATAAATTTGGTTCACGTCTTCTGCAGAAAATACACTTTGAAAAATATTCTATTGTGTGAATATAGCCTTAAGGAGAGCCTGCAGTCAGGGAACTAGCAGCTGCTGGAAGGTGAGGAAAATCGTATTTTTCTCTAAGACATATTAGAAAGTTTCAGATATTCTTATGTACTACTGATACAAAACAATTCTGACAGGCACACTGCTGACCAATAAAATTCATTACTGGGCTATCATATGTTAATACATGCTGCAGTTTTTGTTGTGGTATGTTGTTCCTATGTTTAACCCCTTAAAGGGTTTTTCAGGGATTTTAATATTGATGACCTATCCTCTGGGTAGATTTTCAATATCAGATCGTGGGGGTCCAAAACACGGCACCCCCACCGATCAGCTGGTTGAAAGGAAGGCTGTGGATAGGTCATCAATATAAAATCCTGGAAAACCCCTTTAAGGACCCAGGACAATTTTTGTTTTTGTGTTTTATTTTTTCTTCTCCCTGCCTTCCAAGACCCATCACTTTTTCACTCTTCTGTTCAATCAACTTATTTTTTGTGTGGACAAGTTGTGTTTTTTAATGGCACCATTTAATTCACTATATCTTGTATTGGTTTTTGAGATTTTGTTTTTATGGTGTTCATTTTATGCTAAGATTGACATGATGAGCTCATTCTGTGGGTCAGTATGATTACAGCAATACCATGTTTTTTATTTTTATTAAGTTTTACTAAAAAAATACAAAATAGCATTTTTTATTGCATCGCCATATTCGGATGCCCATAATGTTTTCATCTACAGAGCTGTGAAGGAGCTTGTTTTTTGCATGATGAGCTCTACTTTTTATTGGTACAATTTTGGTACATATAACTTTTTGATCACTTGTTCTTTTTTTTTTTGGGGGGGGGGGGGGGTGCAAACTGTCTCTATCTATTAACAGTGGCATTCGAGTTGTTAAATTACCAGGATCGGCATTATCACCCATCATGGTCATTGCGGCTCAGTGCTGGCTGTATTACACAGCCACATATGGAGCAGGATCAACTTGTGAGAGAGCTCTGTAGGAGCCAGTGTAAAGGATGTGAGTGGTAGTGGCCTTGATGTAGTGTTGGAGTGTCACAGGGTCCTACTTCAGACCATCGCTCCCTGGGGTCTATTGTAGTCAAGGTTATAGCACTGAAGAATGAGGCCAAAATTGAACCTAACAAAGTCCTTTTTACTAAGTACAACATAGAACTTGAAAATTTAGTAGCAGTAGGCTTTAAGTGCAATTCTTCTTTGGCACTAGCTGATGAGGTATGGTGGCAGATTGGATGGCTGCAATTCTGCACTTACAGTGTTTTGAAAAAGTATTCATATTTCTTGAACTTTTCCACATTTTGTTCATGTAGCACCCACAAACAAATGTATTTAGATTTATGTGCTAGAACAACACAAAAGAGCAAGTATGTGTGAAGTGAGAAGAAAATGATACATGGTTTTTAAAAATTGTCATAAATAAAAATCTGAAAAGTGTGCCATGCACTCTGATACCCCTAAATACAATTCAGTGTGAACAATTGCCTTCAGAAGTCACCTAATTAGTACCTGTGTATAATTTACTCTCACCATAACATAACTACTACTTTACAGATTTTTATTTATTAAAAAGTTTGAAAACCATGTATCATTTTCTTTTGACTTCATACATGCTTACTACTGTGTTCTGTCACATAAAATAGATTTAAGTTTGTGGGTAATGTGAAGAAACATAGAAAACTTCAAAGGGTATGAATAAGGCACTGTAGATGTTGCTGGCCTAGTGGTTGTTTGGGCATGAAGGTGTCTTTAGCTGTTATCCCTCACCTCACAGCAGTGTCTGTAGATGCACTGTCGCAGATTGCTCTGCTGTCTCGGATACCAAGGCTTTACTTGAGTCCTTTCTTCAGTTCTTGAGAGTGGGTGCTCAACAAGCTACTTCCCAATGCTATGGCAGGAGATAATCTGGGTCCTGAACTTCTCTTAGAGGTGAAACGATACGGTTCTTGGGAGTTGGTGTTCTACAAGCTGCTTCCTCACTCACCCACTATCTGAACAAGACATCTCTCGTCCCCTCTCTGCCTAACTCTGGATAATGATCACTAAACTACACTAGACTTCCCCCTCCTGGCAGAAAGGCAGAACAACCCACTCTACCAGGAGGAGTGGAACATGGTGGTTAAACTCTGTTACAGCCAGCCATTGCCAACCAATACTTCCCCCTGCTGGGTAAAATGACATAGTACATGTTACATACATAACATTACATAGAATTGCATATTAAACATAGAATGCAGCAAATAAAGAACACAACAGTGATACCCCAGGTCTGGGGTATTACACAAATACTTCTCTCGCTCCATCGATTACATCAAGTGGTGCAAAGTGGTTAAAGCTAATATAGCATTCAAAGAGAACCTATCATCTCTTTTATCCTGCCCTCACTGTGGGCAGCATAATATAGTGACAGACACTCTGCGGCTCCAGTAAGGACTACTGTGTGTCTACTGGCAGATGAGGCCTGGTCCGTAATGGATGATGGACACAGCAGCCAGACTGACCCAAAATGCAAGCCTGAGTCTGACTGCTGTGTCTTTTATCCATTAGGGTTCACGTCTGATTCCCTGGCCAAGCAGTCATGATGCAGTGACATCATAATACTGAGTAGGAGAGCACACAGGCTGAGGATCATTCCCCGGACTGTGCGCTCTCCTAGTCAGCTCAGCAGGTGCGATGGTCTATCATTGTGTCGGCTGCTGGGCAGAGCATGATGAGCTCTGTTTATATGGGTAGTGGGGCACTAAGGGGGCAAAACTAGTGTTCGCTGGCATTAATGGCACTAAGGGGGTATGACTACTGTGTGGAACACTAAGAGGGCATACTGTAAGCATGACTAAGTGAGTGGTTGCTTGTATAGTGAGTCTGTGGGGAGGGTCCATTCAATAATTTGCTAGTTAGGGCCCCTGCAGATAACTTACTGTGTTATGTTGGCTGCACACACTGGCGAAGAGACATTGGCTGCCAGAGGAGTCCAGCTTATTCATGAACTCCCTCTCTCCCTGCTCACCCGTCAGTGGTCAATGACTGACACTTTTCTTCAATGGAGGGAGCTCATGAATAATCTGGACTTTTCTGGCAACGCATGACTCTTCTCCATCGTGCACTTCCAGCATTAAGTAGTAAGTTCTTGGCACTAACTGTATATCACCAGATAACTGACAGGTTGGTGAGACCTGGGTGTTTGTCATTACGTTTTGCTGTCCTCTTTGAGGGCAGCATAAAGGAAATGAAGAGTTCCCTTTGATAACTAATGTAACATTATACATAGAGAGTTGCTGGAGGTATAACTTTAAACTATTGGGCCTTAATGCAAAATCTGGAGCAGGGTCTCCCAAATATTACACGTCATTTATAATACTGGTCTTCTTGTTAGGTGTAGAAGGATCTTTAAGACCCCTCCAATCTTTGGCAGCAACATCTGCACCCCTATAGTTACACCCCTGTGAACCGCTGTGTCTTTAAGATGCTTCTTAGGTATCATTGATGCAATGGTTTTAATGAAACTGTATTTAAATGATAGAGTATAGATAATGGCTTCTAACATAAGTGCATACCGCAGCAAATGTAACAGCATGACAGCTGGACCGCAGGAAATCAGATGGTTTGTATAATGGCCGTCTGACAGATTTGCAAAATCTAATGCATGCAAAGTTTTGACAATTTTGCAGAGTGATTAATTAACCCATTTCCCGCCATAGGTAAGATACACTATAATTGCAGAGCTTCCTGACATGCGTTTTCTGCCTTCCTTTTAGCAATTTCAGGCATGTCTGCTTCTCTTTTACATGCTACCAATAACACAGTTATGAACTAGTGGAGTAATTAGACATATTAATCAAGCCCGCTGCTACATTTTCCTCATAAGAACTCAAGTTTATGTTTTTAAAATGATCTAATAGCAGCAATATATCCAGTTTTCATATTGCAAAATAAACTGCAAAATAACAGCATTTCATAGTATGGAGAATTATCTGCCTATTTATTTCTATGAAAAAACGGCATATAATCTCATCAGCACGAATACACAAACAGACAGACTTTATTACAAATGTATATTTTATCCCAGGCTGTTAAACAGAGAAAATGTGGAGGCAATTCTATGACTTTGACCTTCATGTTTGCAGATGTGAATATTTTCTAGTAATAAATTGTCACGAGAAGGGGATGGGGAAGGTGCAAACTGACTCCACCCACACCTCTGTCCCTACCTACTTGCACTTACCCATCCTAGGCAACGGACCGCAACTGGGCGGCGATCCCTAACCTGCATAAGTGCGGAGAGACAAACAAAACAGACAAACAAAAAGAGGTCGAACTAGTAAGGTTAAAACCAGGAGGTCAAGGCGGTACCAGGAAACAAGCAGAAGCAGCATCAATGTACAAACCGAGAGTAAATACCAGGAGAAGCAAGTAGGACACAGGGAGCAGACGAGGACAAGTCAAAATAAAGCAGAAGTCAAATACCAGGAGAAGCAATGGTACAAAAGGAGCACGCAAGAGACAAAGTCAAATAACAAGCCGAAATACAAATACCTAGCCAAATGTCAAAGGGAAAATTCACAAGGTATAGGACCTTAATCACAGGCAACCTGTGGCCAGCAGGCTGCCTGTTAAATAGGGGAGAGAAGGAGTCATGTGACGTGGACGGCGTCACATGACTCATCCCCCTGCATACTGCTGAGCGCCGAGTGCCCAGTTCGGCACTCAGACTTTTTGCCAAAACTGTGGAAGCGAAGGGACGCCGACCACGTTAAGGAGGCATGCGCGGCTGTGTCCTCTCTGCCCGCCATTGTACGTAATTGCTCCGAAGTTATCGCAGGGCACCGGCGGCACCGAAGGGAAGGGGCGCGAAGCCGGCGCACTTTGACATAAATATTGATAAGCGGCGGGGGCAATATTTGAATTCGCTATATTTTGCTAATATTTTGTAGAATATTCGTCATATATTCGCCAATTCGAGATTATATTCTTGATTGCGAAAATCGGCAATGTAATATTCGCGTAATGCACGCAAAATACAGGCATGCGTCACTTATGTTACATTTTTCAAGCTGGTATACGTTTCCTGAGACTGGAGAAAATGGTTTGCATGGCAGAACATTAGAATAGCTTTATATGCAGATAGAGTGCTCCAATATATTTGTGCTTGCGAATTTTCGGCAATAGTAAGGGGTAGGTAACTTTTCTATTGGTTGCTAGGGATGTTGCTAAGCTGTGACAAAGCCTTCTTATTGGCCCACAAGCTAGAAGAAGTACCTGATGTGTACTGTGTTAAAAAAAATCTAAAAAACTAATATTTGATTTTACTAATATATAGCGCTATATTCTAAATATTGGTGAATTTTCTTTTTATGCCTCATGTACATACACATTGCAGCTTTTTTCTGAAAAGTCGTCTAGTACACTTTAAGAAGGAAACAAATTAGGTTAAATTTAAAGCCATCAAATACTGTTGCAAGTGCTTTACTTGAGTCAGGACAAGAATGCAGAAGATGCATTCAAACTATATAACTATTTTACCACTGTTGTACGTGGCAGAAGTCTCTGCGTGAGTGTCAATCTTTTGTACAAGCAATGAAAAATAGTGAACTCACTATAATCATTCCCCTAACAATATCAGTTGCATGTGCAGCAGCCCGTGAGGATTCAGAGCAGAGGATGGGAGTATTAGTGGCTCTGGTTATCACACAGTCTATCACAGTGTCCTCACATCGTTTCTCCCTAGGGCCAGTGCAGAGCAAGGAGGGAGCTTTTATTCTTTGGCTCCTGCCTGATGGTAGCTGGGTGCACTTGATGTTAAGTGTTTGGATGGATGCAAGGCAGGGCATGTAGAGTGCAAAGTGCAAGAGTCAGTAACCAGGCCAGATTAAGAAGAATAAATGTCTCTTTACTGTAATGCAAAATAGGGGTAGTAGTACATCTAGCTATAGCAAAACACAGTTCCAGTTGTAAACAGTACAATTCGCTCCAGCAGT
Organism: Bufo gargarizans; assembly: GCF_014858855.1. Taxonomy (NCBI): domain Eukaryota; kingdom Metazoa; phylum Chordata; class Amphibia; order Anura; family Bufonidae; genus Bufo; species Bufo gargarizans. Next base: position 499,798,599 of record NC_058082.1, read on the forward strand.
GTATGGATTTAGGCAAGGATGAGAGTTATTGCCCTCTCTCCTCTCTATCTATCTTGGTAAAGTCTCTCTCAGTAGAATCTATGGCTGGCAACAGTGCTTTTGCAATTGTGCCTGTAATGCGCACAGCGATTTACAGACTGAATGATACGACTGGCCAAGTCATAAAGGAGTTGTGAAAACAGTATTTAATAATAACGTATCCTCAGGATAGGTCATCAATATCTAAACTGCAGGGATCTGACTCCCAGCACCCCCGGCTATCAGCTGTTTGAAGAGGAGGTGGTGCTCCATGCGAGAGCTGCTTCCTCTTCATTACACTAGGTGTTGTATCCCCTGTAGGGGTGACGTAGTATAATTACAAGTACTTGCTCCATTCGAGTGAACAGAGCAAGTACTTGTAATTACACGACACTTCCGAGACAGTGTAATGAAGCAGAAGTAACAGTCACATGGAGTGCCACCTCCTTTTCAAATAACTAATCGGTAAGGGTGCTAGGTGTCAGACCCCCACAGATCAGATATTAATGACCTATCTTCTTGAGGATAGGTCATCAATAATCACTGCCTGCACAACCCTTTTAACTGTAATCCCTCCACAGCAGTAAAACCTGTGTTGCCCTTAACGGTGGTTACCTTACTGACTCCTATGCCTGGTCAGGCAAATTCCAAGCTCTCAAATTCTCTCCTTTATCTTTGTTTCTGTAGACCTCACAGTGATTCACCCAGAGATCTGTTAGCCTCTGGAACTTTCTCGGCCTAAGAAGAGGGAGCATAAGGCACAGATTCCTTCCTCTTTGAACTCCCCCAAGCACTAACTAATGTTCGGGGTGGAGCCAGTCAGGCTCGGACTGGCCCACAGGGGTACAGGTGAATCCCCTGGTGGGCCCCTAGTGTCCCATTCCCTGTACAAGTGGCACATAACACAGTAGACTTACTGCACTACATACATATATTTAATGTACAGCACCTCGACCAGCCTATGTTCATATAAAAAACTTGATTTCAGGAATTATTCGATTCGCCTAGAAGCCGAATTTCCTCGTGCAGTAAAGAGGCCTGTCTGTTTCATGTGACGGCAGTAGCATTCATCCTAGATGTTTAACATAATGTGACTGTGAAGATGCCATGTATGTCCATTCTTATTCACAAGTAGACAACCCTGTGTACTCTATCAGGTCCTGACCAGTATTTCCCATGATTCCTAGCAAATCAGCAGCGACAAACACTGTCAGTGTCCGTAAAATCAAGAGGCATGGGCAACGGCGAGGTAGCAGACGTCTAACACCTTAGTAATCACCTCGCTTGCACTTATGATAGTTAAAGCCTCGTATTGAGCAACAATCCAATTTCAGATAAACTGTCCACTTCAAAACTTAGGTTTACCTGATTCCCACTGTTTATCTCCAATTATTTCTAATAGCCCAGGCTGGAAAGAAAAGCCATAGCCCTGAAAACCCCAATTACCTGACACAGAGTAAACCCAGGAGAAAACGTGGATCATAATTAGCCTCTCATTTTCGGAAACCAACGAACGTCTCAAAATAGAAGCGAGCACAATACCTGTTTATAAAAGTGTCCAAAGACAAATGGTATTTACTCGGCTCTTGTAATACTTATGTCTACAATTCTCTGTAGCATTAGGGACGAGACGCCTTTTAAAAAAAACAAAAAACCTATACGCATAAGTGAGAGTCTCTTTTACAGAGACATAATTTTAGGTGCTGAGTAAAGTAGCGCTGGGATTATGTGGTTAGCGTGAGCGGAGAGTGCAACGAGCCTGTAGCCAAAATCACATAACCTCATTCTCCATCTGCGAGGACGGAAAAAAGACTTCACTTCATTTGTTCGTACAATTAGAAATACACAAAAGTCATTTGTGTTAGATTTTGGTATGTATATATATTTATTTAAAGAGCATTTGTCACCACATACCTCTACATAACAAGTAATTAAAGGGAAGTGTTAGAGCAGGTCTCCGGATTCAAACGCTGCTTCCCCATCTCAATCGGTGGCCACAATCCTAAGAAAAATTTGATTTTGTGCTTGGTGCAACGAGAGCATCACTATTGCACCTTATTGCACCAAAAGGCCCATTTCTTATTGCTGTCCGCCACAGCTCTCAGTTTGAGTGACAGGGCCAGGCAGGGGAGATGGAATCTCGCCTGTACCTGTTTTCTCGCCCATGCATTGGAGCATCGGGAGTTGGCACACGCACAGTATGGCCCTGATGCTGTGTAGTAGAGACAACTTCCATCCTGTCAAGCATCACAAAAACACAGTGCCAGGCTAGATTACATCTCCTTACCTGGCCCTGTCACTCAAAGCTGGAGTGGCGGGACGGGCAGCGACGTGGAGTGGGCCTTTTGGTGCCACGAGAACCAAGCAACTAGTTTGCATAATATAAAATACATTTTTTTAGGATTGTGGGGGCTGATCAGAATGGGGAAAACAGCATTTGAGTCGGAAGACCTGCACACATCTGACAATTCACTTGGATTACTAGGTATGTGGTGACAGATTATCTGACAAGCCAATTTATTCAATGAGTCAACCTATGTAAGGTATTGAACAAGACATTTCCCAGACCCAGAATTTATGCCCTGTGGGGTATGTTACAGTCATATAAAGCCACATATTTTATTGTATGGTTAATTTGTGTTACCTTTTGCTAGACTCAAAAATAAAGGTGGAATTTATGAAATTGTCCAAAAACTGCCTTTGTTGCCTGTATCAACCAATCATTGTGCTGTGATTGGTTGCTATGGGTAACAAAGACCATTTTCCATTTTCTTCTGAGGCTGTGGTGAAGGTCAGTCCAGATTGAAAGCACATACTTACCAACACTGTAGTTGGTACATTTAAACTCTCACCCAGTTTAGGACCAGGTCAGCCCAAATTTGCTGGTACTGTCTATGAAAATTAGGGACTGTTGTCAGCAATGAAAGCATGGGCAGTGTGAAACCTTAGCTCTCCATAATCACAGACAGTGCAATGTTATTAGAGATGAGAGAATTTCTTGAAAATTCGATTTGGCCGATTCGCCGAATTATCCAATGACAAATAAATTACATCAAACTTACTGCGTCCATTTGCATGCGACGGGCCGCCAGCCGCCATTTTGCTTGAAGATCTCGGCCGAAATCAAGTGAGGCGCGAGATTACATAATCACGCCGGCCAGCGTGATGATGTAATCTCGCGCCGCATGGGATTTCGGCCGAGACCTTCCAGCAAGATGGAGGCTGGCGGCCCTTCGCATGCAAATGGACGCAATAAGTTTGATGTAAATTTTTTTTTTATGGGAAATACTCTTTACCGTTCCTTCACACACAGTTTTGTTCCTGGCTGTTTTTTTTTTTTAGGAAAAAAAGGCTTAAAAAAATCCTGAATTGATTAGCATATTTTTTTTTTTGCATTTTTTGTATATATTTTTTTTAGGTGTTTTTGCTCATATCATATGGTGTGTTTTGGCACCTAGTGTTTTTTTTATGACTTTTTTAGTGTAAACTATGTACAAAGTTTGGTTTGCAATATGTTATGTACTGCATACTGCAAAGCCACGCAAGGCCAAAGTTAACAATTCTAGCCCGGCCCTCTCTGGAGCTCAGGGCGTGGGCTGGCCCCATCCCCTTGATCCAGAGAGTTCTAGGAAAGTAGCTATAGAGAGGGAGGAAGAAGGAGAAGTCTCCATGTGCTACTCTCCTATATACTCTAGCTCCAAGACCTGGAGCCTCGGTCACCTCTACGAGCTCCAGGATATGTAAGGATTTTGCATGGCTACAGCGTGAGAGAGGCACAGCACGTTTATTTTCCGCGTCCATCGTCCGCGGTTCCAATCCGCAAAAAAGATAAAGAATGCCCTATTCTTGTCCGCAATAAACGGTCTGCAGCCCCAGTCAAGTCAATGGGTCTGCAAAAAATGCGGATGCCAAACAGAAAGGCATCCGTATGTCATCCGTCTGTCAGTTTTTTTGGCGGATCGGTTGCCAGGAAACCGTTTTTTTTTTGCATTAGGGTCATAATTAGATGTAACTTGTAATGGTTTGATGTTGATTTCTATACATGCTATATAATTTCGTACAAAATGTTTGATGTTTCCACAGTAAAAAAAAAACAAACGCTGGAATAGTTGTCGGGATCAGTTCCGTCGGGAATTAAATGACATGGGGCGCAGTGGTGATGGAGGAGCACGAAAAAGGCCATACCTGTACACCCAGCAGTTATGGTTCCTTCGAACAGTGATGGATTTGAGGGCGTAAGTATTTGCATCAAATAAAGAACGTATTTAACTGTATGTCAGTGGCCACTAGGAGAATTTTTGCAGACGTTTCTTCGGGGTTTTGTCGGCAATATCTGACGGCAGTGGCCTATCCATCAGATTCTCTAGGTTTTTTTTTAAAGAGAAATCACTTTTTTGCTCTCTGCTAACTTCTACTTACGGTAATGCTTTGCTTGCTAGTTATTTCTTAATGGTTGGCTTCAAAGCCGCCTGTGCCAAAATTCAACAAATCGCAGTTTGCAAACTATGGCAAGCAATGCCATTCTCCATCTCCCTTTTTTTTTATAGACTGACAGAATTTCAGCATTTGGGTTAGCTCCTGAATGTATATAACATGTTTTAAGATTCGGACACTTTTAAACACCCAGCAACCCACAAAATCTTGTGTTTCTATGTGAACAATGTTCAAAGCAACAGTTACGCTTTTCTTTGATTATATAATGTGCCAACAAATTTTTAGGGAGAACATTTGTAAACCTTGTTTGATGTGTGCAGGCTCAACTTATATTGTGAACATGCACTACTATGTTTGCAAAAATTGCATTGCATTTAGAATGTCATTTTTGAATAATGTAGTATAAATTTATTTCATCTGATTTGCCCTACAGTAATGTGGACAGTCTGGATGATCCAGAGTCTGAGGAATTCCAGCTTTCTGATGTGGGAGGTGCAGAAACTCCAGCTGTGTTCTCCCCACCGTCCACTCCAACACAGACCCCGGCTGAAGATCCCGAACCACAGCCAAGGGAAACTTCGAGGCCACAGGAACCGAGCCCTGAACCAGCACGCCATCCACAGATGCGGCAAAGGGTGGTGACACTCTGCCTTCTTCTGGGCTAGCTACTCTTGAAATTATTGATTCCCATTGAGTAGCTAGCCCGGAAGAGGGATGATATGTAGGAGGAAATCATGATGAGGGGGATAGCGCCATTGTTGCATCGGGTACCTCCAGAGAGGCAGAGTACTTGCATGTCCTCCATTGCCCAGGTATTAGAGATGTATGCCTCCCCTTATCAAGGGGACATACATTCTTTAATAGATACAGTCTGGCGCCAGGTGATATTGGGCCAAAATCCAATTCCCACCAGCTATCCACCTCGGCAGCACCCAGTCCAAGGGCCATCTGTCCAGCCCCAACGTTTTCCCATGTGCCCAAACCTCCCCTTTGGCCATTAAATATATCCAGCCTCTTATACATCAGGGGCTCCGGATCAGGGAAATGTTCAGCCTGGACCCTCTTATGGGCCAACCTCCTTTACAAGGGATCTGTAAAATTTGTAATTATGTTTTTTTATTTTTTTATTTATGCATATAGTAAAAAAATTTTTTGTCAATTCTTTATTTATGAAGAATTTTCAATGTATAATGAGAATAACATGACATGTACACTCAAATAGGTGCAGGTAAGGCACACTTTTAACCTGTAGAATGCGCGAGCGGACAATCCCCACTCAAGCAGACACAGGAGCATTTCATAGAATATAAACTCATGTTAGATACAATCAAACAACTAGAATTTGAGTTTTTAAATAAAGCATCAGCCTTAGTTCCTGAGAGTCAGGAGTACTGTCGAAACAGAAAGGAGTAACAATAACAAAAACATAACAGACAGATGGGTCTGAACTGCAGTCATATAATCTGGGGACCAGCTATGCTGAGAATTACTAAGGGAGTGACATAGTTAACACAACCTACTGGATGCTAGAGTAAGTCTTGTAGGATCATACATGTTTCAGTAAATGAGCGTTGAACACAATACATGTGGGATGCTAATTGGTGTTCCACTATAAATTGACTTGTGCGGGACAAATCAGGTGATTCTATAATTGAGGGTATATGGAAAAGATCTTAGGAAGAAGTAAGGACTAAGTTCACAGATAGGAATGTATATAGTAACATTTGAGACATGGTTTGTCTTTATTTTTTTGTTTGGGGGGTTAGGGTCAGTAAAAAACATAGTTCAAAATCGCTTGGCTCATGTTCTTGTTTGTAACCAAACAGATGTCATCATTTCTACATAAAAGATAGACACACACACAATCTTTCAAGTACTATTATTTTAATAGTTGACATACTTTGAAAATTATTCAGCTTTCAATTAGGTATTAGAAGGTTTTTTGGCACAGAGAGAAAATATGATGTATTCCAAAGTACACTTTGAACGGCATCTTTAGGATTTTTCAGCTGATTTTATTAATCGTTTTATTGCCAAAAAACCTCAGCCCACAAGCCTACGTCAAGGGTCCCTCCCTACACTGAACTACAACATACATTGGAGAAGCGATCTGTTAAAAAATATACAAAAACTACCAAGCCCAGAAGATATCAAACCCCTCCATGAGCAGCATCCAACTGCCATGGCACGGCCCCCTCTTGGCTGCTGAAGAAGCCTGCATAGAGTTCCCAAACTGCAATGCCTGCAGTACCAGGCTGTCTATGCAGGGTCAGATCCAAACCCACACCTGATGATGTTGGAAATTGGTTCTGGTCAACAGAAGAGGAAGTACTGTGTATCCTGGTGAAGTTGTTCATTCTCCGGATCCATCTGTATGGATGACATTAACACCCTCTGCAGAGTATTCCGAAAGCGCACTCAACATACCGACGGGCACGAGTCAACCGGTAGTTGAAAATACACCTTGTGACATCCAAACCGCATCTGGGGAAGGGCCGCATAACATGGGGAGTCATTGCAAACCCTTCATCAGCAATGATGACAAATGGAGCCATTGGACCTGCATATCCAGGCAGTCTTCTGGACTCGGGCAGGGCAAGCTGGTTGACATGAAGCCGCTTATCCAATCTGGAATTATAAACCGGTAGTTACTGTCAGCTAAAGCCAAAAGCACCACCAAAAAATATTGTTTATAATTGAAGAATCGGGTGCCAGAGTGAGGAGGCTTCTTAACACGAATGTGCTTGCCATCCAGTGCACTGATGCAGTTTGGAAACTGTGCTGAATCATTGAAGCCGTCAGCGATTTGAATCCAATCCTCCGCCTTGGGCTGTGGCATCACCGACTCTTGGAGTCTATGCCAGATGACATGACAAGTGTGACGCACAATCTGAGAAATCGTTGAGGTTCCCAAAAGAAACTTAAAATGCAGTGATGCAAATGGGTTCCCAGTTGCCAGGGATCTGTAGAAACAAAGAAAACATAAAATACATTATATTGGTAAGGGTTTATGGCCAGGGCTGCCATCAGAAATTTTGGGGCCCCTTACACAGCTCAAGGCCTGGGCCCCCCCTCCTACCCCGCCCCTTTAGAATCCGTCCTGACTCCACCTCCCCTCCACCCCCAAGGACCTACCCCCAATTTCATTATTTTTTTACAACTGCAAAGACAGTGAAAAATGATAATCAGCGATTTCAGTAAGGAATTAATTTTTGACCAAATAATGTGAAGCCTGCTACCACGACAAGGTAGATTCTTTTAAGCAGGACCCTACACTAACACTAACTACACTACCTGTTCTAATCTGCCCTAGCAATCTTCCCCTGGCACATTTAAGAAAAAAACACCTTAAAAGCACAAGGTTTACTGTTACAGTGTTATGGGGGGATCTGTGGATGACTTACTGTTATGGGGGGAATCTGTGGATGACTTACTGTTATGGGGGGAATCTGTGGATGACACACTGTTATGGGGGAATCTGTGGATGACACACTGTTATAGGGGGAATCTGTGGATGACTTACTGTTATGGGGGAATCTGTGGATGACACACTGTTATGGGGGGATCTGTGGATGACGAACACTGTTATGGGGGATCTGTGGATGACGAAGACTGTTATGGGGGATCTGTGGATGACACACTGTTATGGGGGATCTGTGGATGACACTTTTATGGGGGATCTGTGGATGACACTCAACCACTCTCAAACCCAACTGGTCAAACTTGTTAAATGGATCCCAAACACAATATGCACAATAACACCCCCCACCCCCTCCAACACTTAATTGACCCCTTCATGGCCTAAACATTTTTTTCAAAGCAGAACACAAAGCTAAATAGAGCTGGGTGGGCTGGCAAGGGAGGGGTTAATAACAATAAATGATGGAGGATCCTGGCCCTGTGGGATAATCCAGAAAACAGCTTTGCATTTTACTCCCGAGCAAAGACCACACAACATAGAGCTGCTGAGCCAAGGAGACAACATAAGGACCAATATGAAAATAAATAATTTGGAGCCTTTGAAATCGCTCAGCTCAGTATGCGGCATAGGCTACTTTCACACTGCCGTTTCTGGGTCCGCCTGTGAGATCTGTTTCAGGGATCTCACAAGCGGCCCCAAACAGACCAGTTTTGCCCCAATGCATTCAGAATGGATAAGGATCCGTTCAGAATGCATCCGTTTGGCTCCGTTCCGCCTCCATTCCGCTCTGGAGGCGGACACCAAAACGCTGCTTGCAGCAGGCAGGCAGGCAGGTTGCGGCGCGCTAATCTGAAGGCGGCGTCACGGCATGAGGCGGCAGCAGGCAGCGGACAGCGGCAGCGGCTGACGTCACCTGCCGCTGTGCAGCTACATTCCTCTGCGCAGCGGCTCAGAGCCTTTTAACCACCTCCGGACCACCTAACGCAGATGTGCGGTCCGGAGGCGGCAGCGCTGCGCACAGTCACGCATATACGCGTCATCTCGCGAGACGCGAGATGAAGCGAATATGCGCCCGCGCATGTGCAGTTCGCGCCGGCATTTCGTTCAGGAGTATTTCGTCAGCAACCTGCCAGCCGTGATCATTGGCTGGCAGGTTGCTGATTTTTAAAAAATCCAATCAGAAGCCAGATAACAGATCATATTTGTAAATATGATCTGTTATATGGCTGCCTGCTCCTCTGCTGGTTCTTTTCGTCGGTTGGATCCAGCAGAGGAGCAGGCTTCACAGTGAGTACACCAAACAGCACACTTTAGCCCCAGATCACCCCCCTGAACCCCAATTAACCCTTTGATCACCCCTTTGATCGCCCCTGTCAATCACAAGTGAAAAGAAAAAAGTGATCAGTGCAAACTGTCACTTTTTTTTTTTCACTGGTATTGACCGTTAGGTTTCAGTATAGTTTAGGCCCCTTGGTTAGGTAGTTTAGGGATCGGTTAGCGCCCAGCCCACCGCACCGCAGTCCGTTATTCGCTGATTAGCGTATCGCTAATCAGCATTTGTACTTTTATAGTATCTGGAAGTGATCAAAACTGATCACGGTCAGATCTATAATAGTACTAGTGTCACTTTAGTTCTCCCTCCACCCAAAACGCAGTGTTTGCCCGATCAGGCCTGATCGGTCGCCCACACGTGCGTTCGCCCACACCCGCCCCACCGCAGTGACCACTGCACAATCACTTTACACGCACTGCGGCGATAAAAAAATCAGTTTTGATATTTGTTATCAACCGCAGCGGCCTCCGGTACTTCGCTAGCCTCCCCTTTGTAAGACAGGCTTGCTTTTTTTTTCTTGGGTAGTCTCAGGGAATACCCCTAAATTTAGTTGCCCACATGTCTAACAGGGGGTATTCTTCTGAAGAGGCCTACAGGCTTCTGACCCAGTCGGATGAGGAGTGGAAACCCTCATCTGATAAATCCAGCGGGTCAGAATACAAACCTGTAGAAAGCAGTGGCTCTCTGACCCAAAGTTCGGACGAGGAGGCTGAGGTCCCTGATACCACCAGGCGTACCCGGCCCCGTGTCGCTAGACCACAGGTTGCGCAGGATCCGCTTCAAGAGCAGCAGAGTGGGGCTGGTGCTGTCGGATTACGTGGTGAGGCATACACCAGCAGCCCAGCCCTCCCTGGACCTAGTACCAGCACTGCCGTACAACCTGGTGAAGTAGCGAGCACCAGAAGGGCAGTTGAAGCTGGTACGGTGGCACGTGCAGTAGTGGCCCCGTCGCAGCCACCGCAAAGACGTGCCCGTAGAGCCCCTAGAATCCCAGAGGTGCTGGCAAACCCTGATTGGCAGTCCCCAACTTCAGCCGCACCTGTAGTTTTCCCTTTCACTGCCCAGTCTGGAGTTCGGGTTGAGACAGCTCAGATCGGTTCGGCCCTGGGATTTTTTGAGCTGTTCTTGACTGCGGAGCTTTTAGACATAGTTGTGGCCGAAACAAACAGATATGCCACACAATTTATCACCGCTAACCCGGGAAGCTTTTATGCCCAGCCTTTCCGGTGGAAACCAGTCCAAGTTTCCGAAATTAAAACTTTTCTGGGCCTCCTCCTCAACATGGGCCTGACAAAAAAGCATGAATTGCGGTCATATTGGTCCACGAACCCGATTCATCACATGCCCATGTTCTCTGCTGCTATGTCCAGGGCACGTTTTGAGGCCATCCTGCGTTTCCTGCACTTTAGTGACAACACCGCCTCCCGTCCCAGGGGCCACCCTGCTTTTGACCGGCTCCACAAAATTCGGCCCCTCATAGACCATTTCAACCAGAAATTTGCAGATATTTATACCCCAGAGCAAAACATCTGCGTAGACGAGTCCCTGATACATTTTACCGGGCGCCTTGGCTTCAAACAATACATCCCAAGCAAGCGCGCCCGGTATGGGGTCAAATTGTATAAGCTCTGTGAAAGGGCCACAGGCTATACCCACAAATTTCGGCTCTATGAGGGAAAAGATCAGACCCTGGAGCCGGTCGGTTGCCCTGACTACCTGGGGAGCAGTGGGAAGACAGTTTGGGACTTGGTGTCACCCTTATTCGGCAAGGGGTACCATCTTTATGTGGACAATTTTTACACAAGTGTGGCCCTCTTTAGGCATTTGTTTCTAGAACGGATTGGCGCCTGTGGTACCGCGCGAACTAGTCGCGCGGGCTTCCCCCAACGGCTCGTTACCACCCCTCTTGCAAGGGGGCAGAGGGCCGCACTGTGTAACGAAGAACTGCTCGCGGTGAAATGGAGAGACAAGCGTGACGTTTACATGCTCTCCTCCATTCACGCAGACACGACAATACAAATTGAGCGAGCAACCCGTGTCATTGAAAAGCCCCTCTCAGTCCACGACTATAACCTCCACATGGGAGGGGTGGACTTCAATGACCAGATGTTGTCTCCGTATTTAGTTTCCCGCAGAACCAGACGCTGGTATAAGAAGGTGTCTGTATATTTAATTCAATTGGCTCTGTACAATAGTTTTGTTCTCTACAGTAAGGCTGGGAGAACTGGATCCTTCCTCAAATTTCAGGAAGAGATCATCGAGAACCTCCTGTACCCAGGAGGTTCCGTGGCCCCATCCACCAGTGTAGTTAGCCGTCTACACGAGCGACATTTCCCCAATGTCGTTCCTGGTACCTCAACCCAACCGTCACCCCGAAAAAGATGTCGTGTCTGTAGCAGGAGTGGAATAAGGCGTGACACCCGCTATTTCTGTCCTGACTGTCCTGACCACCCTGCCCTATGCTTTGGAGAGTGTTTCCGGAAGTACCACTCACAGGTACACTATTAGCATAGGGATCATCTCACCAGGATAGGCACACAGGGCTATTAGGGCCCATTCACTCACTGCTGCTGCAAACGTCTCCTTTCACATGGGACAAAGTGCATAACGCACTTCGCCACATCTTTGGGCGATTTGCGCTTTGCACATTGACCCATGGGGAAGGAGAGGTTTGTTCTATAAAGGTAAAAAAACAAAAAAAAAACACCAGTAAGCAAAAAGGTTAATGTTCAGTTAAAAAGTTAAAGTTACATGTTCTGTTGCAAAGTTAATAAAATTATTGCGTTGCGGCCTGGTTTTTTCTTTTTTTTTTTTGTCTTTTTACCTTCCAGGTGGACCAACCGATCGATTAGCTGCAGCACCGATGTGCATTCTGACAGAAGCATTGCGCTGCTGTCAGATTACACGCAAGTCGGTGTATGCGGCGCTGCAAGGCGGGATTTTCTCCTCTGCAGTAACAGATATGTTTGCCGAGGCATACGAGCTGAGGAGGAGGCGGCGTTCCTATGCTTTGGCAAACACTTTGTATATATATATAAAAAAAATCAAAAAAAAATCCCGGCAATGATTTATTCATCCACATCGATTGATGTGAATGGAGAAATCTGGTTTGCCAGGGCATACGAGCTAAGTGGGTATGGATGTAGGGCGGAGCTCCTATGTCCTGGCAGACGCCTTTCCCCTCCATTTTATTTTTTTTGGCAGAGATTTTTTCATCCACATTGATCGATGCGAATGAAGAAATCTGTGCCGTTCATTTTTTTCTTTCAGCCCAGAGGCTGAACGGAAAAAAAAATCTCATTACCTGTATGCTCAATATAAGGAGAATAGCAGAAACTCCTAATGCTGGCCATACATGTAATGATTGCGGAGACCCTCAAATGCCAGGGCAGTACAAACACCCCACAACTGACCACATTTTGGAAAGAAGACACCCCAAGGTATTTGCTGAGGGGCATATTGAGTCCATGAAAGATTTAAATTTTTGTCCTAAGTTAGCGGAAAGTGAGACTTTGTGAGAAAAAACAAAAAAAAAATCTATTTCCGCTAACTTATGCGAAAAAAAAAAAATTCTATGAACTTGCCAGGCCCCTCATTGGATACCTTGGGGTGTCTTCTTTCCAAAGTGGGGTCACGTGTGGGGTATTTATACTGCCCTGGCTTTTTAGGGGCCCTAAAGCGTGAGAAGAAGCCTGGGATCCAAATGTCTAAAAATGCCCTCCTAAAGGGAATTTGGGCACCTTTGCGCATCTAGGCTGCAAAAAAGTGTGACACATCTGGTATAGCCGTACTCAGGAGAAGTTGGGGAATGTTTTTTTGGGTGTCATTTTACATATACCCATGCTGGGTGAGATAAACATCTTGGTCAAATGCCAACTTTGTATAAAAAAAATGGGAAAAGTTGTCTTTTGCCAAGATATTTCTCTCACCCAGCATGGGTATATGTAAAATGACACCCAAAAACACATTCCCCAACTTCTCCTGAGTACGGCGATACCAGATGTGTGACACTTTTTTGCTGCCAAGGTGGGCAAAGGGGCACATATTCCAAAGTGCACATTTCAGATTTTGCAGGCCATTTTTTACACATTTTGATTGCAAGGTACTTCTCACACATTTGGGCCCCTAAATTGCCAGGGCAGTATAACTACGCCACAAGTGACCCCATTTTGGAAAGAAGACACCCCAAGGTATTCCGTGAGGGGCATGGCGAGTTCCTAGAATTTTTTATTTTTTGTCGCAAGTTAGTGGAATATGAGACTTTGTAAGGAAAAAAGAGAAAAAAAAAAATCATCATTTTCCGCTAACTTGTGACAAAAAAAAATAAAAATTCTAGGAACTCGCCATGCCCCTCACGGAATACCTTGGGGTGTCTTCTTTCCAAAATGGGGTCACTTGTGGCGTAGTTATACTGCCCTGGCAATTTAGGGGCCCAAATGTGTGAGAAGAACTTTGCAATCAAAATGTGTAAAAAATGGCCTGCAAAATCCGAAAGGTGCACTTTGGAATATGTGCCCCTTTGCCCACCTTGGCAGCAAAAAAGTGTGACACATCTGGTATCGCCGTACTCAGGAGAAGTTGGGGAATGTGTTTTGGGGTGTCATTTTACATATACCCATGCTGGGTGAGAAAAATATCTTGGTCAAATGCCAACTTTGTATAAAAAAAATGGGAAAAGTTGTCTTTTGCCAAGATATTTCTCTCACCCAGCATGGGTATATGTAAAATGACACCCCAAAACACATTCCCCAACTTCTCCTGAGTACGGCGATACCAGATGTGTGACACTTTTTTGCTGCCAAGGTGGGCAAAGGGGCACATATTCCAAAGTGCACCTTTCGGATTTCACCAGTCATTTTTTACAGATTTTGATTGCAAAGTACTTCTCACACATTTGGGCCCCTAAATTGCCAGGGCAGTATAACTACGCCACAAGTGACCCCATTTTGGAAAGAAGACACCCCAAGGTATTCCGTGAGGGGCATAGCGAGTTCCTAGAATTTTTTATTTTTTGTCGCAAGTTAGTGGAATATGAGACTTTGTAATAAAAAAAAAAAAATCATCATCATTTTCCGCTAACTTGTGACAAAAAATAAAAAGTTCTATGAACTCACTATGCCCATCAGCGAATACCTTAGGGTGTCTACTTTCCGAAATGGGGTCATTTGTGGGGGTTTTCTACTGTCTGGGCATTGTAGAACCTCAGGAATCATGACAGGTGCTCAGAAAGTCAGAGCTGCTTCAAAAAGCGGAAATTCACATTTTTGTACCATAGTTTGTAAATGCTATAACTTTTACCCAAACCATTTTTTTTTTTGCCCAAACATTTTTTTTTTATCAAAGACATGTAGAACAATAAATTTGCCGAAAAATTTATATATGGATGTCGTTTTTTTTGCAAAATTTCACAGCTGAAAGTGAAAAATGTCATTTTTTTGCAAAAAAATCGTTACATTTTGATTAATAACAAAAAAAGTAAAAATGTCAGCAGCAATAAAATACCACCAAATGAAAGCTCCATTAGTGAGAAGAAAAGGAGGTAAAATTCATTTGGGTGGTAAGTTGCATGACCGAGCGATAAACGGTGAAAGGAGTGTAGTGCCGAAGTGTAAAAAGTGCTCTGGTCATGAAGGGGGTTTCACCTAGCGGGGCTGAAGTGGTTAAAGGGGAATGCAGCCGGAGCCGGTATACCAGGTATAATACGGAAATCAGCGGAGCGGGGGGGCTCGGGCAAGGAATAGAGATGGGAAGTTCGGATCTTTCAGATCAATCGGTTCATTTGAATCAGCTCATTCAAATGAACTGATTCATGAATCGGATCTTCGGTTCATTTGCAGAGTCTACTGACTGAGCGGCTTCACTCGGATCAGCTCAGTCAGGTGAATCGACTCCAACGGTTCAGTGAACTGAATCGATTCAAATGAACGATTCGTTCATGAACCGGACATCACTAGCAAGGAATAATCAATTGCCCCCCTCTAGCGATGCAATAAAGTTCAACTCAAGTCACTGACAAATGGGAGGGGGAAAAAAATAAAAAAATATTATTATTATTTTTTTTTATTGGAACTGGCCGGGCCCCCCCCAGGGTCCAGGCCCCTTACTGGGGTATTGGCTGTACCCCCCTGATGGCGGCCCTGTTTATGGCATCAGGAACATGGCGAGTAAATTGTTTGTTAGGAGACAAAATTTATACATTCTATTAAAATACAAAAAAAAAATGGTGCTACAGAGCTAAACACTAACAACAATGGGGGTGTGGGGCCGACTCCTACAAGCTCTTTAAAAGCCTACTGTGGTCACGCCATTTTCATGCAGAATGTATGGGCTACGCAGGATGATGTGAACATTATATCAGCATGATGATGCTGTGCCCAGAGAAAAAACAACAGGGCTTCTCAGGCAACAATACCTTTTATCTTTGCATGTCATGTGTCCGATAAAAAATAAAATAATGAAAATAGACAAGGCCACAAAGAAATAAACCACAAAGACTTGTAACTTTAGCTGACTTGAGCACATGTGAAACTACAACTCCCAGCATGGACACTTACTTGGTTGTTCTTGTACCTCCATAGAAGTAAAATGAGGATTCTGGGAGTTGTAGTTTCAGAACAACTAGAGTTTCGGAGGTTGCTGATCCCTGGCCTAGGCCATATGACCAATAGTGATGAGCGGCAGGGGCAATATTCGAATTCGCGATATTTCGCGAATATTTGGGCGAATATTCGCCATATATTCAAGAATTCGCGAATTCATGATATACAGGCATTATTTTCTTGATTGCGTAAATTCGCATAAAATTCGCATACAATTTTTCGCATAAAAATTCGCATGCACGGTTATTTTCACAAAAATCGAATATTCGCAATTACGAATATATTTTGCGAAATTCAAAATATTCGCGAATTCTCGAAGTGCCGATATTCGCGATTGAAATTCGCAATTCGAATATTCGTGATCAACACTAATGACCAACAGACATTAGTGTTGAGCGAAGCGAGCTTCGGATCAGGGGCGGACTGGGCCGGGGGGCAGGGAGGCAATTGCCCCCCAGGCCGCCCTAACTGGGCCGCCCGTCTAAAAAAAAAAACTAATTTTTTTTATTCTTCAGGGCCGCACCGCCGATCACCACAGGCGGCGCGGCCCCGGATGTAATTGCGGCTGTGCTGTGAGGCAGGGGAGGGAGAGGCGCGTCCCTCCCCTGTTCTTCTGATAGGCCGCAGGCACTAATGCCTGCAGCCTATCAGAGGCCGGCTCAGGAAGCGCGATGACGTCATTATCATCGCAACGCCTGAGCCGGCAGCACACGCTGCTGATGGAGGTAAGTATTTTTTATTCTTTTTTCTTCTTGGCGGAGATCTGGCACTATGGGGTGCACTATAGGGGGAGCTGGCACTATGGGGGGCATTATAGGGGGAGCTGGCACTATGGGGGGCACTATAGGGGGAGCTGGCACTATGGGGGGCACTATAGGGGGAGCTGGCACTATGGGGGGCACTATAAGGGGAGCTGGCACTATGGGGCGCACTGTAGGGGGAGCTGGCACTATGGGGGGCCTATAGGGGGAGCTGGCACTATGGGGGGGTACTATAGGGGGAGCTGGCACTATGGGGGGTACTATAGGGGGAGCTGGCACTATAGGGGGAGCTGGCACTATGGGGGGCCTATAGGGGGATCTGGCACTATGGGGGGGACTATAGGGGGAGCTGGCACTATGGGGGGGGGGACTTTAGGGGGAGCTGGCACTATGGGGGGGACTATAGGGGGAGCTGGCACTATGGGGGGCACTTCAGGGGGAGCTGGCACTATGGTGGGGTCCTATAGGGGGAGCTGGCGCTATGGGGGGCACTATAGGGGGAGCTGGCACTATGGGGGGCACTATAGGGGGAGCTGGCACTATGGGGGGCACTATAGGGGGAGCTGGAACTATAGGGGGGGCTGGCACTATGGGGGGAGGGCTGGCACTATTGGGGGAGCTGGCACTATGGGGGCATTTCTTACTGGCACATTATGGGGGGGCACCATGGGGGAGAGGAGCACTATGGGGGTAACTGGGGGCTCTAAAGGGGCTTTTTTTTTAATTATTGGCACATTCTGGGGGCACTATAGGGGAGAGCAGCACTATGGGGCATCTGGTGCTACTATAGGGGCATTATTTGGGGGCACTATGGGGAAGTGGGGGCTCTAAAGGGGCCTTTTGTATTGGAACATTATGGGGGGCACTATGGCATTTGGTGGCACTAAGGGGGCATTTTTTACTGGCACATTATGGAAGGCACTATAGGGGAGAGCGGCACTATGGGGGAGTGGAGCACTATTGGGGCATATGGTGGCACTAAGAAGGGGCATTTTTTTACTGGTACATTGTGGGGGAGAATAGCACTATAGGGGCATCTGCTGGGGGCACTAAGGGGCATTTTTTTACTGGGGACACTATGGGGAAGGGGGAGAGGAGCAGTATGAGGGCATTTACTGGGGCACTATATAGGGGTATTTTATACTGGCATACATTATGGGGACATTAGCTCAACTGCGGGCACTAAGCAGGGGGTATTTCATGTACTGTCATATTATAGGGAAAATTTGTGCTACTAGGGGGTATTATGGGGAGCTTTACCACTACTAGGGGCTATGAAGAACATGATTACTAGGGCACTATAGGGGCATTATTACTACTAAGTGTGCTCTGGCAGAGAATTATTTCTATTGGTGGGATTTTGGGGAGCATTGTTACTTTGGGGGCACCCTGGCATAGTATCAGATTAGCACAATTATTTTTGGGGGACATTATCTTTATACTATTAGTGTCTGGGCGCAGTTATTTTTTAGAGCGCTGTGTGCCAATAATTGTTTAAGGGGGCACTATCTGTGTGGTAGTAGTATTTCCAGGGGGACTGTTTCTGCAGTATAGTATTGGGGGTGGCAGGAAACTAATGTCTGTTTCTCAATCTCTGCAGTGAAGGGAGATGGCAGAAAAATCATCATGGCGGTCTGGTCTGAATGGAGAAGATGAGGAAAGAGAACGTCTACAACAAAGGTGACATCACTGGATGTAAGAGGTATGTGGTGCTATGTAGGAGAGGAGATGCTCCGGCTCCTCCTCCTGCCATTTGCAGAAGGAGGATTCAGAACTGGGTGAGGATGACGAAAGGGGGCAGCAGGCCACGGGCGGGTGGCAGATGGTGGGGGGAACCACAGGCCTTGAGCAGGATCAGGGTAGGGAGGAGAGCGGAGGAGCTTCCTGGCTGTAGCTTGTTATATAAGCAGGCAGTGCAGCCAGGACGGCCTCCCCTCTCCGTATGATGTGTAGAGACAGGCCGCAACTATAAAATGTCAGCTGTACAGTGTGTGTTGGGAGTGGCCTATTATATGTAGGAGGGGCTTTTAATGATGGGCGGGGCAAAAAATGGGCCACTTGACTAGATTTGCCCCCCAGGACTAAGGCTGCCAGTCCTCCCCTGCTTCGGATCATGAATCCAAAGTCGCTGGAGCCCATACATTTGAATGCTGTACGAAGATAGATCTCCATACAGCATTCAAACATATCGGCTCCAATGACGTGAAATTCATTATGTCCAAACTCGCGCAAGACTTTGTTGAATAAATTCGGCGATCGATTCTATAAATTAACAACCATTTTTTAAACTTGAATCTGAAGTGGGCTTTGGTCCCGCCAGATACCTTGGTATCGAAGTCAACTCCAGATTCAAGTTTTAAAATGGTTTTCAAACTTAAAAATCAAAGTCTGAAGTTATTCATCAAAGTTTCTTTAGAGATAACAAATTTCACATCGCCGGAGCCCATACATTTGAATGCTGTATGGAGACGGATCTCCTTACAGCATTCAAACAAAGTTTGACCGAAGCGACTTTAGATCTATGAGCTTTGCTCAACACTAACAGACATCACTATTGTTGCCGGAAAATGATGCAGGAGCGCCGAAGACTCTTCAAACATCGGGCATCGGACTCTTCAAACTCTGGTGCCAACTCAGACCCCCCTATCCTAAGGATAGGCCATCAATATCAAAATCCTGGACAACCTGTTTAATAATATAAGTTGACGCACATAGATCTCCTAAGCAGCCCCCCACAGACAAGGGTAATCTGTGACACTACAGCAGCATATTAAATGTAAATGACTCATTCCACCTCTCACTGAGCTCTCCTGGCTAATCAGCAGTGTCCCCCTTAGACTAGTTTTAAGAAGAAGTTGACTGTCAGAGAGCGAAGTGTCATTTACAGATTAGTCTCCTGATTGGCTGTCTGAGGGCTGATTGATGGGTCAGTATGCATCCAACATCTGTTTGGATTCATGCCATGAAATGTTAAATTCCAAAGGGGTTTGCAGATATGAGTTTTCTAAACCATTTAAAGTGGCCATTCCAAGTGACATATACCTGTATTAAAGGCTTCTACTACAGGGTGGCACTTTAGAGTATTGTTCTTCATATATCCAAATGAAAATGATTGTGTTCCATGTTGGTCATGGCAATATGTTCCCAGCAATTACAGCATTGTTTTGACAAAATAACACTTGCATTGTGGAGTAATTAATGTGATTGCTATGCATCACCTAGACAAAACTATATAATCCTAACCTGTTACAAGACAATTTGAAGCATGACAGATCTTTAAAAATATTGGCGAAGTATGTTTGTTAAATGTCTCCAGTCTAGAAGTTTGTAATAATTAGATTTCAAGTGCGGCATTTGCTTCATTAACTGCCAATGTGGGAGCTCATCAAGAGAGGAAGAGAAACACAAGGGGCCGCTTTAGAAAATCAGTGTTCAGCAAATCAATAGCAACTTTTAGACTGTAATGGTCCTTGAAGTACAGTTTAGAAAAGAAAAATAGATATACCATTGTTGCTTTTGGTTACATCTCCTGTTGTGCTGTGTTCTTTGAATACAGATGCAGCATCAGTGTCATTTTACCCTGGGGCTTGGTAGCCGATTATCTCAATTTGCATTGCTGTTCTGTTGGTTACCTCATTTCCATAGAACCAGTCAAGTAAAAAAAATACTACTAAATCAACATGAGTAAAATGGGAGTAAAAATGGGTGTAGATTTGGAGACATGCTATAGCTTCAAATGGAGTGTGATTTGCCACTTTCGTTTGGAAACCCCAGACAGATACCGGTAACTTTGTAAGGCTGATTTTTAAACTACTATGAGGGGCTCTGTTTGGAGACTCCATTGCCAGTTCCTTCAGATTTTTATTGGCAAAAATAATGATGTCTGTCAAAATGACAGACACCATAACAGAACCCCTCATTATAAGTAAGTAGGGTCTGTTGTGTGCATACTTGCTTACATTTGAAATATAAAATTCGGGACATTTAGGCACCAACATTAGGGTATTAGGGGCTGCCCAGAAAAAAAGCCTGAAATGCACACAAAACACCTACCTTAGTGAAAGTCTTAACCTTTCTGTGCTCCAATGTCATGTTGCAAAATTTAACTGTTGGCAAGTATGTGTGCTGTGACCCACTGGTTCACTGCTGAAGGGTTAATGCTGTGGTTCACACTTTTAAAAGCTGTTAAAATGTTTGCTGAGATGATCTGTCCACTATATATCCCAAAAAGCTATATAAGGGTAAGAAATAGTTAACTTACAGTTTGTAGTTACTGTTGCCGGGTAGTGGGCCGGTCCCATCATCCCATGGTTAGTGATTTGAGGGTCTGCTGCTGAACAAGCAAGAGAAAAAACTGCTTTGTGTGTGCTGCTGCAAAGTACACCATGGCAGGATTTATCCAGAAAAACACAATTCCTGAGAGTGAAAGGACCATCTTGTGCAGGAAAGAAGCATTTGAATATTTACAGGTGGTTGAGGTTCCAATATAAAGCCAAGCTGAACTGAAAGAATAAGTAAAAAAACGTATATGGCAATACACTTTACTGCATGTGGTCTGGGTTAATTGCTTCTGGTGCTCAGACTGAACATCTAATCTAGGTCTGCCTCCTGCAGACTGGGAGTTGCAGAGAAATATTGCAAATGATTGTCTGACTTTGATCAATTTGGGAAGATTGCTTGTATCAATAGACAGAAACTCAGGGAGGGTCATGGCAAAGTTTGGAAAGCCAATACAAATAGAAAGTAATCTGACTGGCCACACATTGTCTGATTATACAAAATCATAGCAGAATTCTCCAAAGGGAAGCAGCTCATAGAGCACTATGACTCCTTACAGATACAGACAGAGTATAACGAGGGGATCAACAGCCAAAGGCACCCCGCTCTAAAGGTACCAGAACTGTTATAGAGTTCAGCTACCAGACCGCAGCCAGAATGTAACATAACAGAGAAAGATAAAGCAAGGTATCAAAGTTTGCCTGCAAGTTTACCCCAAAACCTCTGGAGCCAAGAGAAAGACTACTTATTGTCTGGATGCAAGTTTATTCAAGTAAAGATGTTGAACTTTATAAGGTCTGGGCTCGACTTATTATCAAATTCCAACAACTCTTCCCTTTATTGCTCTGAAGCCTAACCCTGGGGAGCCACGGTATCTAGGTAGAAGCATGGTGACACACACAAAACTTTTAAGGCCGCATAACTACTTGGCATTCCTAAAAACCTGGGACCCGATCGGCCCTGGGGAATGGCACATTGCAAAAGGATTCTGGCTGTTCCCAATCTTAGCTCCCTGCCACAATGTGACTATACTCAACACCGCTTTTCTGTGCTTTTCCACTGTGGAGTTTGCCAGAAAAAAGAAAGCATGATGAGTTATGGCTAGCTCATCAGAATGTAATCGTAGTTTTCACGTAATGATTTGTTACTTCATTCCGGAGAAAAGTAGTTTTCATCCATATGCAAATTAGCAGGTTAGTGTAATGACCGGCAACACGCACAGGGAGGAAAACAGGGAAAGCCCTGCCCAAGGGAGAGGAAAAGGTGATGACCCCTAACTCTCCTTGCGGCTGGCACCTGACTGCCCTGACGTCCCTAGACGGGTTCCTCACCCGTGCGGCGATCACGTGCCTAAACCCTGGCTTTCCCTGAAATGAACCCTAGATAATGAACTTTAAGATATCATCTAGGTATTACCACAAACCTGCCGATTAGATGACTAAAAATGTCATTAACGAAATGTTGGAAGACGGCAGGAGCATTGGTCAGGCCGAAAGGCATAACTAGATTTTCATAATGCCCCTCAGGGGTGTTAAAAGCTGTTTTCCACTCATCCCCCTCTTTAATACGAATCAGATTGTAGGCCCCCCTAAGATCGAGTTTGGAGAACCACCTAGCACCCGCAATCTGGTTAAACAGGTCAGGAATGAGAGGAAGAGGGTATGGGTCTCGGATGGTTATCCGATTTAATTCACGAAAATCTAGGCAAGGACGCAGGCCCCCATCTTTCTTTTTAACGAAGAAAAACCCTGCAGCCACGGGTGAAGAAGAGGGTCTGATGTGTCCCTTAGCCAAACTCTCGGAGATATAATCCTTCATGGCTTGTCTCTCTGGACCTGAAAGATTATATAACCTGGTCTTGGGTAATTTTGCGCCAGGAATAAGGTTAACCGGGCAATCATAAGGACGATGAGGTGGTAACCTCTGACAACCCTTTTCAGAAAAAACGTCCTCAAAGTCCGAAACAAAAGTAGGTAGGGTAGCTATGGAGGCGACTAAGCAATTGCTATTTAAGCAATTTTCTCTGCACGGCTCACTCCACTCCAATATCTCCCTGGCCTGCCAATCCACCACTGGATTGTGCGCTACCAACCAGGGAAGACCCAGCACTACCGGAGCGGGAAGCCCCTCCAGAACATAACATGAGAGCATCTCGTTATGGTGGTCCCCTACCCGAAGGTGTAAGTTATGAACAATGTGGGTGAGATTTCTCTGAGACAGAGGAGCAGAATCTATAGCAAATATGGGAATAGGTCTCTGTAGTGTACAGAGAGACAAACCCATAGTGCGGGCAAAATGGGCATCTATCAAATTTACCCCTGCTCCACTGTCTAGAAAGAAAGAAATAGTCTCTGTCTTATCACCAAAAACAATAACCGCTGGCAACACAAATTGTGATGTACGTATGGAGGAAACGTATACCCCCCGGCTGACATCCTCCACACAGCCTGGGGTTAGTAGTTTTCCGACGGTTTTTTTGTTTCTGAGGAAAGAAGGACAGACATTAATGAAATGACCCCTCTCCCCACAAAAAAAACAAACCCCACGCCTACGGCGAACCTCAGGAGGACGGACCTGACGAGTAGTTACTCCTAGCTGCATTGGCTCGTCTAAGTCCGTACAGACTAACTGCTGCTTGGGAGGGGTTACCAATGGCTCCGGTTTTTTCAACCTGTCCCTAAGACGTCTATCTATACGGATAGAAAGGGACATAACTGCATCAAGGGAAAAGGGGGTCTCATACAATGCAAGCGCATCCTTAACCCTTTCGGATAACCCAGAGCAGAACTGACTCCTGAGAGCCGGGTCGTTCCATTGGGTATCCGTAGCCCATCTACGGAAGTCAGAGCAATACTCCTCTACCGGCCGCTCTCCTTGTAGGAGTCTCCGTAATTTTGATTCAGCCAGTGCGACTCGGTCAGGGTCGTCATATATGAGACCCAAGGCCCCGAAAAACTCATCCACTGACCGAAACGCCTGAGAATCAGTAGGTAAAGAGAACGCCCAGGACTGCGGGCCCCCCTGCAGCAGGGAAATAACAACCCCCACCCGCTGTTCTTCATTACCGGAGGAGTAAGGGCGCAGCTTAAAGTATAATTTACAGGCCTCACGGAAAATCAAAAATTTGTCCCTTCCCCCAGAAAATCTGTCAGGGAGAGGGACCTTGGGTTCCGCAACAACCTGGTTACCAGTAGCAACCGCTGGACTTGCGGTCTGTTGTAATTGCTGCTGTTGCTGGAGGACCGACGCCTTCAATCCTGCCACCTCCAAAGACAGGCCATGAGATTGTTCGGACAGAGCAGCAATTTGATCCATTCTGGATTCTAAGTAGGTAAAAAAATAATTTTTTTTTTTTTTTTTACCTACACAAAAAAAAGGGCGAGATATAATGTAATGACCGGCAACACGCACAGGGAGGAAAACAGGGAAAGCCCTGCCCAAGGGAGAGGGAAAGGTGGTGACCCCTAACTCTCCTTGCGGCTGGCACCTGACTGCCCTGACGTCCCTAGACGGGTTCCTCACCCATGCGGCGATCACGTGCCTAAACCCTGGCTTTCCCTGAAATGAACCCTAGATAATGAACGGGCCGGTGGGATCGCTAGTCCTCACCACTGACACTAAGAGGGAAACACCAGGGAGAGGACAGACAAACACAGACAAACACAAACACCCAGGTGGACGACAACAACTGTCCACAAAGGTCCAACAGGGATCCGGAGGGTAGCGTTCTGGATCAACTACCAGAGAATGCAGCAACACAGCTCCAGTGGGTCAGAATAGATGTCCAGGCAGGAAGCTCTATATCTGGCAACCAGAGAAGTGTGAGAGGGGAATATAAGGAGGATTGGGAGTGCTGGACAAGGAACAGCTGAGAGAAGGAGCTACGGATCCCTGAGTGAGCCAAAAGGGTTTGCAAAGCAAACCCTGAAAGCTACAATAAGGAAACATCCCTATCTTACATAGAGCGTGCAGCCAACCGCTGCGACCTTCTGACCCCGGGTACAACGGAGTCAGGCGTGGCTCTTGACACCCTCGTGACAGTTAGTGCACCAAGGGGCTGGTCTGAGCCACTCTGTGCTTGCTGGTTCTCCCTGCTTCCTCTGCCAGCATCTCCCTCTCCTTCATTGACAGGACCACACAAGATGATTATGCAGGAACCTGGCCCTCAAGAAGGAGAAGGAGGGGCTGGCAGAGAAAGCAGGAGAAGTAAGGGTTCACAAAGTGGCTTGGGCCTATCCTCATCCTGATGTGAATTACACACCAAAGTAACATATGAAATCGGCATGGCTGCCACCAGGGAGATAGGGTGTTGATGCCATTCTCCTTGGATGCTGAGTGGCCCCATTGTGATATGAGCAGTGTTCCGTCAATGCACATTTTCATAGGGAATGCCATTCGATTCCATGTCATTCTCCAACTTCCTGGCCCAAGATTCCATAGAACATATTACATCCGACAAAAAGGGGGAGCGCATGCCGTCTCCATTCTCTCTTCCTATTAACATAGTAACATAGTTTATAAGTCTTAAAAAAGACATTTGTCCATCCAGTTCAGCCTGTTATTCTACAAGTTGATCCAGAGGAAGGCAAAAAGACCACAAAAAGCAAAAAAGACCCCTGTGATGTAAAAGACAATTTGTCTTACTTTAGGGGGGGGGGAATTCCTTCCTGACTCCAATCAGGCAATTGTCTGGTCTACGCTTACCAAAATACATTGAAGCAGCATTCCTATCTGCACAAAAGTGCTTTTCAGACCACATTCCTCCCCTTATGGATGCACATCCTCAGCTGGCATACACATACCCACAAACATGTCCTCATCTGCTGATGTGCATGGTTACCTGACCAATGAATGAAGCCATCATAGCTCCCACCAGCAAGGTGGGAAGTAGAGATGGGTGAATCGATTTGTCAATTTGTTGCTTCTTTACGAATATTTTCGGTAACAAAGTGAACCAAAATCTTTTCTGGTTCCCTTGGATGAATATTGTAAAACGGCACATTTTTGTGAGGTTTTGAGAGTGGGAAAAAGCACAAGGAAGGAAGACAAAGCCTGCTCACATGACCCAGAGAGGAACTGGGTTGTCAGCCTTATGCTTTCCCGAAATATGCACGAGCGACATATATTCTCGAACCGCTGATTCGTCTTGGAAATTTGGTTGAAACGGTTTTGCGGGTATCTGTTGCCCCCGTCCAAATATAAGGCCGCATAATTCGCATTATAGCAGTTGAAGCACAAGAATTTCTTTGGTAATGACCTGAAAATGACTCGTCCACAAACGTTAGTATTACTGTTCTCGGCATGTTCCCCAGAAAAAGATTCCTGTGATTAGATATGCAAACAAATTTTCGTACTTCTCTGAATAAGGGCTCTACACGGCCATAAGAGCCGACAGCTTTCGGCGTGTAGTACTGTTTTCGCAATATCTCGGCAATACCCGTCATTTTAGCAAAGTTTTTAAGCAACGTCCATCAAACAATGCGACCCAACTGCTTATGCAATTTTAACTAATCAAGATAGTGGAAGAAAAAAGCATACTACATTTTATTTAAAAACAGTTTATGTAAAACTAATAAAAACATTACAAGACGCAACGCAATGTACAAACACATTTTATATACATTCAAAGTAAAACATTTTATGTAAAACAAATAAAAACATTATAATGCGTTACATACAAATACATTTTATATATATTCAAAAGTGTAGCATCTTGAAAAGCTTCTAAAAAGAAACGTGTTTTACTGGGGTACATTTGCCGCACCAATGTAATAATCTGTAATTTATCACGAGGGTTCTTAAAAAGGACCATGTATTTAGTGTTTACATTTATGGATTGGCTTTTCTTACCCTTCAAGTTTCTGTGGTGTACGTATTTGGTGAATGCGTTTTGCATTTCAAGATTTTCATAAGCCGCCTCCATTAAATCATCAACGACTGCCAAATTTACTTGTCCGGCGGGAATAGATCAGCGGCTTTAAAATTTTGTGGTATTCCCTCGACAAATCTGATATTTGTAAACAAAGGGGTTAGTTCATTGTGCAGTTTCTGCCAACAAGCGTAAAACCAAATTACATTATCAGGTTTGTGCGCCATTAACATATCCGCTTGTATTAACATGTCATCAAGAGCGGTGTGATGACGTGAACAGGTCACGTCTCGCTCTCCCGACCTCCCCCCGCTAGCCTCCTCCCTCTGTGCACCTGGTTTCGCCCGACCAGCTGATGTCCAGGACGCTGGGTGCTGCGGCGTTGCGGTCATCTCCTCCGGCTGTCCTGTGTGTGTGGGGCGCGTGGCTTCTCTGGCTTTCGGCTGCTGGCTGTTCCGCTGATTCTGGCGGGTGCCGATACCTGGGCGCTCCCTCTCTGCTTGCGGTCACGGGGATTCTCTGCCTCCTTCCTTCACTATCTTCGGCTTCCTGATCCTGGTACGTGGTGCCCATGTGGAACTGGCTGCGCTGTTGGTTTGCTTGTAGCCTGCCCTCTGCTGGTGACTCGTGGGATCCCATGTCTGCTGTCTTTTTCCACTGACCTGGATTCTCTTCTTCCCGGCTTGAAGTGGGCATTTGGATAGCTATTTTCCGGATTTTCTGGACTATTTGCCATCTGGGCTATTACTGTTTGGGCAACCAGAGAGGACCATTTGCCCCTCCATTCTGCCGGCTCTGAAAATACCTGCTTGACTGGCGGCGTACACCGGGATTGTGGCTGCTCCGGATACGTGAGAATATTGTTATCTGTGATTCTATTTTTGTTGTTTTTTTTGTTTTTTTTTGTTACCTTGCTAACTTCCCTGCTATACCGAAGTGAAATCTCTGGTTCTGTCCCTTCCCCCAGGTGTTATCTGGAGAGGAGGGGATAAAGGGGCGCTAAAGGAGCAGGAGAGGAAAGGAAAGGGTCAAGGAAGAAAGGAAGGAAAGGGGAAAAAGTATAAAAAAAGGAAAAAAAAAAGGAAAAAAGAAAAGAAAAAGGAGAGAGGAAGGAAAGGAGAAAAAGGAGAGAGGAAAAAAAGGGAGAAAAAAAAAAGGAAAAGGGGAAGGAAATAAGGTGAGAAAATGGCCCCAAAGCGACGGTCAGTGGACGCTTCTGCAATAAAACACGGGTCCAAGACTCCAGAGAACAAAATTGACAAGTTTTTAAAATCGCCCCTTCTAAGTGAAAAGAACTTAGTTAAAACGAAACGCTCTGCTAATGTGAAAAAATCTGCAAAAAATCCCCAAACTGACGAACTATCTGATGACGGATCAGCAGAGGCAGATCAGGAGGCAGGAGAGGAAAGCCTCTCCGCACAATTGAGAGTTGAATATGACCCTGCACTTTTGAACAAAACTGCGCATCTCGCCTCAGAAAACCAATTATTACAAAAAAAGCTGGAGGATCTTGAAAACAGGTCAAGGCGAAACAATGTTCGCATAATTGGTTTTCCAGAAGGAGATGAAGGTCCACATCTAGAGGAACAACTTAAAGATGCGGTCTTAAACAACCTTGGTAGCGACTATTTTTCCTCTATGTTTCAGATAGAAAGGGCCCATCGAATCCCGGGAGGGAAACCTATCCCAGGGAGGCCGCCGCGTGTAATTTAAATGAAATTACTATTGTCCGCTGACAGAGACATGTTATTGCGAAGAGCAAGAGAATGTACACCTATTGAATATCAGGGCACCAAACTGCTCTTTTTTCCTGACTTTGCTCGGCAGACCCAGGAAAAAAGAAGAAACTTCATAGAGATAAAGAAACGCCTGGCGTCTAAGGACATTAAATACTCCCTACAGTATCCAGCGAAACTAAGAGTGATCTATAACGGGACTTCCCAATTTTTTGAAAAACCACAACAAGTGCTAGACTGGATGGAGCAAGTGGGCATATGATATTGTGCAATATTATGATGGAGGGGATGGAGGTGAGGTGGGGTTGGGGTAGGGGAGAACGGCCGGAGGTTAGAGGTTCGCTGACTAGTTCGGGCGGATCAACGGAGAGGGGGGATGGGAGGGAGCGGGGAGAGGGGGGATGGGAGGGAGCGGGGAGAGGGAGTCCAACTTGCAGGTTTGGGTTTATTTTTTTTGTATTGTGATTGATGTCTACTAGAATTGTATCTTGGAATGTTAGAGGGCTCGGGGAAAGGGCCAAAAGGCAAGCTATTATGGAGGCATTAAAAAGATATCTTCCAGCAATCATTTGTCTAGTAGAAACCCATCTTACCAAAGAAACCGTGTCCCGCCTGACAACGGGATGGTATTCTCAAGTCTACCACTCCACCTTTAGTGGATCCTCTAGGGGTGTCTCAGTTCTGATTCATAACTCTGTAGATTTTATCCTGATAGAATCTTACATAGATGATCAGGGCAGATTTATTTTTTTGTATGGTAAGCTGTATGGTTATAGCTATATCCTTGCTTTCTTCTATATACCTCCGCCATTCTCAATGTATCTACTAACCCAGCTATTGCTCTTTTTGGAAAAGAGACCAGATTGTCGTCTAGTTCTGATGGGGGATTTTAATGTGGTCATGGACCCCAAAAAAGATAGATTTACATTAGATGCAGAATCGGGGAGGAATCCCTGTAACTCCCCGCTGTCTCAGTTCTGCTTGG
The DNA here is from genome assembly GCF_014858855.1 of Bufo gargarizans. NCBI lineage: Eukaryota > Metazoa > Chordata > Amphibia > Anura > Bufonidae > Bufo > Bufo gargarizans. The sequence goes on from NC_058082.1 coordinate 499,828,033, forward strand.
AGGTTGGAGTGGTGGACATATGGGAACATCTTGGCGGAGGAAAGAGAATATACTCCTGCGTTAGCAGGGGAGGTAGAGCAATGTCTAGGATTAACTTAGCATTCACTAATGAGAGTAATCTGAGTAACATCTGGAAAATACGATATGGAATAAGAACAGTTTCGGACCACTCACCAGTACTAATTGAGGTGCGCACCAGGGAGAATAAGGAGAATAGGAGGCTAGGATTCAAGTTGAATCCATATTGGCTCACCACTATGGACAACCATCAGTCCATTAAAATATTGATATCCTCCTTTTGGGAGGTGAATCGCCCCTCTGCTAACATCAATATAGTATGGGATGCTCTGAAAGCATATTTGAAGGGGGTTTTTTATAAGTGAGATTGCTGCAGTAAAGAGAACATTTAAGAAAAAAGAGGAGGAATTAGTTAAGACTGCTGCACTTACAACTAAGCGATTTACCAATCAGCCTACCGAATACAACAGGGAAGAAATGCAGAAGGCGAGCTCCTCCTTGGAGAAATACGTAATTGAGAAAGCAAATCATAGAGTATTCTTTAAGGGGTTAAAGTATTTTTCGGAGTCTGGACGCCCTGGTAAGCTTTTGGGCAGAATAATTACACAACAAGATAAGAAGAATAAACCTATTCTTTCGATTCGTAACCCAGAAGGGGAAATCATAGTGGATTCAGAAGGGATTAGGGATACCTTTCTACAATACTTTACTCAGATATATAGATCCTCTCCTGGCTTGTCGTCTGACCTGGCGATGCGGTTCTTGGAGAGGATTCCATTGTCGACCCTAAATACAGCTCAAATAGAATATTTGGAAGAGGAGCTGTCTCTAGCGGAGTTGCAGGAGGCTCTGGGGTCTATCTCATCGCCAGGGTTAGACGGCCTTCCATACGAATTTTACCGCAAGTACAGCGATGTGATTCTTCCTCAGATGCTGGAGGTTTTGTCTCAAGCAACACAGGGAGGGGACTTACCATGTTCTATGACGGAGGCTCTCATTGTTTTAATCCCCAAAAAGGATAAAGACCCAGTAGAATTGAGCTCCTATAGACCAATCTCCTTATTAAACACTGATGCTAAGTTACTATCAAAAGTTTTGGCTAGGAGGTTTTCTCGGGTTATATCTACTATTATCCACCCAGATCAAAATGGCTTTATGCCAAAAAGGGGCACTCATCATAACCTACATAGGTTATTTATGAATATTCAGTCCCCCGGGTGTGGTGCCCGCTCCATCCTGTCGTTGGACGCTACCAAAGCCTTCGACAGGGTGGAGTGGACTTTTCTCTGGGAGGTGATGAAAAAAATGGGCTTTGGACCGAGATTTATGGCGATGGTTCAGCTACTATACAGCTCTGGGTGCTAGGATTAGGATCAATGATATGATGACAGAGAGGTTTACTTTAGGAAATGGTACCGTCAAGGCTGTCCCCTTTCTCCCCTTTTATTTAATATTTACATTGAACCCTTGGCAGCTAGTATAAGGCAAGATTCGAGGATGGCTGGTTTTGGTACAATGGGGAAGTATGAACGTGTATCCCTCTACGCAGATGATATCTTGGTTTTTCTCCAACAAACAGAAACTACACTTCCGCGTATAATGGATCTGGTTGGTCTTTTTTCCGACTCGGCCGGTTTGGAGATCAACTGGGAGAAGACTGTACTCCTCCCTATAGACGAGCTGCGAGGAGATTGGGGTAACCAGCTGACGATCTCTGATTCAATAAAGTACCTGGGGATAACAGTTTCTGCCAAACCTCTGGAATACCTACAGCTCAACTTGATTCCTTTGTTGATAAAGCTGAGGGCCAAAATTAAGATATGGCAAAAAATTCTGCCTGCAAGAGCGGACAGAATTGCATTAATAAAAATGGTAGTGCTGCCCCAGGTTCTTTATGTTCTGCGCAACTCGCCTGTATGGATTGCAGATAAGTACTTTAGATTAATAGAGCGGATGCTTAACGATTTATTATGGGGGAGGAAGCGTGTGAGATTGAAGCTACTCTATTTTTCTATGCCCTACAGTCGGGGAGGTCTTAACCTCCCCTATTTTAGGGGTTATTTTATGGCCTCCCAACTTTGCCTTTTTAATGACTGGGAAAACAGCCATTTTTGCAGTAAAGTGGTGAAAGATTCAGGCTTTTCGGATTTTTTTACCGTATTGGAGTCTGACTATTTATCAGACATGATCGGGTATACATTTTTTTGCAGAATGGTTACAAAGACCTGGTTGACTATAAGGAGTTGGTGTAGAGTTAAGGCATCACTCATTTGCACCCCATTGTGGCATAACTCAAAGCTTTTGAATTTAAAGGATTTGAGCTGTCGCCAGTATTGGAGGGCTAAAAATGTACAGTACCTACATCAAGTGGTTAGTGGCGGACAAATGCTGTCCCTCATGGAGCTAAGGCAAAGGGGAAAATTAGGCGAGGTTATTTGGTATGCATACTTTCAATTGAGGTCAGCACTCTCTAGCACTTCTAACACTCATCTATTGACTATAGACTCTCCTGAATTTTTACATGATTTAATTTGTAAGAAAGTTGTCACTAGTGATGAGCGGCAGGTGCCATATTCGATTTAGACGAAATTCGCGAATATTCGTCAAAATCGAATATTCGTCATTATTCTTGTTATCGCGATTAATATGCGATTTAAATAATCGCGTATTGCGATTGTAACTTAAAGGCTACTCTCCTATTGAAATAGCAATGTGATTAATTCAAGTTATAATAATCGAATTTCGATTTTAACTTAAAGGCTACTCTCCTATTGAAATAGCAATGCGATTAATTCAAGTTATAAAAATCGAATTTCGATTTTAACTTAGCACTGCTATATTCTATATTAGGCTAGAATTAACGAATATGGAATATAGCAGTGCTAAGTTAAAATCGAAATATGATTATTATAACTTGAATTAATCGAATTGCGATTTCAACTTGGACCTGGTTTACTATGGTTGGCTTGGTAGAATTAGCGAATATGACGAATATATTCATTATATTCCACATAACGAATATAACGAATGTATTCGTCATATTCCACAAAACGAAGATAACGAATGTATTCTGCATCTTCGTTTTAGCTACCTATTCATCAACTTCGCTAATTCTAGCAATCTAGTTTACTATAGAGACAGCTAAGTTTAATTCGCTATGCGAATATATGACTGCCTTTTTTTAAAATAAATAGTATAATTATAATAATTATCAGGTATTATAATTATTCTATTTATTAAAAAAAAAAAGCAAAGTAATATAATCGCATAGCGAATTAAACTTAGCTTTCTCTATAGTCAACTTTCCTATATGATTGCTAGAATTAGCGAAGTTGACGAATAGGTAGCTAAAACGAAGATGCAGAATACTTCGTTATCTTCGTTTTGTGTAATATAACGAATATATTCGTCATATTCGCTAATTCTACCAATCCATTGAAGCCAACCATATAGTAAACCAGGTCCAAGTTGAAATCGCCATGCGATTAATATAACTCGAAGTAATCGCATGGCGATTTTAACTTAGTAATGCTATATTCCATGCTCACCATGGGAACGACTCCATATACTAGAATGTACTGTCGGATTTGAGAATTACGTTGAAATCGCAATTCGATTATTTCAAGTTATAATAATCGAATTTCGATTTTAACTTAAAGGCTACTCTCCTATTGAAATAGCAATGCGATTAATTCGTTATAAAAATCGAATTTTGATTTTAACTTAGCACTGCTATATTCCATATTCGTTAATTCTAGCCTAATATAGAATATAGCAGTGCTAAGTTAAAATCGAAATTCGATTTTTATAACTTGAATTATTCGCATTGCTATTTCAATAGGAGAGTAGCCTTTAAGTTAAAATCGAAATTCGATTATTATAACTTGAAATAATCGAATTGCGATTTCAACGTAATTCTGAAATCCGACAGTACATTCTAGTATATGGAGTCGTTCCCATGGTGATGGGGACGCTTCATGAGCATGGAATATAGCATTACTAAGTTAAAATCGCCATGCGATTACTTCGAGTTATATTAATCGCATGGCGATTTCAACTTGGACCTGGTTTACTATATGGTTGGCTTCAATGGCTTGGTAGAATTAGCGAATATGACGAATATATTCGTTATATTCCACAAAACGAAGATAACAAAGTATTCTGCATCTTCGTTTTAGCTACCTATTCGTCAACTTCGCTAATTCTAGCAATCATATAGGAAAGTTGACTATAGAGAAAGCTAAGTTTAATTCGCTATGCGATTATATTACTTTGCTTTTTTTTTTTAATAAATAGAATAATTATAATACCTGATAATTATTATAATTATACTATTTATTTAAAAAAAAAGCAGTCATATATTCGCATAGCTAATTAAACTTAGCTGTCTCTATAGTAAACTTTCCTATATGATTGCTAGAATTAGCGAAGTTGACGAATAGGTAGCTAAAACGAAGATGCAGAATACTTTGTTATCTTCGTTTTGTGGAATATAACGAATATATTCGTCATATTCGCTAATTCTACCAAGCCATTGAAGCCAACCATATAGTAAACCAGGTCCAAGTTGAAATCACCATGCGATTAATATAACTCGAAGTAATCGCATGCCGATTTTAACTTAGTAATGCTATATTCCATGCTCACCATGGGAACGACTCCATATACTAGAATGTACTGTCGGATTTGAGAATTACGTTGAAATCGCAATTCGATTATTTCAAGTTATAATAATCGAATTTCGATTTAACTTAAAGGCTACTCTCCTATTGAAATAGCAATGCGATTAATTCAAGTTATAAAAATCGAATTTCGATTTTAACTTAGCACTGCTATATTCCATATTCGTTAATTCTAGCCTAATATAGAATATAGCAGTGCTAAGTTAAAATCGAAATTCGATTTTTATAACGAATTATTCGCATTGCTATTTCAATAGGAGAGTAGCCTTTAAGTTAAAAATCGAAATTCGATTATTATAACTTGAAATAATCGAATTGCGATTTCAACGTAATTCTCAAATCCGACAGTACATTCTAGTATATGGAGTCGTTCCCATGGTGATGGGGATGCTCCATGAGCATGGAATATAGCATTACTAAGTTAAAATCGCCATGCGATTACTTCGAGTTATATTAATCGCATGGCGATTTCAACTTGGACCTGGTTTACTATATGGTTGGCTTCAATGGCTTGGTAGAATTAGCGAATATGACGAATATATTCGTTATATTCCACAAAACGAAGATAACGAAGTATTCTGCATCTTCGTTTTAGCTACCTATTCGTCAACTTCGCTAATTCTAGCAATCATATAGGAAAGTTTAATTCGCTATGCGATTATATTACTTTGCTTTTTTTAAAAATAAATAGAATAATTATAATACCTGATAATTATTATAATTATACTATTTATTAAAAAAAAGCAGTCATATAATCGCATAGCGAATTAAACTTAGCTGTCTCTATAGTAAACTTTCCTATAAGATTGCTAGAATTAGCGAAGTTGACGAATAGGTAGCTAAAACGAAGATGCAGAATACTTTGTTATCTTCGTTTTGTGGAATATGACGAATATATTCGTCATATTCGCTAATTCTACCAAGCCAACCATAGTAAACCAGGTCCAAGTTGAAATCGCAATTCGATTAATTCAAGTTATAATAATCAAATTTCGAATTTAACTTGGCACTGCTATAGTCCATATTAGGCTAGAATTAACGAATATGGAATATAGCAGTGCTAAGTTAAAATCGAAATTCGATTTTTATAACTTGAATTAATCGCATTGCTATTTCAATAGGAGAGTAGCCTTTAAGTTAAAATCGAAATTCGATTATTACAACTTGAAATAATCGAATTGCGATTTCAACGTAATTCTCAAATCCGACAGTACATTCTAGTATATGGAGACGTTCCCATGGTGATGGGGACGCTCCATGAGCATGGAAGTCGGCAGAAGCGGCAACGGGCACTGACTGGAGCAGCTAGGAAGCCAGGAATCCAAAGGACAGGTAAGAACAACTTTAGGGAAGTGGGAAAGAAAAAAATATATTAGGTTGGGGAAGATCTCATTAGTTGTCATGGTCTTACCTTCGTTTGACATGTGCTGGCGGCCATCTTGGTTTCTGGGTTTCTTGTAGCCTCCCACCCTGCGGCTTCTCCTTCCCACTGGGAGGAGCTGGATGCCTAGCTCATATATATAGAAGGTCTGTGGCTTCAGTTCCTTGCTTGGTCCCCCTGTGTTCACATGCTTCTAAGACTGCTGCTGCTTCTGGTTCCTGATCCTGGCCTCGTCTGACTACCCCGTTGGTTCCTGATCCTGGCTTCGTCTGACTACCCCGTTGGTTCCTGATCCTGGCTTCGTCTGACTACCCCGTTGGTTCCTGATCCTGGCTTCGTCTGACCACCCTTCTGGTTCCTGACCTCTGTCTACGCAAGACCCTGCTTCGGTTTAGCCATCCGTTTGAACTTTTGCTACGGCTTGATTTCCAATAAAGCCTTCTTATTTCCACTCATCTCTGTTGTACGTCTGGTTCATGGTTCCATGACATTAGGACCAAGCCATGAATTCTGACGGTACAGGGCCATCCTCGCTACCTACGCTGGTTGCCAGACTTGATCAGCAGGATCACCTGTTGGGTCGGTTCGCTGTGGCGTTGCAAACCCTGCTTGAACGCACGGCTCATTTCGCTTCCGTTGCCGATGGGTCGGTTGTCGCTCCTGGGCCCGCTCCTACTGCCGCCCCGGTTGTTGCGCCAGAGTCTACCCCGACACCTGTTGCTGCGCCTGCGGTGTCTCGGGGTATGACCGGTTCTGCCCCCCTTCCACAGCGCTTTGGGGGAGAGCCAACTCAGTGCCGAGGTTTCCTTAACCAGGTGGGCATTTATTTCGAGTTGCTGCCACATGCCTTTCCTACTGAGAGATCAAAGGTGGGCTTCTTGATCTCGCTGCTCTCGGACAAGGCCTTGGCCTGGGCCAGCCCTTTATGGGAGAACAACAATCCGGTGGTTGCCGAGTTTTCCGGTTTTGTTGCTTCTCTTCGGAAGGTATTCGATGTGCCGGCTCGTGCTGCCTCTGCTGCGAAGCTCCTTATGTCCATCAGACAGGGTTCACGATCCGTAGCTGAATACGCCATTGAGTTTCGTACCCTGGCAGCAGAGGTGGGCTGGAATAATGAGGCTCTGGTCGCTGCTTTCTCTCATGGTCTCTCGGATGCCTTGAAGGATGAGGTTGCAGCTAAGGACCTACCAGTGGAGCTCGAGTCTCTTATTTCTTTCCTGATTTTGATTGACACCAGACTCAGGGAGAGACCTTCCTTTAAGGAGAGCCTGCGGAGGTCTCCTAACAGATTGGCGCCTACGTTTGCTGTCCCACCCGTGCCTCCCTCTCCTCCCACGCCTCCTGGGGATGACTTGTCTGGGGGTGAACCCATGCAGCGGGGGTTTGCTCGCCTGTCCGAGGGGGAGAAGGCACTCCGGAGACGCGAGGGCCGATGCATGTACTGTGGTCTCGGTGGGCATTTTCGGTTGGCATGTCCGAACCGTCCGGGAGAACGCTCGCACCTGAGGTCCTGTCGGGGGCAGATCTTGGGTGGAGTCTCCTCGTCCCCGGTTTCCCGTGTTGACAAACCACTGATCACGGTTGTCCTCTCCTGGGTCGGGGGCTCGGTGACGACCCAGGCGTTGGTGGACTCTGGTGCTGGTGGTTTGTTCATTGATAGAGTGTTCGTTGCCGCCAATTCCATTCCTCTGCAGCCTCGAGGTTCCCCACTGGCTCTTGAGGCGATAGACGGCAGACCCCTTCTGCCGCCACACGTGACTCATGAGACCCTTCCAGTGGGGATAGCCATTGGTGCCGTTCACAGAGAGTCGGTCTGTCTCCAGGTTATTTCGTCTCCACACTACTCGGTGGTCTTGGGGTACCCCTGGCTCCAGAAGCATAATCCGACTTTCGATTGGAGATCGGTCGAGATCCTCTCGTGGTCACCGCAGTGTGGGGTTAGTTGCATCCATGGGCCTGTCAAGTTGCTGTGTACTTCCTCGGACTCTCTGTTGCCTCCTGAATACGAAGAGTACCGGGATGTATTCGATAAGGTGCGCGCGGTTGCCCTAAATCCGCACCGCCCATACGATTGTGCCATAGAGTTACAATCCGGTGCCGTTCCTCCTCGTGGCAAAGTCTATCCACTGTCGGTAGCGGAGAATGAGGCCATGGAGGAGTACGTGAGGGAGGCGCTTTCACGCGGACACATTCGCAAATCTTCGTCCCCGGCAGGGGCTGGATTTTTCTTTGTGAAAAAGAAGGGCGGTGAGTTGAGGCCTTGCATCGATTACAGGGGTCTCAATCGCATCACGATCAAGAACGCTTACCCGATACCCTTGATTTCCGAGCTGTTCGATCGCCTCAAAGGGGCCACGGTCTTTACCAAACTTGACCTGAGGGCGGCATATAACCTGGTAAGGATCAAGGCGGGCGATGAGTGGAAGACCGCGTTTAACACCAGGACCGGTCATTATGAATCCTTGGTTATGCCCTTTGGGTTGTGCAATGCGCCCGCAGTCTTCCAGGAATTCATCAACGATGTTTTCCGTGACCTGTTGCAGCAGTGTGTGGTGGTCTATTTGGATGACATCTTGGTATATTCTGAATCCATGGAGGCCCACATTATGGATGTCAGACGAGTGTTGCAACGGTTACGAGAGAACAGGCTGTTCGGTAAGCTTGAGAAATGCGAATTTCACCGATCCCAGGTAACCTTCTTAGGTTACATCATTTCCGCTGAGGGGTTCTCCATGGATCCTGAGAAGGTTTCGGCTGTCTTACAGTGGCCCCAGCCCAGTGGTCTCCGTGCCCTGCAGCGCTTTTTGGGCTTCGCCAATTATTATCGGAAGTTCATCAGGGACTTTTCCATGCTAGCCAAGCCTCTCACGGATCTGACCAGGAAGGGCAGTAATTTCCAGGTCTGGCCGCTCGAGGCCATCCGAGCTTTTGAGGCTCTAAAGTCCGCCTTTGTGTCGGCTCCGATTCTGTCGCATCCCAACCCTGGGTTGCCCTTTGTCCTCGAGGTGGACGCGTCTGAGACGGGAGTAGGCGCCCTTCTGTCTCAGCGTAGAACACCAGAGGGTCCTCTGCTTCCCTGTGGGTTTTACTCCCGGAAACTGTCTTCCGCGAAGTGCAACTATCAGATTGGTGACAGGGAGTTATTGGCCATCGTGCAGGCCCTTAAAGAATGGAGGCACTTGCTCGAGGGCTCGGTGGTTCCGGTTCTCATCCTGACGGACCACAAGAATCTGACCTACCTTTCTGAGGCCAAGAGATTGACACCACGTCAGGCCAGATGGGCTCTGTTCTTGTCACGTTTTAATTACGTGGTCTCCTACCTACCCGGTTCCAAGAACATCAGAGCGGATGCCTTATCACGGCAGTACTCCGAGCTGTCTGGGGAGGAGTCGATTCCGACTTCGGTCATACCTCCGAATCAGATCCTGGCCGCCATTCGCACCAGCCTGACCTCTCCCCTGGGTGAGCAGATTTTGGCGGCTCAATCTGGTGCTCCCTCTGGGAGACCCAACGGCAGGTGTTTTGTGCCTGAGGAGTTTCGCACTCGGTTGTTGCGAACCTACCATAACTCCAAGGCCGCGGGGCATCCTGGAAAGAACCAGCTGTCCTGGGCTGTTTCACGTCTGTTCTGGTGGCCTTCTCTACGTTCCGACATCGCCGCATATGTAGCGGCATGCTCCGTTTGTGCCCAGAGTAAGTCCCCTCGGCACCTTCCGTTGGGCCTTTTGCAACCCATAGCCACCGGGGAGCGCCCATGGTCACACCTGGGGATAGATTTCATTGTGGACCTCCCTGCATCCCGAGGCCATACGGTCATTCTCATGATTGTGGACCGGTTTTCCAAAATGTGCCACTGTGTTCCTCTCAAGAAGTTACCCTCTGCACAAGAGTTGGCCACGATTTTCGCCAGGGAGGTCTTCCGGTTGCACGGTTTGCCCAAGGAGATTGTGTCGGATCGGGGGAGTCAGTTTGTGTCCAGGTTCTGGCGCGCCTTTTGCTCCCAGTTGGGGATTCATCTCTCTTTCTCCTCGGCCTACCACCCTCAGTCCAATGGGGCCGCAGAACGATCTAATCAGGCCTTGGAGCAATTCCTTCGTTGCTATGTCTCCGATCACCAAGACAATTGGGTTGACCTCCTGCCTTGGGCTGAGTTTGCCAGGAACACGGCGGTGAACTCTTCCTCTGGGACGTCTCCCTTCATGGCCAATTATGGGTTCCAACCTGCCGTGTTACCGGAGGTATTCTCTCCCCAGGATACTCCGGCTGTGGAGGATCACCTTTCCGTCCTACGTGCTTCTTGGGTACAGATCCAGAGGTCCCTTGAGGTCTCTGCGCAGCGCCAGAGACTCCAGGCTGATCGCAGACGAGCGCCCGCTCCTTCCTACCAGGTCGGAGACCGTGTATGGTTGTCCACCCGCAACCTCAACCTTCGAGTGCCCACTTCCAAGCTGGCGCCTCGCTTTGTTGGTCCCTTCCGAGTGCTTCGCAGGGTAAACCCGGTAGCCTATGCCCTTGCGCTTCCTCCTGGCATGCAGATCTCCAACGTGTTTCATGTCTCCCTGTTGAAGCCGTTGGTGTGTAATCGTTTCACTTCCTCGGTTCCTCGGCCCCGTCCGGTCCAAGTGGGCAATCATGAGGAATATGAGGTGAGCAATATCCTGGACTCACGCCTGGTCCGCGGTCGGTTGCAGTTTTTGGTCCATTGGCGTGGTTATGGTCCAGAGGAGCGTTCCTGGGTTCCCTCCGCAGATGTCCATGCTCCTGCTTTGCTCCGAGCCTTCCACGCACGCTTCCCTCAGAAACCGTTCCTTACTCCGCGGAGGAGGGGCCCTTGAGGGGGAGGTACTGTCATGGTCTTACCTTCGTTTGACATGTGCTGGCGGCCATCTTGGTTTCTGGGTTTCTTGTAGCCTCCCACCCTGCGGCTTCTCCTTCCCACTGGGAGGAGCTGGATGCCTAGCTCATATATATAGAAGGTCTGTGGCTTCAGTTCCTTGCTTGGTCCCCCTGTGTTCACATGCTTCTAAGACTGCTGCTGCTTCTGGTTCCTGATCCTGGCCTCGTCTGACTACCCCGTTGGTTCCTGATCCTGGCTTCGTCTGACTACCCCGTTGGTTCCTGATCCTGGCTTCATCTGACAACCCCGTTGGTTCCTTACCCTGGCTTCGTCTGACCACCCTCCTGGTTCCTGACCTCTGTCTACGCAAGACCCTGCTTCGGTTTAGCCATCCGTTTGGACTTTTGCTACGGCTTGATTTCCAATAAAGCCTTCTTATTTCCACTCATCTCTGTTGTACGTCTGGTTCATGGTTCCATGACATTAGTCTGGTCTTTTCTATTGGAAGTCTAAATCTGAATTATGTGAAACTATATTTGAGTATTGGAGTATCTCTAGGAGTGCTGGGGGATGGCAGGACCCACTGTTACCCAAGAAAAGGGTTTATACTTTATCCTTCTTCTTGATCTTTCTATGGGGTTGTGTGGTTTATGGACGGGGGTCCGGGGCTCGTAACCTGGAGGGGCTGGGTAGCAGGTGCGACCCGAGGAGCGGCTCTTCCTGTCAGACATGGGGTTGGACTGTGGGCAGAGATATGACACATGTGTGATATGGGTGCTACTACGCGTCCTTTTAATGGGACAGAGTCAGTTTGGCTATGTCTCTGCCCATATTTTTCTCTTTTTCATTGCTGTCAGTGACTGCCGTGTGACTCTCGATCTGGGTTTTCTGGTATAGGAGACACCAATCTGAGTATACGTGAGGCACGGCTATGCAGGGTATTAATATTTCGACTTTTAAGCATATGGGGACGAGGCTGTAAAATATACGAGTGGGTTTTCCACCGTTGTGACAGAAGACTGCTGGACCCCCCTTCCCGCCTTATGAAAGGTTTGGGATTAAAGATTGCTGTAAGCCGGGTATGCATGGTTGGTGTATCAGGTGACTGGATATATGATTGTTAATCCTGCCGATTGTGACCACCCATGCTCGGAAGTGGGCGCGCATGGTGTGCGCTTGCTGTCTAGCGGCCGTCTGGGTGCGGGCCTCTGATCCCCGCCTTGTATAGAGAATACTATGTCAGGGGGGAGGTTCCGGGTGTCCGTTTGAGCAAGCTCCGGACGTTGGGTGGAGCCTGCTCTTCCCCCAGCATGTGAGATCCCCATTTGATTTTCAATATCTATTTAATCATGGACACTGATATGAAATTATTGTTAATTATGTTCATAAATTAGAATTGACGGACTTATGGAATTCATAATATCATGGATGTAACATTGAGATGATTTTTTAGTGCAACGAATAAAAAAAATATTTAAATAAAAAAAAAAAAAACTGAAAGGTAGCATTGTAAAGTCGTCAATCAGACGTCTCTTCGTGTTGATGCAGTTTTGCGTTTTACGTAATGGTCTTGTCTCTACGGTCAAACGTTTTCTGTTTCAGAAAATTCAGTTTTGCACGATACCTATTGTTTTCTGGGTCTCGGGATCGGAGATGCGTGAGTAGTCCGGTACAATGTGTTTTAAACTATCAAAATGAACAAGTCGGGCATTAGCGACGTTGAGCGTTATACCCTTAACCTTTAATACAGTTTTGGCGTTGTTGAGTTTGTAACCGTACGTCAACGTTAGAACCGTTTATCCAGAACGTGTATTCCATCAACAGCGCGACTTAGTGAGCTTAACAGTACCATGTACTCAGAACATTTTAGATTCGCTAACCTCGAAGCCATTCGTTAATTTGTTGATGCTCTTGATGCTATACACGCAGCTATACAATCTTTGCTAGACAGTTTTACAGGCCGCTAAATCGTGTGATTATATTTAACTGTGCTTAGACGATGGTGAGACGTTTGACTCAGTTTTTTCAAATACATATTCTAAAGATGAATTTAGCGCTGAAACATTTTTGAACAATATCGCTAACGCTTTACAGAGCAACGCGGGGTGCATAGCCGGTAATTAATTTAACGGCCTCCCGACCATGTAACGCACGGATGCGTCCGGGAGGCGGTTGATTTATTCCTCCTGGACGCATCCATGCGTCATCTCGCGAGAGGCAAGATTTCCTGTGAACGTGCGCACACAGGCGCGCGCGTTCACAGGAACGGAAGGTAAGCGAGTGGATCTCCAGCCTGCCAGCGGCGATCGTTCGCTGGCAGGCTGGAGATGCGATTTTTTTTAACCCCTAACAGGTATATTAGACGCTGTTTTGATAACAGCGTCTAATATACCTACTACCTGGTCCTCTGGTGGTCCCTTTTGTTTGGCTCGACCACCGGAGGACACAGGTAGCTCTGTAAAGTACCACCAAACACCACTACACTACAATACACCCCCCCTGTCACTTATTAACCCCTTATGAACCCATGATCACCCATGATCACCCCATATAGACTCCCTGATCACCCCCCTGTCATTGATCACCCCCCTGTAAGGCTCCATTCAGACGTCCGTATGATTTTTACGGATCCACGGATACATGGATCGGATCTGCAAAACACATACGGACGTCTGAATGGAGCCTTACAGGGGGGTGATCAATTTCAGGGGGGTGATCACCCATATAGACTCCCTGATCACCCCCCTGTTATTGATCACCCCCCTGTAAGGCTCCATTCAGACGTCTGTATGATTTTTACGGATCCACGGATACATGGATCGGATCCGCAAAACACATACGGAAGTCTGAATGGAGCCTTACTGGGGGGTGATCACCCATATAGACTCCCTGATCACCCCCCTGTCATTGATCACCCCCCTGTAAGGCTCCATTCAGACGTCTGTATGATTTTTACGGATCCACGGATACATGAATCGGATCCGCAAAGCACATACGGACGTCTGAATGGAGCCTTATAGGGGGTGATCAATGACAAGGGGGTGATCACCCCATATAGACTCCCTGATCACCCCCCTGTCATTGATCACCCCCCTGTCATTGATCACCCCTCTGTAAGGCTCCATTCAGACGTCCGTATGATTTTTACGGATCCACGGATACATGGATCGGATCCGCAAAGCACATACGGACGTCTGAATAGAGCCTTACAGGGGGTGATCAATGACAGGGGGGTGATCACCCCATATAGACTCCCTGATCACCCCCCTGTCATTGAGCACCCCCCTGTAAGGCTCCATTCAGACATTTTTTTGGCCCAAGTTAGCGGAAATTTTTATTTAATTTTTTCTTACAAAGTCTTATATGCCACTAACTTGTGTCAAAAAATAAAATCTTACATGAACTCACCATACCCCTCACGGAATCCAAATGCACAATTTTTTTTAGACATTTATATTCCAGACTTCTTCTCACGCTTTAGGGCCCCTAAAATGCCAGGGCAGTATAAATACCCCACATGTGACCCCATTTCGGAAAGAAGACACCCCAAGGTATTCCGTGAGGGGCATATTGAGTCCATGAAAGATTTAAATTTTTGTCCCAAGTTAGCGGAAAGGGAGACTTTGTGAGAAAAAACAAAAAAAATCAGTTTCCGCTAACTTGTGCCAAAAAAAAAATGCTATGAACTCGCCATGCCCCTCATTGAATACCTTAGGGTGTCTTCTTTCCAAAATTGGGTCACATGTGGGGTATTTATACTGCTCTGGCTTTTTAGGGGCCCTAAAGCGTGAGAAGAAGTCTGGGTTCCAAATGTCTAAAAATGCCTCCTAAAAGGAATTTGGGCCGCTTTGCGCATCTAGGCTGCAAAAAAGTGTCACACATGTGGTATCGCCGTACTCAGAAGAAGTCGGGGAATGTGTTTTGGAGTGTCATTTTACATATACCCATGCTGGGTGGGAGAAATAACTTGGTCAAGTGCCAACTTTGTATAAAAAAAATTGTCTTTTGCCAAGATATTTCTCTCACCCAGCATGGGTATATGTAAAATGACACCCCAAAACACATTCCCCAACTTCTCCTGAGTACGGCGATACCACATGTGTGACACTTTTTTGCCGCCTAGGTGGGCAAAGGGGCACACATTCCAAAGAGCACCTTTAGGATTTCACAGGTCATTTTTTACACATTTTGATTTCAAACTACTTACCACACATTAGGGCCCCTAGAATGCCAGGGCAGTATAACTACCCCACAAGTGACCCAATTTTGGAAAGAAGACACACCAAGGTATTCAGTGAGGGGCATGGCGAGTTTCTAGAATTTTTAATTTTTTTTTCACAAGTTAGTGGAATATGAGACTTTGTAAGAAAAAAAATATCAAAAAGACATCATCATTTTCCACTAACTTGTGACAAAAAAAAAAATTCTAGGAACTCGCCATGCCCCTCACAGAATACCTTGGGGTGTTTTATTTCCAAAATGGGGTCACTTGTGGGGTAGATATACTGCCCTGGCATTCTAGGGGCCCTAATGTGTGGTAAGTAGTTTGAAATCAAAATGTGTAAAAAATGACCTGTGAAATCCTAAAGGTGCTCTTTGGAATGTGTGCCCCTTTGCCCACCTAGGCGGCAAAAAAGTGTCACACATGTGGTATCGCCGTACTCAGGAGAAGTTGGGGAATGTGTTTTGGGGTGTCATTTTACATATACCCATGCTGGGTGAGAGAAATATCTTGGCAAAAGACAACTTTTCCCTTTTTTTATACAAAGTTGGCACTTGACCAAGATATTTCTCTCACCCAGCATGGGTATATGTAAAATGACACCCCAAAACACATTCTGCAACTTCTTCTGAGTACGGCGATACCACATGTGTGACACTTTTTTGCAGCCTAGATGCGCAAAGCGGCCCAAATTCCTTTTAGGAGGGCATTTTTAGACATTTGGATCCCAGACTTCTTCTCACGCTTTAGGGCCCCTAAAATTCCAGGTCAGTATAAATACCCTACATGTGACCCCATTTTGGAAAGAAGACACCCCAATGTATTCAATGAGGGGCATGGCGAGTTCATAGAATTTTTTTTTTTTTTGTCACAAGTTAGTGGAATATGAGACTTTGTAAGAAATGAAAAATCATCGACCGCCCGGCGGCGTACATTGTAAATACGAACAATTCGTATAAGCGGGTACGACACTGGATTTTAATTATATTACAACCTGACGATGTATGTATATTTTTTTATAGTTATGGATTATCGCCATTGAGTGAGCTATTTCCTGCTGAATTTATAAAATGTTTATACAAAAATTCTAAGACTATAAGGTATCTAAACAGACAAATCCAGGACGTTGCTAGTTCGGTCTGCGGCCATTACTGCATCTATATCTTACATTGTATAGCTAAAGGAATACCTTTTGAAAGTGTATTAAAAATGTTTACGAGTGATTTTAGAAAAAATTATCGTGTTGTGCGCTCCTTTGTAGCGAAGCACATGAAACAATTATATATACGCTGTTGCAATTACGCACAAACTTGTCGGCCCCTAAGTGGTTGTTAAAAATGTACATTGACGTGTTGTAATGTACATTGACGTGTTAATAAGAACATTGATTGTTCTTATTAATCATGTATGGCTATTGAATACCTCAAGTATGTTTTTGATATTTGTGATATTTTATTTTATTTTTTTGTGTTATGGGTATTACTACCAATCAGTGATTGCCAGTTCGCATTCCATTTCAGACTGGCTCACGCACAGGCACAGGTAAGGACTTACCTGTTCCTCGCTGGACTTGTCAGTAAAGATGGCAGCTCGCATGTGTTCACGGGCGAACACGGCGAACTGGCCATCACTGATTGGTGGTAATACCCATAACACACAAAAAAAATACAAAATATCACAAATACCAAAAACATACTTGAGGTATTCAATAGCAATACATGATTAATAAGAACAATCAATAAATATAACTTTGAGTACCATTCATAAAATTCCCCATGAAGAAGCTTGGGTGAAACATATGTTGGGGTGCTGCTGGTCCCAGGAACTTTTGGTTTGTTACCTTTCTTACTCTATAGAGAAAGGGTGTGCAACAGGATTTATTATTTTCACTACTGATATTAGCATTGTAAGGTGGTTCATACTGGAGTTTTATGAGTGGTACTCAACTTTACATTTTAATATTTGTTCTTATTAATCATGTATGGCTTTTAAATACCTCAATATTTTTTTCTCTTGTAAGTAGTGTTTATTTGTGTGTCCTATTTGTCATTATGCACATTATTGTACTTGGTATACAAAAGAGAATCTTGGTATATAGTTTTTTTAAATGAACTCTTTTCACTTTTAATTTGAAAGCATTACAGGTGAAACTCGAAAAATCTGAATATCGTGCAAAAGTCCATTTATTTCAGTAATGCAAATTAAAAGGAATTGCATTAATGCAGCTTAAAATTAGCATTTTGTGAAAAGGTTCAATTTTCTAGGCTCAAAGTGTCAGACTCTAGTCAGCTAATTAATCTATATCCCCTGAGCAAAGGGTACCTCAAAATTGTGACTTTGGGGTTTCATAAGCAATAAGCCATAATCATCCAAATTATACCAAACAAAGGCTTTAAATATCTCGCTTTGCATGTAACGAGTCTATCCCATATATTAGTTTCACCTTTTAAGTTGCATTACTGGAATAAATAAACTTTGCACGGTATTCTAATTTTTCGAGTTTCACCTGTATTTGTTGATTAGGTGTGGTATTTGTTTTTTGTTCTATGGGTGTTAGCATGTTATATACCATACACTATTTGGGTTACTGGACTGCCCAGATTGAGTATGTGTTACAATAGTAGTGTCAGTATGGGGTCTTTGTCCCCACCGCAGGGTGGCAGATCGCTGTCTGCACATCGCAGCACCATGGGTCCCAGAACTGGCTTACCTTGTAGGAGACGCAGGCACCCACCAGCATACCGTCGCATCCGTCCTCACTGCCAGGTGTCATCTGATGCGCTATAGCATGCGTGCGCCCACCTCTCCCTTTCTTATAGGAGTAGGCAGCTGTTTCCTGATTACCATCCCCACCCGGAGGCGGGACTATTTGTATTTAAGGCAGCTTCACTCATCATGAAGTGCCCAAGCGTGGTTGTTGTACCTCTTGACTCCTGCTGAAGCGTCCTACTGTGTGTTTATTGGATTTCCTGGATTCTGACCTCTGCTTTGTTTGACTATGCATCTGCCTGCTGTCTGTTTTGGATCACCTGAAGGATAGACCTCTGCACTGTCTGACTACGCATCTGCCCATTGCCTCCTGTAAGTCTGCCTGGATCCCAACCCTGCACTGCCTGACAATGAGACCGCTTATATCTGCAAGCTGTATTGCTCTGAGCTTTGTTTTGCTTGTATCTGTCAAGTGACTTTTGAATACTGTCTGCCAGTAAAGACCACAATTGGATTAGTAGAACTACAGGTAACAGCACACTGCTAGTCAATTGCACAACGATATAAGCAAACACTGAAAAAATAATAGCGGCTTGGTGGCCATACTTACTGCAAGTGCAGTTAGAAGCTCTTTGCGCATATAATTGATCAAACATATGTCGAGCCCATCTACAAGACGTCAAGGTGGCTTCTAATCAGATGGGTCCTACTCTAACATGCCTCTCCTGGGCTTACAGCCTACAATCTGGGCAAAGTAGTACCAAGCTGTATCCTACATATGCCTCTCCCAGGTTGTGAGCCTGTAGTATGGGCAAAGTAGAATACAGCTGTACAAGCTATCTAATTAAAAACACATGGTAAATGGGCGGTGGTGCAGGGTTCAATCTAACCACCAGGGGGCGCCACCCCCCCAGTGGCAGTGACTATAGGGAAGAAAAACAAACGAACCAGCACCTCCATAATAAGTAAATTCGAGAGCGCAGGTGCACGCTACCTTGGCTGAAACACAATTGGATTAGTAGAACTACAGGTAACAGCACACTGCTAGTAGCGTGCACCTGCGCTCTCAAATTTACTTATTATGGAGGTGCTGGTTCATTTGTTTTTCTTCCCTATAGTCACTGAAACTGGGGGGTGGCACCCCCTGGTGGTGAGATTGAACCGTGCACCACCGCCCATTTACCATGTGCTTTTAATTAGATAGCTTGTACAGCTGTATTCTACTTTGCCCATACTACAGGCTCACAGCCTGGGAGAGGCATATGTAGGATACAGCTTGGTACTACTTTGCCCAGATTGTAGGCTGTAAGCCCAGGTGAGGCATGTTAGAGTAGGACCCATCTGATTAGAAGCCACCTTGACGTCTGGTAGATGGGCTCGACATATGTTTGATCAATTATATGCGCAAAGAGCTTCTAACTGCACTTGCAGTAAGTATGGCCACCAAGCCACTATTATTTTTTCAGTGTTTGTTTATATCTTTGTGCAATTGACTAGCAGTGTGCTGTTACCTGTAGTTCTACTAATCCAATTGTGTTTCAGCCAAGGTAGTGTGCACCTGCGCTCTCAAATTTACTTATTATGGAGGTGCTGGTTTGTTTGTTTTTCTTCCCTGCCAGTAAAGACCATCTGTTCCTTTACTCCGCCTTTGTTGGACTCTGTTCACACTACTGCAGGTAGCAGCATTCTGAGTAACTGGTGCAGACACCAGGGTCCTGACTCTGAGAGTCAGCAGTCAGCAATATTGGGCTAATTCCCAGTCCTCTATCAGCTGACACACAGGTGGAGTAGTAGTAGGCCACAATTCCCCCTGGTTCCTGAAAGGCGCAACATAACCATTGAGTAGGAGATTGTGGACTGGACTTAGGCCAAGCTGGGCTGCCTCTAGATCTGCATCAGCAACTCCTGTCTGGTGTTTTTCCTCCATGAGGCTGGCACACAACACCACAGCTGTGTGTAAGCCGTAAATTAGGCCACCATGCAGGGGCATCAACAGATCCTGTTGGAAAATAGAACCAGCCAGCATTCCCAAACACACAAGTCTGTCCTCCTTCTCCCAGGTGTTCCTTGTGACAGCCAGCCTGGATCCCCAAGCAGAACAGGCTCATTGATACCATCATCAGCTGCATCTTCTCCTGCTCAGACTCCTCCCTCTCCACTTTCTCCTTGCTCTCCATTCTATTGTGAGACATCCATAGCAGAATGTCTGGCCCTGAGAAAACAATTTCAGACCAGGACCAGGAATAGGTAAACAAAAAAAATAAAAAATTATAATAATTTTTCTGGCTGGGGCTTTTGGTCAGACATGCAAGGGGTACCACTTGTAAATTAGATTTTAAGACTTTAAACTGTATGTTGGTGGGCTGGCAGATGTTAGAGTACATGTCTGACATGCACCACTGAGGTCATGTCCTATTGATGCCTCCACCTTTGTGTTGTCCTGTCTCCCACACCAGCCACTTGGTTTGTGCTCTGTGCTTGTACTTGCAGTCCACTCCAGGAGGCTATCGCTGCAGCTCAATCTATTTTATTTTTTGCCAGGAACCCTCTACCGGATGCTGCTGCTGTTACATAAAAATTTATATGGGCTATTGGGCTATACAAAATTTTTACATTATATGGCCTCTTGCCAGGGTGTTTTTTTAGTGGGCTTGTGGGCTGATATGCAAGGGTACCACTGGTATGTGAAACTTTACTAACGTCAAATGTTAACCAGTTGGGGACACAGGGCGTATAGAAAGGCCCTGATGTCCTGGTACTTAAGGACACAGGGCGTACCTGTAGGCTGTGTGTATTTCCGCATTCAGCAGGCACTCTGTGACAATGCTGAGGGGGGAAACACAGCAAACCGCAGATCAATTCAGACCTGCGGTTTGCTGTGTTTCAGGGTTCTTTCGGGTCTCTGGTGACCCGATAACCCGGAATAGGATGTTGATCAGTGGTGTGATAATACACCACCAATCACCTCTCAGGATCGCTTACGATTGGCTGCACGGGCTGGAGGGGTGGTTGACTTCCCCCAGCTCTGCCTCCTCCTCCACACTGCATCCTAGAGCATGGAGAGAGGAGCCTCGTGGAGCCCAGCACCCCTCATCTGTGCCGAGAACCCCCCACAGGTACTTAGGGACAGCTTAGATTAGACAGGGAGATTAGGGAGACTTTAGGGGGGGGGGAAGTTTTTTTTTTTTTTCAGCATCACCCTGATCGGGTGTCTGGGGTCCACAGCACACTCAGCTGTGTGACCCTAGACCCCCTCAGGGGTGTTGCAGCTTTCCCCTACACACACACATTGTTTGGGGCGCAAGCACTTTTTTTTTTTTGCGTGCGCTGACTGTGGCCGACACTCTTAATGTCCGGCCACTGTTAGCGCATCGCCGACCCCACCGTTGATCAGCTTTGGACTGTTGATCAGCGAGTTTGAATCTTTCTTAAATTTTTTTTTTTTTTACTTAGTTTGGGCTTTTTTTTTATTATTTTATTTTTTTCCTGTTAGGTTTAGGGTAAGTAAGCAAACACCCGTGCCCCCCCACACACGCACACTAAATAAAGTTTTCCACACACACACACACTCCCCTATGGCCCGCCAGACATTCTTGGCCGAGAAGGCATACGCCCTGCTTGACTCCAAGAGCCCCAGTGAGGACGAGGATGACCACACTTTCCTCTTGTCATCCGCGTCCTCATCATCTAGTGATCATGATGAGCCCCCAAGGCGGCGAAGACAGGGGACCCCCATGCCAGGGACCCTGTGTCCCACACTAGTACGAGCAGCTCTGGGGCTCGTACTAGTTTTCCGGCCCACCAGATAAGTCCACCTGAGCCCCCTACAAGTGAACTTGCATGGTGTACCCCAGATGATTTTGAGCCCGTGATTCCTGATTTTGTTGGCCAATCAGGAATCCAGATTCCCACAGTGGGCTTCACTGAATATGACTATTTTTTTATTTTTTTTCAGTGACCACTTTGTGAATCTGATGGTGGAGCAAACGAACTTGTTCGCCCAACAGTTCATTGCTCAACACCCGGGCTCTGTTTTGGCTAGGTCTAGTGGCTGGACTCCAGTCAGTGCAGCCGAGATGAGAACGTTTTGGGGCCTCGTGCTGCACATGGGCCTAGTCAAAAAACCCAGTGTCAGGCAGTACTGGAGTGGGGATGTCTTCTACCAGACCCCACTCTACTGTATGGCCATGACACATTCCCGTTTTGAGGCCATCCGGAAATGCCTGCCTATGACCGCCTTTACAAAATCAGGATGGTCATCGATCACTTTGGGGCCAAATGTTTGGAGGCCTATGTACCTGGTAGGGAGGTCACTGTTGATGAGTCTCTCATTGCTTTCAAGGGGAGACTCATTTTCCGCCAGTATGTTCCCTCTAAGCGGGCGAGGTATGGCGTGAAGCTGTACAAACTTTGTGAGAGTACTTCAGGTTACACTGATAAGTTTCATGTGTACGAGGGGCGAGAATCCCGTATTGAACCCCCAGAATGTCCCCCCACTCTGGGTGTTAGCGCGAAACTTGTGTGGGACCTTATGCACCCACTGCAAGATAAGGGTTACCACCTGTACATGGATAACTTTTATACTAGTATCCCCTTGTTCCAGTCCCTCGCCGCCAGATCCACGTTTGCTTGCGGGACCGTGTGGAAAAATCAACGCGGCCTCCCTACCCACCCCCTGCAGGTACCTATCCTGAGGGGTGAGACCCGTGCCCTTACCAGTGTAAACCTGTTGCTGGTCAGATATAAGGACAAGAGGGATGTCCTTGTACTGTCCACAAATCACGGTAACGGCATCACCCCTGTCCCTGTGCGAGTTACCGCGACAACGGTCCTCAAGCCAGGTTGTATCGTCGACTACAATCGGTATATGGGAGGAGTTGATCTCTCTGATCGTCCTCAAGCCATATAATGCCATGCGCAAAACCTGGGCATGGTACAGGTTTCCTTGTACAACTATTTTCTGCTGTCCTGGAACACTGGCAACACAGGGAGATTCCTCCAGTTCTATGAGGCAGTCATCAAGGCCCTGATCTATTCTGACTGGGAAAGAGCAGGCCGGAGTATGATAAAAGGAAGAAGAGAACAAAACGAGCGGCACTCACCGATGATAGGCAGGTAACTTTATTCCATGGCAGGAGGGGGGTGCAAGGGTTGCAGATACAGCAGCAAGTAAGCGACAGCCGTTTCGCGCATATATGCGCTTCTTCTGGCTTTCCATCACTGAAGAGGTCACGGCACCTTATATAGTGCACAGGAAGCCGCGTCATCACAGTAATTTGCCTAATTACTAATTAATCAACACCTGGCCTCTCAAAGGGAGGGCAGGGGTTTGAATCCAGCGGGACCTCATCAATGATGTAAGGTGCATATATAAAAATACATAAACCAATAAGAACAAATCAAAATACGAAAATACAATAAACAAGAGTGGTTCATTACAAAAATACGCTCATATCTATTTTTTCATTTAATCCCAGGGGACCCATTGCATCCGTGCGTAGGATCCATATGGCTTCTCTTCTAAGAAGCTCCCTTTCTCTATCACCACCTCTTTCAGTGCGGTTAACTACTTCAAGGCCAGCAAAAGTCAACACATTGGGATTTCCACTATGTGCCCTGTTCACATGCTCTATTAACCACGGAAAACCCTTTCCTGTTTTTAAGGAATTTAGGTGTTCGCGGAATCTTTCAAATAAGCAGCGAATGGTTTTTCCGATGTAGAAGCGTCCGCATCTACATAAAATTATATAAACCACAAATTTGCTGCGGCAGGTAATGAGTGGAAAAACCCTATGTTCTATCCCTGCAACAGAGATCATATGTAATTGGGAATTGAAGTTGCAGAAGGAGCAGCTTCTGCAACTCCTATTCCCTTTTTGTCTCTGTTCAGACAGCCATGTGAAACGTTTTTTTCTGAAATGGCTAGTTACCACTTGATCGCGTATAGTATGGCATCTTCTAAACGCTATCACTGGCAGGCCGGAGTACCTCAGGAACTGGAGGCGCCCGGATCGTCCCTGTCCAACACTTTCCAGGTGTGGTCCCCCATACTGGAAAGAAGGAACGGTCCAAAAAAAAGTGCAAAGTGTTTCACAGGAGGGGGATACGGAAGGACACCACCACTCAGTGTGACACGTGCCCAGATCACCCGGACCTCTGCATTGTTGGTTGCTTTAGGGAGTACCACACTTCCATGGAGTACTACATTTATAATCCCCTTCCACAATTTTTATTCTATTTTGCCACTGACAATGTCCCAGAAAAAAAACAAAACAAAAAAACGATGGCTTTCATGACCTAACCGCTCAGATGAACAAAGTAAAATTTTTTAAATAGAAAACGGTGTAAAAAATTGCTATTTTAACACCGTTTTAAAAAAAAATGACTGTTCATCTGAGGGGTTAGGTCATGTGTTATTTTTATAGAGCAGATTCTTATGGACACGGCAATACCTAATATGTTTACTTTTTAAAATGTATTTAGGTTTTACACTATAATATCCTTTTTTAAACAAAAAAAGCATTTTAGTATCTCCATAGTCTGAGAGTCAGTTTATTTTTTATTTTTAGCCGATTGTCTTAAGTAGGGCTCATTTTTTGCGGGATGAGAGGATGGTTTTATTGGCACTATTTTGGGGTGCATATCACTTTTTGATCGCTTGCTATTACACTTTTATGTGAAAATTTGCTTTTTTTTGTCACCTTACACCTCAAAAGGCTATTTTTGCCAAATTTTCCATTTTAATCATTTTTTTCATTAACAAAGCAAGGGTTAACAGTAAAAAAAACCTCTAAATTTATTACCCTTATTCTGTAGTTTTCAGAAACACCCCATTTGTGGTCGTAAAACGCTGTATGGCAAGGCGCAGTAGGAAAGGAGTGCCATATGGTTTTTGGAACTTAGATTTTGCTGGGCTGTTTTTTTTTGACACCATGTCCCATTTGAAGCCCCCCTGAGAAACTCCTAGAGTACAGTCGTGGCCAAAAGTTTTGAGAATTACACAAATATTAGTTTTCACAAAGTTTGCTGCTAAACTGCTTTTAGATCTTTGTCGCAGTTGTTTCTGTGATGTAGTGAAATATGAATACACGCACTTCATACGTTTCAAAGGCTTTTATCGACAATTACATGACATTTATGCAAACAGTCGGTATTTGCAGTGTTGGCCCTTATTTTTCAGGACCTCTGCAATTCGACTGGGCATGCTCTCAATCAACTTCTGGGCCAATTCCTGACTGATAGCAACCCATTCTTTCATAATCACTTCTTGGAGTTTGTCAGAATGAGTGGGTTTTTGTTTGTCCACCCGCCTCTTGAGGATTGATGACAAGTTCTCAATGGGATTAAGATCTGGGGAGTTTCCAGGCCATGGACCCATAATGTCAACTTTTTAGTCCCCGAGCCACTTACTTATAACTTTTGCCTTATGGCATGGTGCTCCATCATGCTGGAAAATGCATTGTTCTTCACCAAACTGTTGTTGGATTGTTGGAAGAAGTTGCTGTTGGAGGGTGTTTTGGTACCATTCTTTATTCATGGCTGTATTTTTGGGAGAAATTGTGAGTGAGCCCACTCCCTTGGATGAGAAGCAACCCCACACATGAATGGTCTCAGGATGCTTTACTGTTGGCATGACACAGGACTGATGGTAGCGCTCACCTTTTCTTCTCCGGACAAGCCTTTTTCTTGATGCCCCAAACAATCGGAAAGAGGCTTCATCGGAGAATATGACTTTGCCCCAGTCCTTAGCAGTCCATCCACCATATTTTCTGCAGAAGATCAACCTGTCCCTGATGTTTTTTTTTGAGAGAAGTGGCTTCTTAGCAGCCCATCTTGACACCAGGCCATCTTCCAAAAGTCTTTGCCTCACTGTGCGTGCAGATGCGCTCACACCTGCCTGCTGCCATTCCTGAGCAAGCTCTGCACTGGTGGCACTCCGATCCCGCAGCTGAATCCATTTTAGGAGACGATCCTGGCGCTTGCTGGACTTTCTTGGACGGCCTGAAGCCTTCTTAACAAGAATTGAACCTCTTTACTTGAAGTTCTTGATGATCCTATAAATTGTTGATTGAGGTTCAATCTTAGTAGCCACAAAATCCTTGCCTGTGAAGCCATTTTTATGCAATGCAATGATGGCTGCACGCGTTTCTTTGCAGATCACCATGGTTAACAATGGAAGAACAATGATTTCAAGCATCACCCTCCTTTTAACAGGTCAAGTCGGCCATTTTAACCCAATCAGCCTGACATAATGATCTCCAGCCTTGTGCTTGTCAACATTCTCACCTGAGTTAACAAGACGATTACTGAAATTATCTCAGCAGGTCCTTTAATGACAGCAATGAAATGCAGTGGAAAGGTTTTTTGGGGATTAAGTTAATTTTAATGGCAAAGAAGGACTATGCAATTTATCTGATCACTCTTCATAACATTCTGGAGTATATGCAAGTTGCTATTATAAAAACTTAAGCAGCAACTTTTCCAATTTCCAATATTTATGTAATTCTCAAAACTTTTGGCCACGACTGTAGAAACTCCATAAAATTCTGAAATTGCATCTCCATTTGCCAATAACTCTTGTGGAACACCTAAAGGGTTAACAAAGTTTGTAAAATCAGTTTTGAATACCTTTAGGGTTGTAGTTTCCAAAATGGGGTTATTTTTGGGTGGTTTCTATTATGTAAGCCTCACAAAGTGACTTCAGACCTGAACTGGTCTTTAAAAAGTGGGTTTTCAAAAATTTCTGAAAAATTTGCTTCTAAAATACTAAGCTTTGTAACGTCCCCAAAAAATAAAATGGCATTCCCAAAAAGATCCAAACATGAAGTAGACATATGGGGAATGTAAATTAATAACTATTGTTGGAGGTATTACTATGTATTATAGAAGTAAAGAAATTGAAACTTGGAAATTTGCCAATTCTTCAAAATTTTTGGTAAATTTGGTATTTGTTTTATAAATAAAAATGAATTTTTTGGACTCCATTTTACCAGTGTCATGAAGTACAACATGTGACGGAAAAAACAATCCCAGAATGGCCTGGATAAGTAAAAGCGTTTTAAAGTTATTCACACATAAAGTGACACTGGTCAGATTTGCAAAAAAAATTCTGGTCCTTAATGTGAAAATGAACCCGGTCCTTAAGGGGTTAAAAAAATGAATGTATACATCTACCTTTTTGCCCAACATATGAGGTGCACTTATGTGCCTTCAGCTATGTCTAAATTTAGGTGAGCTCTGGTGGGGGTTGTGGGCAGGCATGGAAGGGTACCACTAGCTTTTTCCGCTTTTGAAAAATTAATGTTTACATCAACCTTTTTATGACCGACAGATGAGACTCACTTCTGCACCTTCAGCTACATCTAAATTTCTTAGGGCTCTGGCCTGGGTCGGGTGGTCCCTAGTGGGGCTTGTGGGAAGACATTCAAGGGTACAATTTGTATGTCATCTTGAATTCTGCTGTTTAAGGATTAATTTATACTGTACCCTGTTTGGCCGACAGATGATGTACACTTCCACACCTTTGGCTGAATCTAAATTTGTTAGGGTTCTGGCCGGGTGGGGTGGTCCCTGGTAGACATGCAAGGGTACTACCTGTATGACAAATGTTAAGAAATTCAACTGTAATCTGGTTGTCTGGCATATGTTAGAGTACTGTGCATGTTTTTCACGCACCACTGAGCAACAAGACCATGCATCGGTACCCCTTGTATCCAGAATTTCAAGATATTAAAATGCTAACAAATAATGTATACTATAACCTGTTTGGCCGATGGATGAGGTGCACTTCTGCAGCTTTTAGGAGTGCTCTGGCCCAGGTGGTGAGGTCTCTGGTAGGGCTCCTGGAGAGACATGCAATGGTACCCCTTGTAAGGCAAATTTTAACCCATTAAACTGGTGAAAAAAATATACTGTAATCTGGTTGAACAGCCGGTGAGGTGCACTATTGCGCTCTCACCCAAATTTAAGTCACCTCTTTTAAGCTGTCTAGTCTAGGCTACAACAAGTAGCAGACACAGCAGCCAGTTCATTTTGCTAATCATTACATACTGGAACATGGTCTGTTACTGCTGAGACACCTGCCAATATGGAAATGTGCTGCACTTCATCAAAATTTAATTCTGCTGTATGATAATATTCCCACCTCTCACCTCACTCCTACTAGCACCTCAAATAACGTGACACATCCGCCACTACTATTACTACTACTGCTGTAACTACTACTATCACCCATAAACAGCTGATCTACTGTTATATAACATGTTATTTTGATACCGCTGCCACTACTGTTGTGGCCATATGTCGCTAGTACCTTACCATTAACACACTCTAATCCTGCTGCTTTCAAGTAAAGATTCATGCACTCGAACGTAGGCCAAAAACTGCCCATTGAATTGACTTGAATGGGTCTGCAATCCTCAAGATACGGAGCGGTGCAAAGCAGAGGCACGGATCAGAAGCCCACGGAAGCACTGCAAAGCGCTTCCATGGGATTTTGGTCTGTGCTTCCGCACAGTAAAAAAATAGAACATTTCCTTTTTTTTGTGGTGCAGACCATCTCTTGCAGGTTGCAGAGCCATTAAAGAGAGCTTATTCCTGATAATTGGCTTAAAAATAGCAACTTTTCTTCTATGTAAAAAATGCCATCATTCCGATCCTTTGCCTCAACATCTGCCATCAAAGGAGATGCAAAGATCACCAATCCTTTCTGAACCATCAATTCAGCCATCTTTGCTTTGTAAGGGATCGCTCTCTCCAAGGGGGTCACAATCACAGACAACAGGATTTAATGTCCAAACTGGTGCTTTATTTTGGTACTTCAGCACCCACACAAACATAAGCAATCAAAATAAACACCTGCCTGTCTGGGCTCTAACTAACAAAAAAATATTTTCCCTGACTCACCTCTAAGCACAGCTTATTCACAGGGTCTCAAGGTCCAGGCCTTAACAGGTCCGCTCACCTAACACAAGTCCAGACAGGGAAGAGATTGGCCCCTCAGACCTCCTGGCTGAGACCACCCAGAGTCTCCATAGGCCTCTGTTTCCAAGACTTCTCTCCTCAGACTGACACCCAGAGGGTTGGTTTTATCCCTCCTTGATTACAGCAGGCCTCACCTGCGATCACCTCCGGCAAAAGACAACAAGACTGGAACGGTGTGGACTGGCAGATCCCACTACCAAACTATCCACCAGTCCATATAAAATCCACCCCAGAACAAAACATAGACAAAACTGTCTCAGCAAACAATGCTTTGCTGAAACCCCAGAAATTTTCTGGATTTTATTTATCTCACCCAGCCGAGGTATCTTGGTGGGATATACACGCCTTCCAGCACTTAAACTGTGCACATCACCACATATCACTCCCCCCTCTTCTTCAGACCGGAGGTCTCAGCATTTTCCCACATCGCACCTTGTCCACCGGAAGATGTGTCCGGTGTCACACTTTTTCCATTATTCTTACACACCCAGGCCAGTAGAGCTTGGTGCATATAGGTTTCATCCGCAGTTTGGGACATTCTCTGAAGAGGGGTCTTCTGGTTTACCTGATGAGGAGAGATTTTCCTCGTCTTTGTCATTTATTTGGCAAAAGATTCAGGGTAATCTGAAGAGGATGAGTGAGATATATAAGTGTGTGGCGGATAAGAGACGTGTGCCTGGTCTGGACCTGAATGTGGGTGATCTGGTGTGGTTGTATACAAAGAATATCAAACTGAAGGTTTCCTCCTGGAAGTTGGGTCATAAGTTTATTGGGCCTTACAAGATCTTGTCCGTCATTAATCCCGTTGCCTTCCATCTTGATCTTCCTCAGACTTGGAAGTAACTTAGTCCAGCAATAGAAATAACCCTTAATCAAGGGCACAGTAGGAGGCGGTAGCCAAGGCTCGGGGACAGGGATTCCCCACCATTAGGGGCCGTCCCTGGGCTGAGGTGTAGCTCAGGGTGACAGCTCAGGGTGAGATTCCCCATCCAATATCAGCTAACCTAGTTTTTTGTGGTTCTACCTAAATAGTCGAGTTGTGTACGTCATTCTTGTAAGATTATTATTAAATAAGGGTTTCATAAGGGTTATTTCTATTGCTGGATTAAGTTATTTCTCATTTTGATTGACCCAATACAATTTTGTATCTCTTAATTGCTGGACTGGAATTCCTCAGATTTGGAAGATCCATAATGTTTTTCACAGGTCCCTATTAAAACCTTATGTCCAACCCACTGTACCCTTCTCTCTGCCTCCTCCTCCGATTATTCTTGATGGTTAATCGCCGCGGGGGTTAATCGGAACGGGATGCCGGCTGAAATCATTCAGCCGGCATCCTGTAACAATGCAGGGGGGGGGTCATTTGACCCCCCCGCATCGACGATCGCAGAAAACCGCAGGTCAATTCAGACCTGCGGTTTTCTGCGTTTCCGGTCCATTCGGGTGTCCTGTGACCCGATGAACCGGAAAAAGACTGCGATCGGTGGCGTAATTTTACACCACCAATCGCAGTCCGAGGATTTGCAGAGGCGGAGCTGGCCCTGGTGCTGAACGCCGCTGTCCAGGGTGCTGATTGGTGCAGGGGAGAGAGGCGCGAGATTCAAACTTCCTGCGCTCCTCTCTCCCCTCCTCTTCCTGTTCTGCACGAGCACCCGGCAGCATCGTCCAGCACCAGCTCCTGTGTCCCCCTAATCGCCATCCATCACCCTCCTGCACCCATCGCCACCCAGGTAGGTTAGGGTCAGTGAGGGAGAGGCACCTTTAGGCAGGGATAGAAGGGAAAAGTTAGAAAAAAAAAAAAAAAAAAAAAAAATCACATTTATTCCAAACTTTTTTTTTTCAGCTACCAGACCCCAGACCCCCCTGCCACTTGCCCCCCCCCCCGCATCCCCCCCACCACCAGCCCCCCCCTCCCCACCAGACCCTCCCCCCCACCAGACCCCCCCACCACCACTTTTTTTTTTCTGCGTGCGCTGACTGGCCGGCACTTTTTAGCGTCCGTCCACTGTTAGCGCATCGCCCGCCCCACCGCCCCACCACCCCACCGACCGCTGATCAGCGTTGAACCGCTGATCAGCAAGTTTGAACTTTTTTTTTTTTTTTTTTCTAACACTTGCCCATTTTTTTTGCCTGGACTTTTAGTACGTGAACACCCGTGCCCCCACACACACGCACATAGAATAAAGGTTTACACGCACGCACATACACACGCACACACACACACCCATGGCCCGCCGGGTGTTCTCGGCCGAGGAGGCATATGCCCAGATTGCCTCCGACTCTGAGAGCCCCAGTGAGGATGAGGATGACCCCACGTTCCTTTTGTCATCCGCATCCTCCTCATCATCATCGGATGACGATGAGCCACCAAGGCAGCGGAGACACCGCCAGGCGGAGCCAGGGGCCACACATGCTAGGGATCCTGTGGCCCACCCTAGTACGAGCCGCCCTGGGGTTCGTACTGGTTTCCCGGCCCACCAAATAAGTTCACCGGAGCCCCCTGCCGATGAACTTAGCTGGTGTCCCCCAGTGGACTTTGAGCCTGAGATTCCGGATTTCGCTGGCAATCCTGGAATCCAGATTCCCACAGTGGGGTTTACTGAAATAGACTTTTTTAGTTTTTTTTTTCAGTAACCCACTGGTGAATCTGATGGTGGAGCAGACGAATCTGTACGCCCAACAGTTCGTCGCTCAAAACCCGGGCTCATTTTTGGCTAGACCCGGTGGCTGGACGCCGGTCAGTGCAGCCGAGATGAGGACATTTTGGGGCCTCGTGCTGCATATGGGTCTAGTGCAAAAACCCAGTGTCAGGCTGTACTGGAGTGGGGACGTCCTATACCAGACCCCACTGTACAGTACGGCCATGACACGCTCCCGGTTTGAGGCCATCCGGAAATGTCTGCATTATTCCGATAATGCAGCATGTCCCCCCCGAAGTGATCCTGCCTATGACCGGCTGTACAAGATACGGCCGGTCATCGATCACTTTGGGGCCACATTTCAGCAGGCCTACGTACCTGGAAGGGAGGTCGCGGTTGATGAGTCTCTCGTTGCGTTCAAGGGGAGACTCCGTTTCCGCCAATACATTCCCACAAAGCGGGCGAGGTATGGCGTGAAGCTATACAAAATTTGTGAGAGTACCTCAGGGTACACTTACAAATTTCGTGTGTACGAGGGGCGAGATTCCCGGATTCAACCACCAGAATGTCCCCCCACTCTGGGTGTTACCGGGAAACTCGTGTGGGACCTTATGTACCCACTGCTGGATAAGGGTTACCACTTGTACGTGGACAACTTTTATACCAGCATTCCCTTGTTCAGGTCCCTTGCCGCCAGATCCACGTTCGCTTGTGGGACCGTGCGGAAAAATCAACGCGGCCTCCCTGCCCACCCCCTCCAGGTACCTATCCCCAGGGGTGAGACCCGTGCACTTACCAGTGGAAACCTGTTGCTGGTCAGGTATAAGGACAAGAGGGATGTCCTTATGCTGTCCACAATCCACGGTAACAGCACCACCCCAGTCTCTGTGCGAGGTACCACGGCAACGGTCCTCAAGCCCGATTGTATCGTTGCCTACAATCGGTATATGGGAGGAGTTGATCTCTCTGATCAAGTCCTCAAGCCATATAATGCCATGCGCAAAACCCGGGCATGGTACAAAAAAGTTGCGGTCTACATGGTGCAGGTTGCCATGTACAACTCTTTTGTCCTATCCCAAAGCGCTGGCAGCACAGGGACATTCCTCCAATTCTATGAGGCAGTCCTCAAAGACCTGATCTTTTCGGACCGGGAAAGAGCAGGCCGGAGTACCTCGGGAACTGGAGGCGCCCGGATCGTCCCTGGCCAACACTTTCCAGGTGTGGTCCCCCATACTGGAAAGAAGGGACGAACCCAAAAAAGATGCAGAGTGTGTCACAAGAGGGGGATACGGAAGGACACCACTACTCAGTGTGACACTTGCCCCGATCATCCGGGCCTCTGCATTATCGATTGCTTCAGGGAGTATCACACTTCCATGGAGTACTAAATTTTTATAATCTCCAACAGTCCCCTAGAGAACATAAAACACTATGGCTCTCAGACTTTGGAGACACAGAAACAATTTTTTTTCCCCAAAAAAATATTAGTTTTAGTGCAGGCATCCTCAAACTGCGGCCCTCCAGATGTTGTAAAACTATAACTCCCAGCATGCCCAGACAACCTACAGCCATCAGCAGGGCATGGTGGGAATTGTAGTTTTACAACATCTGGAGGGCCGCAGTTTTAGGATGCCTGCTTAGTGTCTCCAAAGTCTGAGAGCCATACATATTGGGCATCGTCGCGTGTGTAAAAGTCGTCGCTATAAAAATAACATTTGACCAAACCCCTCGGATGAACGGTGTTAAAAATATAAAATAAAAACGGTGCCAAAACACCCATTTTTGGGCAAAATTTCCATTTGAATCCTTTTTTTCCAGTAATAAAGCAAGGGTTAACAGCCAAAAAAAACTCAATATTTATGGCCCTGATTCTGTAGTTTGCAGAAACACCCCATATGTGGTCGTAAATGGCTATATAGCCGCACGGCAGGGCATAGAACGAAGGGAACTCCATATGGTTTCTGGAAGGCAGATTTTGATGGACAGTTTTTTTTTTTGACACCATGTCCCATTAGAAGCCCCCCCTGATGTAGCCTAGACTAGAAACTCCAAAAAAGTGACCCCATCTAAGAAACTACACCCCTCAAGGTATTCAAAAGTTACTTTATAAACTTTGTTAACCCTTTAGGTGTTCCACAAAACTAAATAGCAAATGTAGAAAAATTTTAGAATTTAATTTTTTTGTTACCTTGCCTCAAAAAAGTGTAATATAGAGCAACCAAAAATCATATTTACCCCTAAAATAGTACCAAATCAACAACCACCTTATCCCGTAGTTTCCTAGATGGGGTCACTTTTATGGAGTTTCTACTCTAGGGGTGCATCAGGGGGCTTGAAAGGGTACATGGTGTAAATAAACCAGTCCAGCAAAATCTGCCTTCCAAAAACCGTATGGCGTTCCCCTTCTTCTATGTCCTGCCGTTTAGCCAAATAGTAGTTTACGACCACATTTGGGGTGTTTCTGCAAACTACAGAATCAGGGCAACCCATTTTGAGTTTTGTTTGGCTGTTAACCCATTTTTTTCAGTAATAAAGTAAGGGTTAAAATGGAAAATTTTCCAAAAAATAGAAATTTCTAAATTGTTTCTCCATCTGCCATTAACTCTTGTGGAACACCTAAAGGGTTAACAAAGTTTGTAAACCCAGTTTTGAATACCTTGAGGGGTGTACTTTCTTAGATGGAGTCACTTTTTTGAAATTTCTATTCTAGGGGTGCAACAGGGGGCTTCAAATGGGACATGGTATAAACAAAACCAGTCCTGCAAAATCTGCCTTCCAAAACCCATATGGCGTTCCCCTCTTTCTACGTGCTCCCGTTTGGCCAAACAGTAGTTTACGACCACATATGGGGTGTTTTTGCAAACTACAGAATCAGGGCAACCCATATTGAGTTTTGTTTGGCTGTTAACCCTTACTTTATTGCTGGAAAAAATGGGTTAAAATGGAAAATTTTCCAAAAAATAGAAATTTCTAAATTGTTTCTCCATCTGCCATTAACTCTTGTGGAACACCTAAAGGGTTAACAAAGTTTGTAAACCCAGTTTTGAATACCTTGAGGGGTGTACTTTCTTAGATGGAGTCACTTTTTTGAAATTTTTATTCTAGGGGTACAACAGGGGGC
Source organism: Bufo gargarizans (assembly GCF_014858855.1). Lineage (NCBI taxonomy): Eukaryota > Metazoa > Chordata > Amphibia > Anura > Bufonidae > Bufo > Bufo gargarizans. The sequence goes on from NC_058082.1 coordinate 499,862,625, forward strand.
TTCAAATGGGACATGGTATAAACAAAACCAGTCCTGCAAAATCTGCCTTCCAAAACCCATATGGTGTTCCCCTCCTTCTATGTCCTCCCGTTCGGCCAAACAGTAGTTTACGACCACATATGGGGTGTTTTTGCAAACTACAGAATCAGGGCAACCCATTTTGAGTTTTGTTTGGCAGTTAACCCTTGTTTTACTCCTGGAAAAAATTGATTATATTGGAAAATTTTCCAAAAAATAGAAATTTCTAAATTGTTTCTCCATCTGCCAATAACTCTTGTGGAACACCTAAAGGGTTAACAAAGTTTGTAAACCCAGTTTTGAATACCTTGAGGGGTGTACTTTCTTAGATGGAGTCACTTTTTTGAAATTTCTATTCTAGGGGTGCAACAGGGGGCTTCAAATGGGACATGGTATAAACAAAACCAGTCCTGCCAAATCTGCCTTCCAAAACCCATATGGTGTTCCCCTCCTTCTATGTCCTCCCGTTCGGCCAAACAGTAGTTTACGACCACATATGGGGTGTTTTTGCAAACTACAGAATCAGGGCAACCCATTTTGAGTTTTGTTTGGCAGTTAACCCTTGTTTTACTCCTGGAAAAAATTGATTATATTGGAAAATTTTCCAAAAAATAGAAATTTCTAAATTGTTTCTCCATCTGCCAATAACTCTTGTGGAACACCTAAAGGGTTAACAAAGTTTGTAAACCCAGTTTTGAATACCTTGAGGGGTGTACTTTCTTAGATGGAGTCACTTTTTTGAAATTTCTATTCTAGGGGTGCAACAGGGGGCTTCAAATGGGACATGGTATAAACAAAACCAGTCCTGCCAAATCTGCCTTCCAAAACCCATATGGTGTTCCCCTCCTTCTATGTCCTCCCGTTCGGCCAAACAGTAGTTTACGACCACATATGGGGTGTTTCTGCAAACTACAGAATCAGGGCAACCCATTTTGAGTTTTGTTTGGCAGTTAACCCTTGTTTTTTTCCAGGAAAAAATTGATTATATTGGAAAATTTTCCAAAAAATCTAAATTCTAAAAATGTATGTCCATTTGCCATGAAGTGTTGTGGAAGACCTAAAGGGTTAACAAAGTTTGTAAAAACAGTTTTGAATACCTTGAGGGGTGTAGTTTCTAGAATGGGGTCATTTTTGGGTGGTTTCTATTATGTAAGCCTCACAAAGTGACTTCAAACCTGAACTGGTCCATAAAAAGTGGGATTTTGAAGATTTCCGAAAATTTCAAAATTTGCTTCTAAACTTCTAAGCCTTGTAACATCCCCAAAAAATAAAATATCATTCCCAAAATGCTACAAACATGAAGTAGACATATGGGGAATGTAAAGTCATCACAATTTTTGGGGGTATTACTATGTATTACAGAAGTAGAGAAACTGAAACTTTGAAATTTGCAAATTTTTCAAAAGTTTTGGTAAATATGGTATTTTTTTATGCAAAAAAATTAACTTTTTTGACCCAATTTTAGCAGTGTCATGAAGTACAATATGCGACGAAAAAACAATCTCAGAACGGCCTGGGTAAGTCAAAGCGTTTTAAAGTTATCAGCACTTAAAGTGACAGTGGTCAGATTTGCAAAAAATGGCCTGGTCCTTAAGGTGAAATAGGGCTGTGTCCTTAAGGGGTTAAGGCCTTTCCATAGGTCTCATCCTGAGAAGGTGGGCTCTGAGTGTCCGGAGTCCAGCCGTAGAGGGAGGGGTACTGTCACCGCCAGTTCTGTGAAAAGGTCTGTTAGACGTTCTTCTCTACCTCTTGCATGACGTTCTTTGTTTTGGTTTCACTTTGTCATCTCCTTTCCTTCTCCCAGCTGTCACCTATTTACACTAATTGTATCCCTTTATATTCCCTCCCATACTGCCTCACTTTGCGGTTTATACTTCTTCCTGGATGAGTTGTTCACTGCTGGATGCTGCTTCTGCTGATTCCTCAGATAAGTCTGTTTCCTTTATTTGTGTTTCCTTGCTGACTTGATTCTAGGTGACCCTGACTCCGTCCGTATTAAGTGCAGGGATCCGGTGGTCGTGTCCCCTCACTATTATAGGGTTTTCACATGTCACATAGTATTAGGTACATGGGCATGCATTCGTCTACCATAAAGACCTTTGCATGGGCATAGCAGTCAGGGAGAGCTCTAGGGGTTTTATAGGGCTCACCCATATGCTCCTTAGTTTGGGATCAAGCAAGTCGGATGTTTATTTATAAGTTCCAGCTTTCTGCAATACCATCCGTGACATCAGTTTGTCACAAACACTGACTTTCTACCCAGTAGATAATGCTTAAGGGACTCCGGTGCCCATCTAATGGCCATATACTCGCTTTCTACTCTTTCACGAGCGCTCTTGCACTCTATCTCTCTATTTTATCTACAGAAAGTATCTCTGTTTATTTCTTACTCTCAGAGTTTTGATCTTGGCTTTTGGAGCTCTTTTCATAATATGTTTTTATATAATTGACAGGCTCTACCTTTGGATTCTTTGGCTCCCAAACATGCTCATGCCCTTTCGTCGACTGCTGCAGCTCTAGACTGAACTGTTCGCAAAATTGCTTCCAGCGATAGTTGTTTCCAGACCCTTTCTCATTTGCTTTGTAGAGCTCCTTCAGCAGAGCATGCTTTCCCCCGCTCACTTCTTTTAAATGCATCACTTCTTTATTGGTTTTGTCAGATTTGGCGGCAGTTTCAGAGTCCTCTGCTTCTACAGTGGCTTTTTCCACTTCAGCCGACTCTCCTTCAGCCTCTTCTTTAAGGTCTGCAGCATCTGAGGATTTATCCCACTCCTACTTAACGGCCTTAGCTTCTTCAGCCTTTGTCTCTTTGGAGTCTCCATTTAATTTGTTAGCTTTCTCATCCTTCTCGTACATGGCATCATATACCTGCACTCTTAATTCCTCCTTTTCTTTCTCATCGAGGTTGGAGGATAGAGAGAACTCCAAATGGTAGATATGCAAATTAGTGTATTTATTCAGCCGGACATGTTGGTGCACAACAATACAACGTTTCAGGCTAAAGGAAAACCCTTCATCAGGCTAGGTTGTTACCAGGGTCAGGGAAAGCAAGTACCGGCTTTCCCTGACCCTGGTCACAACCTAGCCTGATGAATGGCTTTCTTTTAGCACGGAACGTTGTATTGTTGTGCACCACCATGTCTGGCTGAATAAATACACTAATTTGCATATCTAACATTTGGAGTTCTGTCTATTTGTATATATATCCGACAAGTGTGGATCTTGAGGTGGAGTCAGGAACAGAACCTTTATGAGCACCCTAAAATAAGCCAGACTATTGCTGAGTGCTGTGACCATTTGGGATTATACTATTGTGGTTCATCAGGATATGTTGTATCGGGTAAACCAACTGCGGGGTGAACATATTGAACAGTTGGTGGTGCCCCAGGCTTATCGCAAACTCGTGTTAGAGTTAGCTCACCAACATGTTATCGGGGGGCATCTGAGTATGCAGAAAACACAGGACGCTCCCGATCATCAAGGTACCGTTTGAGTGAATCGCGACGGACCTCGTAGGCCCAGTACCGAAGTCCGCTAGAGGACACCAACACATCCTGGTCATCCTAGATTATGCCACTCTGTACCCAGAGACGGTGCCACTGCGACATACATTGACTAAACTGATAGCTAAGGAGCTAATGGAGATGTTCTCCTGAGTGGGGCTACCTAAAAAGGTTTTGACTGACCAGGGGACCCCTTATATGTCCAAGGTCATGAGGGAACTCTGTAAGTTGCTGCATATGAAACAGTTACGGATGTTCGTTTACTATCAGTAAATGGACGGTCTTGTTGAACGGTTTAATAAAACATGAAAAACCATGTTAAAAAGGGTGGTGTCTAAAGATGGGAAGGACTTGGACCTTCTTCTGCCATATCTCATGTTTGCTGTGCGAGAGGTGCCCCAGGCCTCTACTGGCTTCTCGCCCTTCGAATTGCTATATAGCAGACATCCTCGCGGTTTGCTGGATGTAGTCAAAGAGGCGTGGGAACAGCCACAGCAGATAGAGACCGTTTTGCCTCTTGTCAGGGAGCATATGGAGGCAGCTCAGCAAGCCGAGAGTAAGGTCTATAATCGGCAGGTTTGGGTCTGGATCTTTTACCCAGGTGATCGAGTTTTGGTCCTGGTGCTGACCATGGACAGTAAGTTTCTGTCTAGGTGGCAGCGGCCCTATGAGGTACTTGAAAAAATTGGAGAGGTAATCTACAAGGTACACCAGCCAGGGAGGCGAAAGCCAGAGCAGGTGTACCATGTGAATTTACTCAAACCGTGGAAAGATGGGGAAACTTGTACTGAAGACAGCCCGCGTACAGGTTTTCTAGGGGAAGAGGTTTTGGCCCCTCTGTCTGAAGCAGGGGAAGCGGCTGCCACAGTAACAATGGCTGACAGCCTCTTCTCTAAACAGGCTAAGGAGGCCAGGGAGTATTAGCCAGATCACGGATGTGTTCTCGGACCGCCCTGGACGCACTTCCACAATTTGGCATGACATTGTCACTGAGCCTCAGGCGAAAGTCCGTCTAAAGACATACCAGGTACCCGAGGCGATTTCCGAAAATTAAACGAGATCTCTAAGTTCGATGCATATACCATGCCCCGAGTAGATGAGCTAATTGAAAGGTTAGTGCAAGCCCGGTATTTCTCAGTTTTGGACCTCACTAAATGGTATTGGCAGGTGCCCTTAACTGAGGCTGCTAAAGAAAAAAAAATGCCTTCATCACATCGGAGGGGCTATATCAGTACAAGGTGTTACCCTTTGGTCTGCATGGCACCCCCACCACCTTTCAAAGGCTAATGGACATTTTACTTCGTCCACATCATCGGTACTCTTCGGCATACCTGGACGATATCGTCATCCACAGTACCGACTGGGAAAATCACCTACCCAATGTATAGGCTGTAGTGGACTCCCTTAGGAATGCTGGGCTAAACGCTAAATAGGGTTAGAGGACACTAAGTACCTTGGGTATGTCATTGGGCGCAGAGTTATCAAACCTCAAGTGAACAAAATAGAGGCAATTCATAACTGGCCCCGACCTTCCACCACTAGGCAAGTAAAGTCATTCCTAGAAACGGTGGGCTATTACATGAGGTTTGTTCCCCACTCTTGAAGGGACGCAGGTCGGTGATGGTTTGCTGGGATGATCAGGTGGAAGAGGCGATCTCGGCTTTGAAGTCGGCCCTGGTCCCTAGTTTTGGTGACGCCCAACTTCAAATGGTAATTCATAGTACAGATGGACGCCTACGAGGTAGGCCTTGGTGCTGTAGTGTGTCAGGAAGTCAACGGGGAGGAGCATCCCATTGTCTTCCTAAGCAGCAAGCTTACCCCAGCCGAAAACAGGTACAGTATAGTGGCAAGAGAGTGCCTGGCTATCAAGTGGGCACTCGGCCCTTCCGCTACTATTTGTTGGGGAGAAAGTTCTGCCTGGTGACTGACCACTCCCATCTCAAGTGGATGAGCCAGGCCAAAGAGAGAAATGCCTGAGTCACCAGGTGGTTCCTATCCTTACAGAACTTTAAGTTCTCCGTAGAACACAGGGCAGGCCGGTTACAGGGAAACGCGGATGCCCTGTCCTGGGTATACTGTATGGCATGTGTTCACCCCCTCAGGGTTGAATAAAGGGGGGGAAGTATGTAAGAAGGTACATGGAATCATCGTGGATGATAGGCATGTGTCATCAAGGTTCCTGGCCTCGGTGGAGTAAGAGACAGTTTTCATGTGTCAGCAGCAGTTGCTGTTTGACACTTTGCTATTTAGTATGACTGTAAATTGCTGATCCGGGACGGCTCTTACTGGGAGTAGTCAAAGTGCTGGGTGGGTGACTACTCCCCACGTTCCATGCTGGGTTTTCCCAGGCCTATAAAAAACAGCCAGCAGTGTCAGGTGTGGGGAATTATCTCTCTCTGACATTAGAGCTCTGGCAATCTCTGTTCCAGGATCTGAGCCTTGTGCCAGACTGGAGGCCTGAATCTGGGAGGACTGCTCTGTTCTGAGCTACAGTATGCCGGTCGGGTGTAGATTAACACCCAGGATAAAAAGTGACTGTTTTGCCTTTGAGTTATCTGGGTGTGAAATAACACCAATACTGAAAATAAACAGTCGTACTGTGTACTTGCAACAAGTGTGAATAAACACTGAAGTTTTTGAGTTATAAACTGGTCTTTGCCTCTATACTGCATCCATTTTTCCTGACTACCAAAGTAAGTCCCCACACTACCTATTGTCCTCTGACAAGGAGTCACTTTCATAGTGCCTATATCGGCATGAACTAGTTGGTCACGGTAACTTGTATTTTGCTTACAAATCAGCGGAGGATTTTTAAATTCCGTTATCTGAGAGTATGATCTATGTAATAGCGGCCAATGTTTGCGAATAGGTCACATTGTTTATTGTAAGGATGAAACTTGTGTGTAAAAGCTATACGTGAATCTTTGCTCCTATTAACGGTATGCAGATATGTAACTATGGCTTCCCTTAGGATTTGTGTGGGGTAGTCCCTGGACCTACATCTCTTCAACATTTCCTCCATTCTCTGCTCCTGTGTCTGTTGATTAGATACAATATGTTTTACTCTTTGTATCTGAGATTTTGGAATGGCTTTCTTTAGGGACATGGGATGAGCACTCGTAAAATGTAATAGGCAATTTCTATCAGAATTCTTCCTAAATAAATCTGTATGTAGACAACAATCCTCATCTTTAATAATTACAGTGTCCAAAAAGCTCACTTTCAATTGATCATAATTCACAATAAATTTAAGTCTGGCACATGCTTCATTTAGGTGTCCAAAAAAGGTTAAAGAGGACCTTTCACTACTCTACAAATGAAAAACTAACTATACCTGTGGGCAGAGCGGCGCCCAGGGGTCCCCCTGCACTTACTAGTAAGTCTGGGCGCCGCTCCGTTCGCCCGGTATAGGCTCCGGTGTCTGCGCTCCCTCTGACTGTTTTCTTGTAGGAGGCGTGTCCCTTGCTGCACTGCTGGCCAATCGCAGCGCACAGCTCATAGCCTGGCTATGAGCTGTGCGCTGCGATTGGCCAGCAGTGCAGCAAGGGACACGCCTCCTACAAGAAAACAGTCAGAGGGAGCGCAGACACCGGAGCCTATACCGGGCGAACGGAGCGGCGCCCAGACTTACTAGTAAGTGCAGGGGGACCCCTGGGCGCCGCTCTGCCCACAGGTATAGTTAGTTTTTCATTTGTAGAGTAGTGAAAGGTCCTCTTTAAGAGGGACTCGAGTGGCCTCGCCCACACGCAAAAAAAAAAATCTATGTATCTCTTCCATAATAGAGCATTCTCCTGGTAAAGTAAATCGTCATATACAAACGATGACATAAACACATTTGCGTAGGGCGGGGCCACATTGAGCCCATCGCGGTCCCACGTCGCTGTAAATAAAATACATCTCCAAACAGAAAATAATTTTCAAACAGTACCAAATGTAATAACTTCAACAAAAATTCCTGCTGTATATTGGTAAATTCACTAGAATTTAGCAATCACGATACTGCTTCTACTCCCCCATCATGATCGATGGAGGTGTAGAGGCTAACCACATCAATCGTGACCAACAAGCTATCTTTAGGAATCCTTCTTAATTCTTTTATTTTAAGGAAATGTCATGTGTCAAGAAGAAAGGATGCCGTTTCCTTCACCAATGGTGTTAATATTTTCTCCAAAACCATAGCTAACGGACATAAGCTAGAATTAACACATGCCACTATAGGGTGTCCCGGTCTGTCCATAAAAGACTTATGCACCTTAGGGAGCACAAGGGTCACTGGTGATTGAATAATCAGGAATTCACACATTTTATCGTCAATTACTCCCAAAGATGCATAATGGTGGACCACTGTAGACATTTTAATCCGAAACTGGATCATTATCCAATATCATATAGGTATCAACATATCCACCTCTGCCAACGCTCCACTCACCCTCTATGTATTGGTGCTGGTCTATTAGAAGAGGAGAGCTTCACATAACAGCAATGGTGTTAATATTTTCTCCAATAACACCAATGGTGTTAATATTTTCTCCAAAACTATAGCTGAGATAAGACAGAATTAACAGACGCCACTATAGGGTGTCCCGGTGGGTCCATAAGAGTCTTATGCACCTTATGGAGCACAAGGGTCACTGGTGATTGATTTAATTAGGAATTCACACATTTTATCGTCAATCACTCCCAAAGATGCATAATGATGGACCGCTGTAGAAATGTTATTCTTAACCAGAAACTGGATCATTATCCAATATCATATACGTATCAGCATCTGACAGTTGGCGCATCACATCTATTAGAAGAGGAGAGCTTCACATGACACACAATGTAACCTCGCAGGATAAACAAACTATTCACTCTTTGATGGAGGATAAGAGCTTAATAACTAAGCCAGCAGACAAGGGGGGATCTTTGGTTATTATGGACAAAATGAATTATGTTAAGGAGGTGATGTGCCAACTGTCAGATGCTGATACGTATATGATATTGGATAATGATCTAGTGTTTCGGATTAAGAATAACATTTCTACAGTGGTCCACCATTATGCATCTCTGGGAGTAATTGACAATAAAATGAGTGAATTCTAGTTATGAGCGAGCCCCAAAGTATTCGGGTGTTCGGCCCGAACACATTGCTATATTTGTGTGCTTGGCCGAGCACCCGAGATGCAAAATAACTTTGAGTTTTACTGGTTCTCAGTCAGATGAGAGGTGGTTTGGAATATCTCAAAATGCACAAGGCTGCCATTGTAAGGTATGCTGACTAAGCCTGTCATCTGTCTCATGGATCGATTGATGGCTTGCGCATACCTGGCTTTTGCATACAGCCTTTGTTTGGTTGTCTATTGTATGTTGTACATAATAGGAGTCTAATACACATACAGCTATCCTCTTAATGCTGTTTCCAAACCGTTGTCCGCTATTAAATAGATCATACTTGCAGATAATAGAATTTAAAAATAATTTGTTGATTTGTAATAAGCGGAATACAAGTTACCATGACCAACTAGTTCATGCCGATATACAGTACAGACCAAAAGTTTGGACACACCTTCTCATTCGAAGAGTTTTCTTTATTTTCATGACTATGAAAATTGTAGATTCACACGGAAGACATCAAAACTATCAATTAACACATGTGGAATTATATACATAACAAAAAAGTGTGAAACAACTGAAAATATGTCATATTCTAGGTTCTTCAAAGTAGCCACCTTTTGCTTTGATTACTGCTTTGCACACTCTTGGCATTCTCTTAATGAGCTTCAAGAGGTAGTCACCTGAAATGGTCTTCCAACAGTCTTGAAGGAGTTCCCAGAGATGCTTAGCACTTGTTGGCCCTTTTGCCTTCACTCTGCGGTCCAGCTCATCCCAAACCATCTCGATTGAGTTCAGGTCCGGTGACTGTGGAGGCCAGGTCATCTGGCGCAGCACCCCATCACTCTCCTTTATGGTCAAATAGCCCTTACACAACCTGGAGGTGTGTTTGGGGTCATTGTCCTGTTGAAAAATAAATGATGGTCCAACTAAACGCAAACCGGATGGAATAGCATGCCGCTGCAAGATGCTGTGGTATCCATGCTGGTTCAGTATGCCTTCAATTTTGAATAAATCCCCAACAGTGTCACCAGCAAAGCACCCCCACACCATCACACCTCCTCCTCCATGCTTCATGGTGGGAACCAGGCATGTAGAGTCCATCCGTTCACTTTTTCTGCGTCGCCCAAAGACACGGTGGCTGGAACCAAAGATCCCAAATTTGGACTCATCAGACCAAAGCACAGATTTCCACTGGTCTAATGTTCATTCCTTGTGTTCTTTAACCCAAACAAGTCTCTTCTGCTTGTTGCCTGCCCTTAGCAGTGGTTTCCTAGCAGATATTCTACCATGAAGGCCTCTTAACAGTTGTTCTAGAGATGTGTCTGCTGCTAGAACTCTGTGTGGCATTGACCTGGTCTCTAATCTGAGCTGCTGTTAACCTGCGATTCCTGAGGCTGGTGACTCGGATGAACTTATTCTCCGCAGCAGAGATGACTCTTGGTCTTCCTTTCTTGGGGCGGTCCGCATGTGAGCCAGTTTCTTTGTAGCACTTGATGTTTTTTGTGACTGCACTTGGGGACACTTTCAAAGTTTTCCCAATTTTTCGGACTGACTGACCTTCATTTCTTAAAGTAATGATGGCCACTTGTTTTTCTTTTCTTAGCTGCTTTTTTCTTGCCATAAAACAAATTCTAACAGTCTATTCAATAGGACTATCAGCTGTGTATCCACCTGACTTCTCCACAATGCAACTGATGGTCCCAACCCCATTTATAAGGCAAGAAATCCCACCTATTAAACCTGACAGGGCACACCTGTGAAGTGAAAAACATTTCAGGTGACTACCTCTTGAAGATCATCAAGAGAATGCCAAGAGTGTGCAAAGCAGTAATCAAAGCAAAAGGTGGCTACTTTGAAGAACCTAGAATATGACATATTTTCAGTTGTTTCACACTTCTTTGTTATGTATATAATTCCACATGTGTTAATTCATAGTTTTGATGCCTTCAGTGTAAATCTACAATTTTCATAGTCATGAAAATAAAGAAAACTCTTGAATGAGAAGGTGTGTCCAAACATTTGGTCTGTACTGTAGGTACTATGAAAGTGACTCCTCCTCAGAGGACAATAGGTAGTATGGGGACTCGCTCTGGAAGTCAGGACAAATAGACGCAGTATAGAGTCAAAGACCAGTTTATAACTCAAAAACTTCAGTTCATACTGATATATGCACTAGCCGATATAGGCACTATGAAGGTATGAAAGTGACTCCTCGTCAGAGGACAATAGGTAGCCAGAGAAATGGTACCTATCCTTGTTTGCATTGTGCACAGTGCTCGCATATAATTAAGGCAGAATGTTTTCACCATCCACATACAGGCAGAGCCTTCAACAACAGAGGCTTCTTTACCTGTGAATCTACCAATGTGATTTATTTGATTAAATGTCCTTGTGGCTTGTGTTACATTGTTGAAACCATACAACCAGTGAGGGATCGGATTTGCAAGCATAAGTCCAATATACGTACATTACTGGTAATTTGTTACTACCTTTACCAGCCCATTTTCATAGCTCCCACCATTCCATTTCCCAGCTCAGGTTTCAAGTGCTGGAGCAAGTTAAAAGACAGAGAAGAGGTGGTGATATTAAAAGCCAACTATCATGTAGAGAAGCTTATTGGATTCGTACCCTGGGAACATTACAACCCAGAGGATTGAATAGGAAATATGAGGTTGCCCATTTAGAAACATAGAAACATAGAATGTGTCGGCAGATAAGAACCATTTGGCCCATCTAGTCTGCCCAATATACTAAGTACTATAAATAGCCCTTGGCCCTATCTTATATGAAGGATGGCCTTATGCCTATCCCATGCATGCTTAAACTCCTTCACTGTATTTACAGCTACCACTTCTGCAGGAAGGCTATTCCATGCATCCACTACTCTCTCAGTAAAGTAATACTTCCTGATATTACTTTTAAACCTTTGCCCCTCTAATTTAAAACTATGTCCTCTTGTAGCAGTTTTCCTTCTTTTAAATATTCTCTCCTCTTTTACCTTGTTGATTCCCTTTATGTATTTAAAAGTTTCTATCACATCCCCTCTGTCTCGTCTTTCTTCCAAGCTATACATGTTAAGGTCCTTTAATCTTTCCTGGTAAGTTTTATCCTGCAATCCATGTACTAGTTTAGTAGCTCTCTGAACTCTCTCCAAAGTATCAATATCCTTCTGGAGATATGGTCTCCAGTACTGAGCAAAATACTCCAAATGAGGTCTCACTAGTGCTCTGTAGAGCGGCATGATCACCTCCCTTTTTCTACTGGTAATTCCTCTCCCTATACACCCAAGCATTCTGCTAGCATTTTCTGCTGCTCTATGACATTGTCTGCCTACCTTTTAAGGCCGAATGGTATAAATCATACCAGTGCATCACTGTACTGCGGCGGCAGCAGGAAGCGCACGGCGTCATAGCAACCAATGACGCCGTTTACTCCTGCTCTCAGCAGGAATCCAGCCCGTGTTTCATGGCCGTGTGCATTCAGCCTAAGTCTTCTGAAATAATGACCCCTAAATCCCTTTCCTCAGATACTGAGGTTAGGACTGTACAGGTGAAACTAATATTAGAATATCGTGCAAAGTTCATTTATTTCAGTAATGCAACTTAAAAGGTGAAACTAACATATGAGAAAGACTCATTACATGCAAAGCGAGATATTTCAAGCCTTTATTTGTTATAATTTGGATGATTATGGCTTACAGTTTATGAAACCCCAAAGTCACAATTCTGAGGTACTCTTTGCTCAGGGGGTATAGATTAATTAGCTGACTAGAGTGTGACACTTTGAGCCTAGAATATTGAACCTTTTCACAAAATGCAAATTATCAACATTACATTTTAGTTGCGAGATTTTTGACCATTCCTCTAGTTTTCCTAAATCCTTTTCCATTTGGTGTATCCCTCCAGGAACATCAATCCTGTTACAAATCTTTGTGTCATCAGCAAAATAACACACCTTACCACCGAGGCCTTCTGCAATTTTGCTGATAAAGATATTAAACAATATGGGTCCCAGAACAGATCCCTAAGGTACTCCACTGGTAACAAGACCTTGGTCTGAATATACTCTATTGACTACAACCCTCTGTTGTCTGTCCCTCAGCCACTGCCTAATCCATTCAACAATATGGGAGTCCAAGCACAAAGACTGCAACTTATTGATAAGCCTTCTATGTGGGACAGTATAAAAAGCCTTACTAAAGTCTAGATAAGCAATGTCTACTGCACCTCCGCCATCTATTATTTTAGTCACCCAATCAAAAAAATCTGTAAGATTAGTTTGACATGATCTCCCTGAAGTAAACCCATGCTGTTTTTCATCTTTTAATACACAGAATTTTAGATGTTCCACAATCCTCTCCTTAAGTATGGTTTCCATTAATTTCCTCACTATTGATGTCAGGCTTACTGGCCTATAGTTGCCCGATTCCTCCCTACTACCTTTCTTTTGAATGGGCACATTTGCTAATTTCCAATATTTTGGGACGACTCTTGTTACCAGTGATTGGTTAAATAAATCTGTTAATGGTTTTGCTAGTTCACCGCTAAGCCCTTTTAATAGCTTTGGGTGTATCCCATCAGGCCCATGGGACTTATTTGTATTAATTTTAGACAGCTGACTTAGAACCTCTTCCTCTGTAAAGACACATACATCAAAAGATTCATTAGTCTTCCTTCATTTTCCTTTGTAAAAACTGAACAGAAGTATTCATTGAGGCAGTCAGCTAGTTATTTATCTTCTTCCATTTTCCTTCTTTTGTTTTTAATTTGGTAATTCCATGTTTTAGTTTCCTTTTTTCATTTGCGTATCTGAAGAATGTCTTATCACCTTTTTTCACTGACTGAGATAATTTCTCTTCTGCCTGCGCTTTAGAAGCTCTTATAACTTGCTTGGCCTCTCTCTGCCTAATCTTATACATTTCCCTGTCATCCTCATTTATTTTATTTTTTTATAAAGTAAATGCTATCTTTTAGTTTTTAATGATTTTGGCCACTTCTGCTGAGTACCACAGTGGTCTTTTCCTTTTGCTTTTACTGACTAACCTAATGCAATTATCTGTTGCCTTTAATAGTGCCACTTTTAAGTTGTCCCATTTCTCCTGGACTCCATTGAAACTGTTCCAATCTGATAGGGACTTGTATACCACTAATCAAATTTTCAAGTCAGTTTTTGTGTGGTGTGACTCAGTCACTGTACTTATAGTAAACCACACTGACTGGTTATCACTAGACCCCAAGCATTCCCCTACAGTAATATCAGATACCAAATTCCCATTTGTGAATACTAAATCTAAAATGGCCTCCTTCCGGGTTGACTCCTCAACTACTTTCTGTAGAGATAATCCCAGTAGGGAATTTAGAATATCTGTACTCCTGGCAGAACTAGCTATTTTGGTTTTACAGTTTATATCAGAAGGATTTAAGTCTCCCATAATGATAACTTCAACTTTCAATGTCATTTTAGCTATTTCTTCAACTAGTAGATCATCTAATTATTTGACTTGGCCAGGTGGTCTATATATCACACCTACATGAGTTAACTTATGATTATCAAGCTGCAACGTAACCCAAACTGACTAAATTGGTCTCGCTAACATGTATTAAATTATATTTTATGCTATCTTTCACATACAGGGCCACACTCCTTTTTTGCCTTCCCTGTCTTTCCTATATAGAGAGAACCCTGGTATTATTATATCCCAGTCATTACTCCCTTTGAACCATGTCTCAGTAACAGCCACTAAATCTTTATTCTCAGATGCCATTATACACTCAAGTTCATTGATCTTATTCCCTAAACTGCAAAGATTTGTAGATAAGACTCTGAGCTTGTCATTTCTTAACCTATGTGCTACTGGCATCTTCTGGCATTGTTGCGGGGGGCAGTCGGACTGCTGGATTATCATTCTTTTGCCCCCCCCCCTTTCCTAGTTTAAATGCTCCTTAGCAAATACTTTGAACTGTTCACTGAGGACATTCGTTCCCTTGAGAGAAAGATGCAAACCATCTTTCTTGCACAGTTCTTTTTCATTCCAACGAGAGATAACATGAGACACAAAGCCAAACCCTTGGTTTAGACACCATTCACCAAGCCATACATTTGATATAAGGTTGTATTTGCTAGATTATCTTATTTATTTTGATCATTTCTTTCACAGCAAGTTAGCGGTATCTTTATATTTTTGTATTTGTGTATTTTTGTATTCTGTTGTGTGTATATATGCTGGTTATGTTTATCTATTTGGTCTGGTTAGTTTGTTTGACATCTGATGGAATTTCCTAGATTACTGCCCATTGTGGGCGACTGACGTCATCACACATGAGAGGGAAATTGTATTTAAGATTGTAAACTAGTCTAGTATGTTAGCTGACGAAGGCTGGACGGGCCGAAGCGCGTCCTTATACTTGTATACTTATCTGAAATAAAAATAATATGAATTGTATAGAACGAGCGTCCGCTGGGAATCTGTTACATTGTTTCGTGGAGTTCCTCTCCTTCCCATGTCGGCGCACACTAGATTGAGTGCCGACCATCTACCTCTTTGAATTTGGAGTTAACAGGGCTTGTCAATTCTTACAATTTTGTTTTTAACTCCCTGTTTTGTCCATCCAATTGCTGACGGGCATTCTCATTCATCTGAACATTAATACATACTGCATTCAGAACAGAATTCACCTGGTCAATTTGGAGAATAGCCTTTCTCAGTCTGTCGTTGGCCAATTTATCTCTTTCCTGTAGGGCTTGTCTTTTGGCACACTCTGCCAGAGAAAGCTTCTCCTGCATATGGATGCTCTCTGCCTCCAGACATTTAAGTTTCATTTCATTTTCTTTAAAATGACTTAAAATATCATCCCTGGATGCTCTAGTGTCTACCAACTCTCTCTGGTAATCCTTCATTTGCGCCTGCAATTTACACAGTTGTTTGATGGCTTCTTCTCTATTTTTGTTTGCAGAGTCCATTTGTCCCAAGTCTTTTAGATCCATCTCGAGCTTCTTTCTAGCTGCTACAGCCAACAAACAATGTCTTTTACTTGTCTGACAAGTTGTATCTTCTTGTCTTCACTCTGCTCATCACGTCCTTGCAGATCTCTCTCAAACTGTGCCCTCATAGCTTGTAGGGTAGCTTCAACTTGTAAGTGCAACTTGGCAACCTTTGTGGCGTATAATTCATTTTCATCAACCCTGCACCCGAGATCACTAACCATAGAACATTGTGGAGACTGCTTATCCGCACCTGGTACGTGTGGTACACCCTCTAACACTGCCACACTTTCCTGTAGATTTTCTACAGTGAGCTCCCTCAGCTCTGTACTACCAACATTATCAATCAGCATTTCTAAATCCTATACATTTTTAACAACAGGGGAACTTCTTCCTCCATCACAACCTACAAAGGAAAAGGGTTGTCATCATCATCATAAGATAACTCCACATTTTCATTATGCAATTCAGTTAATTTGACATGATCACTTTGCATCTTATCTGCACCATTGTTTTCAATGGTCATTTCACTCACACCTTCATTTAAAGGGATAGGCACCAGTTCTGCAGAAGGTTCGTCACTTGCTGCAGAAGTGTTTCAATTTCCCCACGACTCCCAGAACAAGGGGAAATCGCGGCCCAACATTACTTCATTCATGACCGTATTTGCAATTCCAAGTCCCAGTTCCCACTGGAGTCTCACACTCAGAGAGGGGCCACAGGATAGTTCTTGCTATCCCCCTGAATGTCCCACACACTTAGCATTTTGTCCAACACATAGTCCCCAGCTACCAGTGTCCCGGTGTCTTAACACCTACCTGCTCACACCACAGTTCATGGCTTCTGAGGTACCAGGCCACTGGTCAGCCCAACCTCCAGAGCCGTGCTCACTGTCACTTTGTCTGCTACTCAAACAATAACAGGAACGCTCTTACCCATTGACGTCACAGATTTGGCAGTACCAGGAGATGAGGGTGCTCCAAGTACATCTCCCCCCAGGTCCTTCTCCTGGATCTTCTTCTTTTTCTTCTGGATCTTGGGAACATCCTGCCCTGGGTTCCTGGCGCCACGATCACATGCAGTCTACTCAATGCAGTGGTTGCCATAGGAAACACCTTGACCTTAAATCCAGTCTTTTTCCAGACAATGAGGCACACACTCTGAATACCTTTCCTTTGATTCTCCAGCCGCACAATTTGAAGCACCTACTCCACTCCACAGCTGCCAAAACAATGGAAAGTCTCTGCCCAGTATGACTTCCACCCTCAGGGTCTCACATTTTAAGAGCTCCCACTGTACAGAGGCAGGGTCCATTACAAAGGTCAGAGACACATTGGTATCTGTCTCTGGCCACCCCTTCAGAAAGTCCAGAACTTCGGGCATGACCCAAGACACTTGTTTGCGGGAATCTAGAATGACCCCCAGCTCGACTCCCCTAATCCCCAACTCGCAGGATGTCTCACATGTTTGGTCAGAGCTCCTGATCAAATGAGCTCCACCAAGCCGCAGCACATTCCAATTAGGGTTTCATAGTGACCCCCAAAAAAAAAAACATTCTTCACAAGTCAGTCTCTTTCACTGGGGCTCTCCGCAAGATTCCCTTGCAACACAGCAAAAAGTGTCCAGATTTGCAACATCTTCACTGGACAAACAAGCTTCCGGCCATTTAACTCCAACACCATAGCAAAGCAGTATTGAGATGCACCGACTCTCTCAGGTCGTTGCCCTTAGAATTTTTTTGCCTTTTCACTTTATGTTGCCCCTAGCAACAACTTTGTGCCCTTTTAGCATGGACACTTGCTGGATGCCACCACCCTCCACCTATTGTAAGGGATCGCTCTCTCTCAGGGGGTCGCAATCACAGACTTCTTCACAGACAACAGGATTTCATCTCCAAACTGGTGCTTTATTTTGGTTCTTCAGCACCCACACAAACATTAGCAGTAAAAATAAACACCTTCCCTTCTGGTCTCTAACTAATACACAGTTCTTTTCCCTGACACCTCTAAGCACAGCTTATTCACAGGGTCTCAAGGTCCAGGCCTTAGCAGTTCCGCTCACACAAGTCCAAACAGGGAAGAGATCGGGCTACACATAGCCTCGTGGCCCCTGAGCCCTTCAGGCTGAGACCACCCAGAGCCTCTTTTTCTAAGACTTCTCTCCTCAGACTGACAAACAGAGGGTTGGTTTTATCCCTCCTTGATTACAGCAGGCCTCACCTGCAATCACCTCTGGCAAAAGACAACACGCGTACTGGAAGGGTGTGGACTGGCAGATCCCACTACCAAACCTATCCACCAGTCAAAATAAAATCCAGCCCAGAACAAAACGTAGACAAAACTGTCTCAGAAAACAATGCTTTGCTGAAACCCCTGCAGCTTGGATTTTATTTATCTCACCCAGTCGAGGTATCTGGGTGGGATGTACACGCCTTCCAGATCTACTGTGCACATCACCACATATCACTACCCCCTCTTCTTCAGACTGGAGGTCTCAGCATTTTCCCACATTGCACCTTGTCCACCGGAAGATGTGGCCGGTGTTACACTTTTTCCTTTATTCTGCCACACCCAGGCCAGTAGAGCTTAGTTTGTCACAAACAAAAGTGCTTGTGTGCTAGAGTAGAACACTTCCCGATGCTCGGGTGCTCTACAGAGCACCCGAGCACAATGGAAGTCAATGGGAGCACCAGAGCATTAAACCATGCACCCCCTGCTCTGAAGAGGGGAGGGTGTCAGGACTCTAGTTTGGCTTAGGAGTCCCTGCTCTGACTCCATATATAGCTATGTCCATATATGGAGTCAGTGCTTGGGGACATCCAGTGTATTTAAATCTAATTTAGCCTGGTGGGATTCAAACTCACAACCTTCTACATTACAGCCAAGAATCTTATCCAGAGCTGCATGGCCAGTTGCTTTAAAAAAAATAATATACATATATATATATATATATATATATATATATATAAAATATATATATGAGACTTCTGCTGTAAGTATTCCTATACAGCAGAAGTCTCAGATTATTTTTTTTTTAGTAACTGGCCATTCAGCTCTATAGTGTAGTGGTTAACCGTATTGGCTGTAATGTAGAAGGTTGTGAGTTCAAACCCTGCCAGAAACTTTTCAGAAATAGAGGCTAGATTAGATTTAAAAATACTGACTCGAGCATCGTGCTCAAGCACACACGATATTCAGCCAAGCATAGCGGTATCCGGCCGAGCATACTAGGCTGGTGAGAGAATACCATAGTATTCAGAGATGAATTTATGGTGGAGCTGCAGTGTGTGGAGACTTCTATCTATCGTAAACCGACCTCCACTAATTCCCTCCTGAGGTGGGAGAGTAGCCATCCTTACCCCCTTAGGAAGGGAATACCGCGGGGCCAATACCTGCGATTAAGAAGGAAGTGCTCCAGACGTTCGGATTTTATCAAACAGGCCGAGGATTTGAGAACCCGATTTCTTGACCGGGGGTACCCGGCAGGTGTTCTGACACCAGCGTACCAGATGGCCCTTAATAGGGACAGAGTGTCACTTCTTACCCCTCAAAAGGATGTCCCCATGGCTAATGGATGTAAAGAAAACAGGGAGATCCGTCTCATCAGCACGTACAATGGTTGCTCCTCCGCAATTAGAGATATCATCTCGTAACATTGGCACGTATTGCGGATGGACCCAGACATCTGTAAGGTCATAAAGGAGCACCCCAGCATCACCTACAGGCGCGGCAGGAGTATCTGTGACCTTTTAGTGCACAGCCACTACACACCAGCGGCCCCTAAAAAAACATGGCTTAAAAGAGGCATTAGTGGCAATTTTAGATGTGGAGGATGCGTGGCGTGCCCCTTTATGACCAAGGCAAAAACATTTAGGAGTAGCAACACGGGTAAAATATATACAGTGAATGATTTCATTAACTGTAGAAGCATGGGAATAATCTACAAGATTACATGCGAGTGTGGGAAAGAATATGTCGGTAAGACAATTAGAGAACTAAGGAGGAGGATTGGAGAACATGTGGGTGACATAAAAAATGGCAGAGATACACCAGTGTCACGACACGTTAACACTGAACATGATGGAAGGCCTGATTGTCTCTCGTTTATGGGGATTGAAAGAATCAAGCCAGGAATGAGACGGGGGGATGTGCCTTAATTTCCATCCACAGGCAGCATTCTGGTGCACATGTGAGGCCCGAGCTATATCAGCCAGTCTTGTGTGGGGCTCAGAGCGCTCTGCCTCCTCCCATTGTATGCATGGTCACATGCTGGAGGTTACTGGGAGATTGCTTTGAGTCGGACCTTGCGCACCTGTAATTCGCCCACTGGCTCCTGGTATTGCCCATACGGCCCAGGTAGGTTTAGCGTTAGGTTCCCGAGCTACTTGAGAAACCTTGGCGCGGTGCTCTGGCTCAGACATGTCCTCCAAGCAGGATATGTTGGCTAATTCTCAATTTTACACCAGTATGAGGGTTAGTAAGACCGCAGAGTGCACCTGTCTTTGTCTTTGTTATGTTATTTTGACTGCTTATCACATCCACACAATTGCTATCTTGTGTAGGATGTCCATTGTGGTACTTGTGGTCCGCTGCAGGCATCCTCCATTGTATGCATTTTTGCTGGGGATTGCCATTAGCAACTGGCCACAAGTGCAGGATCTGCCCCCCCAGTATAGATGCACCACTGAATATGGGGTTGAGCACTTCCTGCTTTTTAATACCACGCTAATTTGTAGTTTCTATTTTGAATTTTTGGAGGTGTAGAAACTCCTAGTCTGAATGTGCCTTAATTTCCATCCACAGGCAGCATTCTGGTGCACATGTGAGGCCCGGGCTATATCAGCCAGTCTTGGGTGGGGCTCAGAGCTCTTTGCCTCCTCCCATTGTATGCATGGTCACATGCTGGAGGTTACTGGGAGATTGCTTTGAGTCGGACCTTGCGCACCTGTAATTCGCCCACTGGATCCTGGTATTGCCCATGTGGTTTAGCGTTAGGTTCCCGAGCTACTTGAGAAACCTTGGCGCGGTGCTCGGGCTCAGACATGTCCTCCAAGCAGAATATGTTGGCTCATTCTCAATTTTACAACAGTATGAGGGTTAGTAAGACCGCAGAGTGCACCTGTCTTTGTTATGTTATTTTGAGCTTGGATGTTGCCAAAGCAACAGGTGACGCTCAGACGCAGGTCCGTACCTCACTTCCGGTTAGCCCACACCAGGTGATTCCAACTTCCGGTCCGGTGGAACGCACGTGAGCGGCGTGCGTTCCACAGGCAATGACAGATGCTCTGGACGCTGCGGACAGGTGAGACAGGTAATCAGGGGGGCGTACACCTACTGGGAGGTGGGGTAATATAAGGAGGTGGACAACAAGCACTAATTGCTTACCCAAATCACCACTGTTTGAGGTGAGACACACAGCTGAAATGGGACACTTCCCATAATATGGCATGGATAAGATTTACCCACTATCCAAAGTGAAAGTACGAGGCTAAAACGATCTTCATCTTTCAGTAAGTAATCTGAGTCCTTATTAAGCTTAACATCTGGTACTCAGTAGTATATGTGACCTATAATCAGTGTATGTTTGTAATTATATTTCTAGCTATCCCTGAATACTTTTGTGAAGTCCCCTGATGAGGTCTGAAAAGCAAGACTGAAACATGGCATGTAGGGCTTTGCAATTAGGGTTAAGTGCAGTACTAGGCCCATACTGAGGGAAAGGTTCGGTATGGGGTCGCCCCTGTCGGGGCGGGTGCTCCATGTGTGCTAGGCAGGTGTTCAGAACAGCCCCTAGCCCTCTTATAGGTAGGAAAGCCATAATAGGGTGTAATAGGAGTGCCAACACTGCCACCAGACACCAGCACCTTGGTCACGCAGGTTCAGGTTACTACCAACTACCAGGACCGCCCTCCACAGGTTGTGGAACCCACAAGACGTGGTAAGATCTACCCATTTATTTACCTAATGTGACTTATAATAGTGGAGGTACATGTTATTTGTTGTCTCTCACCCAGTGGTACCTATTATATTTTAAATGATCTAGTAAAGGTTATGTTTCAAGATACCCAGTTCGCAAAATAATTCTGCTTTAATTTGGGTGTGACTATATACAGCTACACAGAAATTTACTTTAGTGTGGTGGTATAACCAATATTATTGCGAGCATACTCACTCAACACTACTGTGCAAATCACCACAGCTTATACAGGTCCTTCTAAAAAAATTTGCATATTGTGATAAAGTTCATTATTTTCTGTAATGTACTGATAAACATTAGACTTTCATATATTTTAGATTCATTACACACCAACTGAAGTAGTTCAAGCCTTTTATTGTTTTAATATTGATGACTTTGGCATACAGCTCATGAAAACCCAAAATTCCTATCTCAAAAAATTAGCATATCATGAAAAGGTTCTCCAAACGAGCTATTAACCTAATCATCTGAATCAACTAATTAACTCTAAACACCTGCAAAAGATTCCTGAGGCATTTAAAAACTCCCAGCCTGGTTCAATCCTCAAAACCGCAATCATGGGTAAGACTGCCGACCTGACTGCTGTCCAGAAGGCCATCATTGACACCCTCAAGCAAGAGGGTAAGACACAGAAATACATTTCTGAACGAATAGGCTGTTCCCAGAGTGCTGTGTCAAGGCACCTCAGTGGGAAGTCTGTGGGAAGGAAAAAGTGTGGCAGAAAACGCTGCACAACGAGAAGAGGTGACCGGACCCTGAGGAAGATTGTGGAGAAGGACCGATTCCAGACCTTGGGGCCCTGCGGAAGCAGTGGACTGAGTCTGGAGTAGAAACATCCAGAGCCACCGTGTGCAGGAAATGGGCTACAGGTGCCGCATTCCCCAGGTCAAGCCACTTTTGAACCAGAAACAGCGGCAGAAGCGCCTGACCTGGGCTACAGAGAAGCAGCACTGGACTGTTGCATGTCATTTGGAAATCAAGGTGCCAGAGTCTGGAGGAAGACTGGGGAGAGGGAAATGCCAAAATGCCTAAAGTCCAGTGTCAAGTACCCACAGTCAGTGATGGTCTGGGGTGCCATGTCAGCTGCTGGTGTTGGTCCACTGTGTTTTATCAAGGGCAGGGTCAATGCAGCTAGCTATCAGGAGATTTTGGAGCACTTCATGCTTCCATCTGCTGAAAAGCTTTATGGAGATGAAGATTTCATTTTTCAGCACGACCTGGCACCTGCTCACAGTGCCAAAACCACTGGTAAATGGTTAACTGACCATGGTATTACTGTGCTCAATTGGCCTGCCAACTCTCCTGACCTGAACCCCATAGAGAATCTGTGGGATATTGGGAAGAGAAAGTTGAGAGACGCAAGACCCAACACTCTGGATGAGCTTAAGGCCGCTATCGAAGCATCCTGGGCCTCCATAACACCTCAGCAGTGCCACAGGCTGATTGCCTCCATGCCACGCCGCATTGAAGCAGTCATTTCTGCAAAAGGATTCCCGACCAAGTATTGAGTGCATAACTGAACATAATTATTTGAAGGTTGACTTTTTTTGTATTAAAAACACTTTTCTTTTATTGGTCGGATGAAATATGCTAATTTTTTTAGATAGGAAATTTGAGTTTTCATGAGCTGTATGACAAAATCATCAATATTAAAACAATAAAAGGCTTGAACTACTTCAGTTGGTGTGTAATGAATCTAAAATATATGAAAGTCTAATGTTTATCAGTATTTTACAGAAAATAATAAACTTTATCACAATATGCTAATTTTTTGAGAAGGACCTGTACTGTATGTGTTTGGCCAAATTTAGTAGTTGAGGATGTGGAAAATAAAACCTACATGATATTATAGTAAGCATTGATAAACTTTAGAACTTTTTTTTTACTCTCAGTGAGGGGCTTGTTCTTCAAACTTTATACCACTGTATAGTTTTTTTAGTTGCTGCAGTTTTAGGCTGCTTTCACACTAGCGTTCGGGTGTCCGCTCGTGAGCTTCGTTTGAAGGGGCTCACGAGCGGACCCGAACGCAGCCGTCCAGCCCTGATGCAGTCTGAATGGAGCGGATCCGCTCAGACTGCATCAGTCTGGCGGCGTTCAGCCTCCGCTCCGCTCGCCTCCGCACGGACAGGCGGACAGCTGAACGCTGCTTGCAGCATTCGGGTGTCCGCCTGGCCGTGCAGAGGCGTGCGGATCCGTCCAGACTTACAATGTAAGTCAATGGGGACGGATCCGTTTGAAGATGCCACAATATGGCTCAATCTTCAAGCGGATCCGTCCCCCATTGACTTTACATTGAAAGTCTGGACGGATCCGTCCGAGGCTATTTTCACACTTAGCTTTTTTTTGCCATTTTAATGCAGACGGATCCGTTCTGAACGGAGCCTCCGTCTGCATTAATATGATCGGATCCGTTCAGAACGGATCCGATCGAACGCTAGTGTGAAAGTAGCCTTATCCAGTTCTATGATACCATAACTGAGTATTTTTACAAGTTTTTGCTGCAACTCATATTCATGTTAAACCAAAGCCGAATAAGATAGTACATTGGTTGCAGTATACTCTTTAAGTGCACATTGGGAACACAGTGTGGCATGTGCGAGTGGCGCTTGCACGTTTTAATGTCAGATTGAAGCACAGTCTTCTAATGCACCCCATAAAGTTTATCTTTTAAACCAGCTGCCATGTCACAGATACATCTTGTATAACTGCGCTTTTTTTTCCTGCCCAAGATTGACTTTGCAATGAGGAAACAGGAAAGCCGCTGCTGTCAGTTGCTTTGAGAGGATTTGCTAAGTTTAATGCTAATGTATCCTCTTGACTCCTAATCGCTAAAGTTGAATCTACAAACTGAGAATTTTAGAATCCTGGACTACTCTTCTGAGGTTAATCCACATGGATCTGCATGGCGGGGGAGTGCATATTCCCTACCATAATGGCAGGTTTTCTGGACTGTTTAGTTGAAGGAAAGTTTGATGTAAGCTTTGGCGCATAATGCTTTGATGTAATTTAACCCCTGCATAGCCACTGAGAGTAGAATGGCATGCATTTATGTATGTATTTCAGACATCATTATGCATGTTTTCTCAAGTATTATTATTCAGGTTGATGTATTGCCTAAGTGGTCATTGGCTAACACTGCTATAGTGTAACTTGTCAGTGGAGTACTTACTGTGCAATGATCTGTTACATAAAGTGAAAGATGGCTTGATAAACTAGAACAGCAAAGCTATTGGAACATCATAAAATAGCTAGAATCTATATTATGTTATACAGAGGGAGATATAGACTGCATAGTAAAAAAAAAAAGTATTTGGCCCCTTGGCAGCTAGTGCTTGTCATAGCATTCTAGCAAGTTCTTCATCAATGTCCCATTTTTCTGATGGACTGCAATCAAACAGCGCAGAGGCATAACAGTTCTACTGGGGCCCCATAGATAACCTCTAGCGAATTTGCATTTTATTAAGAGGAAGACATTTTTCATAAAAAAGGTTTTAAGAAGTAAAACAGGTGCTTTATTAATACAAAGTTAATTCTGACTACCATATATTTTCAATGTAGTTACTGTAACGGTCACGTACACACACACACACACACACGGGGGAGGATAGTGACCACTGTGCTCCACCCTCACCCCTGGTCCTGCCTACTTGCTTCACAAGTCCTATTGACAGGGGACAACTGGATGGCAATCCCTAGCTTAAAATACGTGCTGGGAGGACAGACAAGACAAATGACGGATAGTGAATGGACCGGGTCAATACCAAGAGAGCAACGCAGTACAAAGGATAAAGCAGAGAATAGTCAGGAGAAGCCGGGGTCAAATACCAGGAGAGTAATGAAGTACCAAAAGAGTCCTCAAAGAATCGTTAGGTGGAAGCCGGGGTAAGAATACCAGGAGAGCAGCGCAGTACAGGAGGAGCAGGCAGAGGATTGTCAGGGAACAACAGGAACAGATAAGTATGCCAGGTAACAAAAATCGCCAAGAACCTAATTAACAGGCAACCTGTGGCCAACAGGCTGACTGTTAAATACTGGCCAGCTGGAGTCATGTGACGTGGCCAGCGCCACATGACCTGCACTAGGAAGTACAGCAGAGCAACGAGTGCCCCTCTCGGTGCTCAGACCTCCCCTGGTTGCCGGGGGAACCGGGAACGCCGGCCGCGCGGAGGAGACGTGCGTGGCTGGTCTGTGCGGCCCCCTATAACCAAGGAGATGAGGACGCTGTGCGCATCCTCGCTCCTGAGCAGAAACGGGACTCCGACGCCGCTGAGGAGAGCGAGTGCCTCGGCGTCCCGTGACAGTACCCCTCCTCTTATGCGGGGCCACCGGACCCAAGACTTTCAGGATGTTCTAAATGAAAATTTCAAACCAGTCTAGGAGCATGAACCTCCCTAGCAGGTATCCAAGATCTCTCTTCGGGTCCATACCCCTTTCAGTGAATCAGGTACTGTAAGGAATTACGCACTCTCCTGACATCCACTATCTTAGACACCACATACTCGACAGCATCATTAACAAGGCTTTCGATGGTACAACAGGTTAAAAATATTTTTTAAATAGAGATTTATGAAACACATTATGAATGTGGAATGTGGTCTGGTATCGATTAGGTTGGAGCTGCCCGAGTCGGGCAGCTCCAACCTAATCGATACCGGATTAATCACCTCCGTGATCTTATACGGTCCAATAAGATGAGGAGCAAATTTTATAGAAGCTACCTTGAGAGAGAGAGATTCTTAGAGGACAACCACACCTTATCCCCAACCTGAAACTTCACCCCTTTGGAACGTCTCCTATCGACCTTGAGTCTCTGAGAACTTTCAGCCTTTTCTAGGATTGAACCCGGGCCCAAACTGTGCACAGTTCAGAGGAGAGCCTATCTGCCTCAGGGTTAGAGGAGGAGACGGATGACCCAGAATGAAAATGGGGATGAAAACCATGGTTACAAAAGAAAGGGGAGACCCCCGCAGAAGAATGAACATGGTTATTCAAAGCAAATTCAGCCAACTGAAGGTATTTAGCCCATAATTGCTGGTCATCAGCAACATATGACCTCAGGAATTGTTCCACAGATTGATTGAGGCGTTCAGTCAGCCCATTACTCTCAGGGTGGTAGGCGGAGGAAAAAGACAACAAAATCTGGCATCTTTGACAGAAAGCCTTCCAAAACTTGGACACAAACTGCACAACCCTGTCAGATACAATATTTTCCGGGATACCATGTAACTGTACAATCTCTTTCACAAAAATAGACACCAGGGTTTTGGCATTCGGGAGTTGAGACAGGGGAATAAAATGAACCATCTTGCTAAACCTATCGACCACTACCCAAAACACAGTATTACCCTCCGCCGGCGACAGGTCAGTAATAAAGTCAATCGAGATATGGGACCAGGGTTTACTGGGAATCGGTAGGGGTCGTAGGTCACCAGCAGAGCGAGTCCTAGGTGTCTTAGAACTAGCACAAACCTCACAGGCTGACACGTACGACTTGACATCCCTAGTTAGAGTGGGCCACCAATTAAATCTAGAAACCAGCTCCTTAGTGCTCAAAACCCGGATGTCCACAAAAGGCAGAATCATGACACTCACCTAACAGCTGGAGATGAAATTGTATGGGGACAAACAACTTATCTGTTGGGGTTGATGCCAGTGCCAGATGTTGTTCAGCTTAATGAGAGCTGAGATATCCTGGGTTATGGCTGCTATGAAGATATTTGCTGGTAGGATGGATTCAGGTGGTGCCTCTGTAGGCTGAAAAGCATGGACGCTCCGAGATAATGTTGATAGGATGACAGGCCAAACTGGATGGACAAATGTGTTTTTTCGGCCTTATGTACTATGTTACTATAATGCGTCAGCCTTCGCGTTTTTACTTCCAGGCCTGAAAGTAATGGAGAAATTAAAATGAGTAAAAAACAGTGCCCATCTGGCCTGACGGGGAGTCAACCTCTTAGCGGACTCGAGAAACATAAGGTTCTTGTCAGTGACAACAGTTACACAATGCCTTGCCCCCTCCAGAAAATGCCTCCACTCCTCAAAAGCCCATTTAATGGCCAGCAACTCCCGATTCCCTATCTCGTAGTTTTCTCGGTGGAAGAAAATTTTCTAGAAAAGAAGGCACAAGTTCTCAGTTTAGTAAGGCTAGCAGGACCTTGTGAAAGGATTGCT
Source organism: Bufo gargarizans (assembly GCF_014858855.1). Classification (NCBI taxonomy): domain Eukaryota; kingdom Metazoa; phylum Chordata; class Amphibia; order Anura; family Bufonidae; genus Bufo; species Bufo gargarizans. The sequence goes on from NC_058082.1 coordinate 499,890,371, forward strand.
CCTGCGCTGTCCTTGGACGCATCCACCTCCACAATTAAAGGTCTCTCCTGATCTGGCTGGATCAGAATGGGAGCTTTACTAAATGCCTTCTCAAGGGTTTCAAATGAAGTAATGGCCTCAGTAGACCAATCCTCCAAATCCGCCCCTTTCTTAGTGAGGTCGGTCAACGGTTTAGCAATTACTGAAAAATTCTTAATACATTTACGGTAATAATTGGCAAAACCTAATAACCGCTGTAAGGCCTTTAAGAATGAAGGCCTTACCCATTCCTTAATTGCAAGTACCTTACCAGGATCCATTTTGAAGGCGTGAGGAGTCAGGACATGCCCTAGAAACAGTATCTCCTGTACACCAAAGACACATTTCTCTTGTTTAGCGGATAACTGGTTCTCCCTCAATACCTCTAATACTTGTCTAACATGAGATTTGAAATCAGGAGAAAATATCAAAATGTAGTCAAGATAGACAATGACAAATTTACCCCAAACTCCCTAAGAATATTGTTCATAAAGTTTTGGAACACAGCTGGGGCATTGCTGAATCCAAAAGGCATAACCTGGTATTCAAAGTGTCCTGCTGGAGTATTGAACGGCGTCTTCCATTCGTCTCCCTCCTTGATTCAGATTAGATTATATGCCCCTTTCAGGTCAATTTTAGAAAACCAGGTTGCCCCCAGAACCTGGTTAAATAAATCCGGAATCAGTGAGAGAGAGTATCTATTCTGGATAGTGATCTTATTTAATTTCCGGTAATCAATACACGACCTAAGACTACCATCCTTCTTCTTAACAAAGAAAAGCCCCGCTCCCATAGGAGAGACCGAAGGTAAAATTGTGCCCCTTACCAAGGCTTTGCTGAATATAATCCTCCATGGCCTTACGTTCGGGCTTAGAAAGATTATAAATACACCCCTTAGGAAAGTGTCTTCTTCTAATTCTATGGCACAATCATAAGGTCTATGTGGTGGTAGAACCTCCGGGGTAGGTGATGAGAACAAATCAGAATATTCCCTAATGACTGTGGGGAATGTATCAGACTCTACTGAGACCCCAGCCTGTACCACGGACAAGCACGAGTCACACTTGGGTCCCCATTTCACCAACTCCCCCTTGGACCAATCTGTAGTGGGGCTGTGTAATTGGAGCCAAGGCAACCCTAGTGCCACCTCGACCAGTAAGTTCTCCAGGACTAAGAGGGAACATTTTCAGAGTGGCACACACCCACGGTTAAAGAAATCTCTGAGGTACACTACCTCACTGTACCACCTACCAGGGGAGTGGCATCAATAGCCATGACATGGATAGGTGTAAGTAGAACAAAAATTGGAATACCCAGTCTTGTAGCATACTCAGAATCAATGAAACTGGCCGTTGAACCAGAGTCAATAAAGGCCTTACCCGGCCATTTATTAACCCCCAGAGATATCGTAATAGGTACCAAAAGCTTACATTTCACAATATCAGGGTTACCAGGTCTTTAGGCTGCCTTGCCTTGGGAGACTTGACGGAGAGAACCTTCTTAGGACACTGGTTGATCAAATGGTCAGGATCTCCGCAGTAAAAACACACTCCACGTCTGCGGTGCAGATTCCCTTGGGTTATGCCGACCTGCATGGGTTCTTCAGTAGAGACCTCAGCGTCATTTCTGGGATAGGCCTCAGGCTGGACCACAATCTCAGAACAGAACTGTCGTTCCTGTCGTCTCTCTCTAACCTGTCGGTCAAGTCAGACTACAAGGTTCATCATCTCCTCTAGAGTCTCTGGAAGCTCATAACTCACTAGAAGATCATTTAAGTTATCAGACCTGACCTGAACTGACTCTTAAGGGCTAGTTCATTCCATCCTGAGGGGACACACTACCTTCTAAATTGGGTGCAATACTCCTCCGCAGGTAGATCGCCCTGAACCAGTGCCTTTAGAGCAGTCTCTGCTACCAGTGCCCTGTCTGGTTCATCATACAGGGTAGCCAGGGCCTGAAAAAAAACCTCCACTGATGTTAAACAACTGGTGTCAGCTGATAAAAAGAATGCCCAGTCCTGGGGATCACCCTGTAACCGGGAAATGACAGTGCCGATGCGTTGACTCTCGGGGCCAGAGGACAAGGGGCGTAAACGAAAATTAAAAGGAAAAATCTTCTTCAGGTCTCCAGAAAAGGGTTCAGCAAGCTTAATATGGGGCTCTGAATGCAGACTGGAGGCCTGCGAATGGAAGAACCTTGTCCTAGCTCGAAAGAACGGAGTTTCTCCCAAAGCTCCTGCACCATCTGCGTCAGGTTAGAGACATGGTCAGTCAGGGTCACCAGAGGATTCATAATACAGTGGTTTGGTTTGGGCCTGTTAATCTGTAATGGTCATGTACACACACACACAGGGAGGAGGATAGTGACCACTGCGCTCCACCCTCACCCCTGGCCCTGCCTACTTGCCTCGCAAGTCCTAATGACAGGGGAAAACTGTCCGGCAATCCCTAGCTTAAAATACGTGCTGGGAGGACAGACAAGACAAATGACGGATAGTGAACGGACCGGGTCAATATCAAGAGAGCAACGCAGTACAAAGGATAAAGCAGAGAATAGTCAGGAAAAGCAGGGGTCAAATACCAGGAGAGTAATGAAGTACCAAAGGAGTCCTCAAAGAATCGTTAGGGTAAGAAAATCAGGAGAGCAGCGCAGTACAGGAGGCACAGGCAGAGGATTGTCAGGGAACAGCAGGAACAGGTAAGTATGCCAGGTAACAAAAATCGCCAAGGACCTAATTAACAGGCAACCTGTGGCCAGCAGGCTGCCTGTTAAATACTGGTGTGGGGTCAATACTAATTACTGTCTTTGTTGCAGACACAATGGGGTAGATTTACTAATACTGTCATACTTTTTCTAAAAATACAAATAAAAGTCTTAAAGGGGTTGTCCAGGTTCAGAGCTGAACCCGGACATAACCTCCTCTTCACTCATTGAGTATGTCTGAGTGCGCATTTCTGTCTGTTTTGTTTACTTCCTTTCTTTTCTAGGTGGAGGCTTCCCCTAGCAGTGATCCCGCTGGTGTCCCCAGCACATATGGGTGGTCTATAGCTATAGACCACCCATTTGTGCCAGCAACATCACTGCTATCACTACTAGGCGTAAGTCTCTGCCTAGCATGCTCATGTGAAGCCCAGTATGTCACCAGCCGTAACAAAAACAGACCTTGCCCTGTGGGGAGCATCTGGGTAAAAAATGCTTCAATGCTCCACTTAGACATGCTAAATGAGTGAAGAAGAGGTTATGTCCGGGTTTAAATATTTACTATATTTACTAAGCTCTTATTCACTTGTATAGGAGTCATAGCTTTTTCCATAACCCAGACCACCCTGGCTGATGCATTCAGCAGGTATTCCAATCTCAACCAAAGATGTCTGATAGAAATGCCCCGAACTTAAAAGTGAATGTCGACTCTTGAATAGCTTTTTTTTTTTTTTTTATCTAAATAAGTTCACAATTCTGTACTGCAGAATTATATTTATAAAATATGCAAAGATTAAAGGCCATTTAATCTGATAGAGAGCTCCAGATCCCCTGCATAGATAGAGAAAAACATGTTGGTTGCCCACAGCCACAACTAGGGTACACTTAGCAGTCAAATCGGCAGAAAAGCGAATGTGATTTTTCAAAATCTCATCCACACGCTACAGAAATTGACCTATGGTGTGGTATTAAAATCCATAGCATGTCAATTAATTTTTCAGATATCCACCATAAAGTTTACCTTTTCCACTATGGAATTATGGCAAATACTACCCTGTGTGTGACCATTAGAGATGCCATGAACAGAAAATTTTCCGTTCGCAAACAGCAAACACGGATTTTCGCAAATGTTCACGAACGGGCGAACCGCCATTGACTTCAATGGGCAGGCGAATTTTAAAACCCACAGGGACTCTTTCTGGCCACAATAGTGATGGAAAAGTTGTTTCAAGGGGACTAACACCTGGACTGTGGCATGCCGGAGGGGGATCCATGGCAAAACTCCCATGGAAAATTACATAGTTGACGCAGAGTTGGATTTTAATCCATAAAGGGCATAAATCACCTAACAATCCATTTTTTTTTGAACAACGTGGTTTAAAACATCCAGTGTGTGTATACGATTAGGTATGATGTATCGATCAGGTAGTGTAAGGGTTACGCCCACTTCAGACATTGACAGACCAAACTCCCGTTTTAATGCACCGCAAACCACCGCAAACAGTCCATTTGCCCAACCGCAAACTTCCCATTTGCACAGGGTTGGATACCAATCTAGCCATGTCCCGTTGATGTCATTGAAGGTTTTTTCCTCCACCCAGCCACGTACAACACCAAGGGTCCCGGAAAGGTGAATTGAATTGATTTTTCGAATGGGGAGATGGTTAAAAAAATGCTGGCTCCCTCCCCTTTGTTTGAATCCATGGTCACTGAGTCTGTGCCGTGCAATTTACTGTCCCACCCGATATGAGTGCTATTTTCTATAGTTCTCTCTTCTCATCAGTTTAATCCCTGTTACGTCCCCAATCTGGGGTTCATTTATTAAATAGATTTTTTGAACGGGGAGATGGTTAAAAAATAGCTGGCTCCCTCCCCTTTGTTTGAATCCACGCCACGGTCACTGCGTCTGCGTCGTGCAATTTACTGTCCCACCCGATATGAGTGGTATTTCCTGTAGTACTATTCTCATCAGTTTAATCCCTGTTACGTCCCATATCAGGGTGGGATTGCCTTTTGTGAAAAAAAATGTAGGCCGGGTATCTTCGACTGCCTTCACAGTGACAGACCACCAAACTGAAACTGATTTTAGGAACCGGAGATGGAAAAAGCAGCTTGGTCGGTCCTCTTACTCCCAAGTTGGGGCACTGCGCGTGCAATGTGCTGTGACACCCTATATGAGTGGTGTCTTAACTAGTCCTATTCCTATCAGTTTAATCCCTGTACCCTGTTACGTCCCCTATCCGGGGACGTGTGTCGAATTGATTAACCATTGTCGAATTAACGAACCATTACGACATCCTGGAATAATTTAGTTCTGAGCTTTGTACTTGATTTGTATTGGAATTGTTGGGGATTTTTTAAACTGTCTGCATTATTTCTAATAAACTATTAAGAGACTTTATTATAATTTTTTTATTTTATGTATTAAAAACCCACCCATACAACTTAAAAAAAGATAAATAAAAAAATGTAAGTTTTTTCTATGAAAAAACATCCAGCCGTCCCGATCGCTTTTGGTCTGATCATAATGAAGCAACGGCTTTATCATCTGGGGTGTGGCAACATTGCCAACACACTCATAGAGGTGATGATCGCTTCATTGTGATACGCAAGCCCCTTCACCACAACAAGGTAACGATCACGAAAGGGGAATTGACACTTGTATGTGCCTTTTTTTTGTTTTGTTTTTTCAGCCACAGTGCAGCACCAGAGGCCAGAAAAATTAGGCATGTACACATGCCTGAAAAACAATGTTATTGTTGCAGCCGCTGTTGTAGCAGCGGCCGAAAAAATTGATGTTTTCAAGGCAGAAAGGTGACTAAAACATTGCGGCTTGAACCCTAGTTGGTGGCGGAGAATTCAAGAAAGTCATCCGGTATGCAGACATTAAATACAGCAGCGTGGGGACCATTTTGAGGCCAAGGCATGTCATCAGGCCTTTTGTTAGTTAAACGTATCCCCTACTGTCAGTCCCTTCGGGATCCATACCTCATAATGAAGGTGAGGTAATCAACACTTTTTTGACCGAGGCAACTTCTTTTGTCAGTGACAATGCCTCCTGCTGCACTGAAGGTCCTTTCTGACAGGACACTTGAAGCGGGGCAGGCCAGAAGTTCTAGCGCAAACTGGGATAGCTCAGGCCACAGGTCAAGCCTGCACACCCAGTAGTCAAGGGGTTCATCGCTCCTCAGAGTGTCGACATCTGCAGTTAAGGCGAGGTAGTCTGCCACCTGTCAGTCGAGTCGTTCTCTAAGGCTGGATCCCGAAGGGCTGTGGCGATGTGTAGGACTGAAAAAGCTCTGCATGTCCTCCATCAACAACACATCTGTAAAGAGTCCTGTCCTTGCCGCCGTGGTCGTGGTAGGAGGAGGATTACTTTGACCTCTTCCCCAGTTAGATTCCCGTTGTGCTGTGACATCCCCCTTATAAGCTGTGTAAAGCATATTTTTTAGTTTGGTTTTGAACTGCTGCATTTCTGACTTCCGGTAATTTGGTAACATTTCCGCCACTTTCTGCTTATACCGGGGGTCTAGTAGCGTGGCCACCCAGTGCAAGTCGTTCTCCTTCATCCTTTTTATACAAGGGTCCCTCAACAGACATGACAGCATGAAAGACCCCATTTGCACAAGGTTGGATGCCGAGCTACTCATTTCCCGTTCCTCCTTCTCACTGATGTCATTGACGGTCTGTTCTTCCCCCCAGCCACGTACAAGACCACGGGTCCCAGATAGGTGACAACAAAGAGCACCCTGGGATGCCTGCTGTGGTTGGTCTTCCTCCTCCTCAAAGCCACATTCCTCCTCTGACTCCTTTTCCTCATACTCCTCTTGCAGCGTTGCCGCAGGTCCGGCAAGCGATGATGACAAGGCTGTTTCTGGTGGTGATGGTGACCACAACTCTTCCTCTTCCTCTTCACGCTCATCTACAGCCTGATCCAGCACTCTTCACAGGGCACGCTCCAGGAAGAAAACAAATGGGATGAGGTCGCTGATGGTGCCTTCGGTGCGACTGACTAGGTTTGTCACCTCCTCAAAAGGACGCATGAGCCTACAGGCATTGCGCATGAGCGTCCAGTAACGTGGCAAAAAAATTCCCAGCTCCACAGAGGCTGTCCTAGCACCCCGGTCATACAAATACTCGTTGACGGCTTTTTCTTGTTGGAGCAGGCGGTCGAACATTAGGAGTGTTGGATTTCAACGTGTCGGGCTGTCGCAAATCAAGTGCCTCACTGGCATGTTGTTTCGGCGCTGAATGTCTGCAAAGTGCGCCGTGGCCGTGTAGGAACACCTGAAATGGCCACACACCTTCCTGGCCTGCTTGAAGACGTCCTGCTGTAAGCCTGGGTACTTAGACACAAAGCGTTGTACGATGAGATTCAACACATGTGCCATGCACGGCACATGTGACAACTTGCCCAAATTCTATGCAGCCAACAAATTGCTTCCATTGTCACACACCACTTTGCCGATCTCCAGTTGGTGCGGGGTCAGCCACTGATCCACCTGTGCGTTCAGGGCGGACAGGAGTGCTGGTCCAGTGTGGCTCTCTGCTTTCAGGCAAGTCAACCCCAAGACAACGTGACACTGTCGTATCCGGGATGTGGAATAGCCCCTGGGGAACTGGGGGGGTTCAGTTGATGTGCAGACGCCGCAACAAAAGAGGACTCAGCCGAAGAGGTTATGGAAGAGGATGGAGTAGGAGGAGTAGAGGAGGTGGCAGTAGGCCTGCCTGCAAGTTGTGGCGGTGTCACCAACTCCGCTGCAGAGCCACGCATTCCATGCTGGGCAGCCGTCAGCAGATTGACCCAATACGCAGTGTAGTTGATATACTTGCCCTGACCGTGCTTTGCAGACCAGGTATCAGTGGTCAGATGGACCCTTGCCCCAACACTGTATGCCAGAGATGCCATGACTTCCTTTTCAATCACAGAGTAGAGGTTTGGGATTGCCTTATTAGAAAAAATAATTCGTCCGGGTACCTTCCACTGTGGTGTCCCAATAGCGACAAATTTTTTGAAGGCCTCAGACTCCACCAGCTGGTATGGTAAAAGCTGGCGGGCTAAGATTTTCGTCAAGCCAGCTGTCAGACGCTGGGCAAGGGGGTGACTCTGTGACATTGGCTTCTTACACTCAAACATTTCCTTAACAGACACCTGACTGTGGGCAGATGAGATGGAACTGCTCAAGGTGAGAGGCGGAGTGGCGGGTGGTTGAGAGGGGGCAAGGAGGACAGCAGTGGTTGACGTGGCAGCTGTAGCAGTTGTACCTAGGTGGGTGTTGGATTTCCCACGACTCAGTTTCTTTTGGCACAGGTTGCAAATGGCATCGCTGTTGTCAGAGGAAGACACACAAAAAAAATGCCACACTGCTGAGCTTTGCAATGACGGCATTCTGGTGGTGGCAACAGCATGCGTTGATTGGCGTGCTGTCTGGCTGACCCCGGGTGCCGATACATGCTGTCTGACTGTGCCACTAGCTCCTTGCGACGACCTCCCCCTGCTTCCAACTCATCTCCTCCTTCTCTCTGTCTCCCCTTCTGAACTTTCCCCCTCTTCTTCTTCTCTTCGAGCAGGCACCCACGTGGCATCCACGGACACATCGTCATCATCAACCGCTTCACTTGTATCTGACACCTCAGCAAAGGAAGCAGCAGCGGGTACAACATCATCATCATCACACTGTACGTCCATGTGTGTAATGCTGCCTGACTGAGACATATCCCTGTTATCTACATCCCCTGGCAATAATGGTTGCGCATCACTAATTTCATCCAACTGATGTGTAAATAACTCCTCTGAGGGATCAAGTGAAGTGGCTGTGGTGGCTGTGGTGGTAGTGGTGGTGGTGGAGGCGGGCGGGAGAGTGGTGACCATAGCTGAGCTGGAGGAGGATGGTGCGTCAAGGTTCTTAGCGGAAGCTGTTGAAGATTGGGTGTCCTGTGTAATCCAGTCAACAATTTTCTCAGAATTTTTTGGGTTCAGGGTACGTGGCCTCTAAACACTGGGCATTATTCCAGGGCCAGTGGAAATCACAGCACCACGAACACGACGGCCCCTGCGGCGTGGCCTGCCTCTGCCTGTCATTTTTTATTAGATAAGTGTTACTATGCGTGCAAGGTACTGTGCCACTCTATATGGTGGGCAGTGGGCACAGTACAGTCTCTGTGTGGGCCTGGCTGACACACACGGGCTTGCAAATGTGATTAGATCACAGAAAAATATTAAATATAATATTTTTTTTATCTGCAAGGTATTTTCTGTCACACCCTGTATGAATGGTGTGCACTATGCACACAGTGCTGTCTATGACTGAGCCTGCAGCCTCTCACACAGGCAACTTCAATATATATATATGAAAAAAAATAAAAAATAAGCAGACTGATGTACCAGCCCTTAAAAAGGGCTTTTTGGGGTGCTGTCAGGACGCCGTCCTTACAGCAGATGAGTCTGTGGACACAGACCAATGCCCTAGCTAACGCTTTCCCTATTGAATCAGCAGCAGCTACACTCTCCCTCCTCTCACTGTGAATGCAGATTCCGAATGAATCTAAAATGGATGCTGTCCTGGAGGTGGGAGGGTCTGGGAGGGAGGGTCTGCTGCTGATTGGCTGGAATGTGTCTGCTGACTGTGAGGTACAGGGTCAAAGTTTACTCAATGATGATGTATAGGGGGCGGACCGAACATCGCATATGTTCGCCCGCAGCGGCGAACGCGAACAAGCTATTCGCCGGCGAATAGTTAGGGACATCACTAGTGACCATACCCTAACAGTATGCAGTAAGCTCCTCAGCTCCGTCTTGTAATGGCTGCAGGCAGACAGAATTTTATCATTTAAATCTATGTCTACACAGGAGATTTGGATCTCTGTATCAGAAAAAGAGGAGCTCCGACTGCTATAGAGATAGTAAAGAAACAAATAATCACAGAATCATGGACCCAAAAATGACATGATGATAAAAGGTAACTTAATGGTATTGTGCGAAGCTGATTAAAGAGGACCTGTCACCTCTCCTACAACTTGCATCAGCTGTCATAATATTTGTAGTTAAAGGGGTTGCTTCATTTGAGACATTGATGACATATTGCTACGATGTGCCACCAATGTAAAATAGATGCGGGTCCCACCTCTGGGACATGCACCTATCTCCAGAAGATGATCGGAAAGCAGCCACACATGCTTGGCCGCCTTGCATTCATTTCTATAGGACTTCTGGAAATACTGTAGCAAAGCGCCCTCTCACTTTAAATTTTGGGGGCCCGTTTAGAGATAGGCGTGGGTCTCTGAGGTGGGACCTGTACCTATCTGACCTGTCACCTCTCTTATTACTTGCATCCCCATTCATAGTATTCATAGTTAAAGGGGTTGCCTCATCTGAGACATTGGTGACATATTTCCAGGATGTGCCACCAATGTAAGATAGATGCAGGTCCCACCTCTGAGACATGCACCTATCTCCAGAACAGGACTCCCCAAATCATCTGAAAGTAGCCACACATGCCTGGCTGGCCTTCATTCTTTTCTATAGGACTTCCAGAAATAGCCAAGCACTCTCACTTTCACTTTCGGGTGCCTGTTTAGAGATAGACGTGAGTCTCTGAGGTGGGACCTGTGCCTATCTGACTTTGATGGCATAACCCAGCTGATACAACACCTTGGCCACACAGTAACCCACAAAAATACATGTTCACTAACATTCAACACTGAGTTGATGTGATCCTACTGCTCTTTGTTCAGCCAGGTGGTACTTGGCCACAAGACAGCTGCGTTTTCCAACCACCCCACCCTAAATCAGAAGTCTGCAGCCTATTGTGTGCCAACTATTACCAGTTGCAATCTGCCTTTTGTAGTAAGTCCTTCTGACTTTCAAACAAAAGATGAACATTAATATAATGTTACAATTCCACAGGGCATATAATGCTATGGTAATTTTTCAGTTTCATTTCAGCCGCCGTGAACTTCATTAACACCAAAACACAAGGTAGTCAGCCTCTTTGACAACAAATGTAAGATACCTTGTCATTCTGGCTCTGATGTCTGAATGTGTGTGGAATGTGAAGAACGGAGAAAGCAACACTTGAGTTTACACAACGACATTATAATAACATAATAGCATACCGCCAAGTGTCTGTTTGGACTAACTTGCAGCTTTCTATACATTGTTTTTATTGTAATTTACCAACTTTTGTCAACATACTGTATTTTAGCCACAGCTCTTGGCATGTACATACCCTCCCTGTACTTCACTGGATTGCAGGGCCTAATAGATTTGCTGTGCTGAGATGTTCAAAAATATTTTCCATAATAACAAGTTAAATGCAATTTCTGCCAGAGGGTGGCCCTGAAAACCTGTTCCAAATTGGGGTTACTTCTCTTGTCAGCAAAGAGCTCTTTGTCAGACAGCTGTAATAAGAAATTTCTGGATCCTCTGACTTTTTGCTATGGTTTGCAATTACTCTCTCGACTGATGCACATTATATTTTGCAATTTTCTAGGAAGCAATATTTACAAAGGCTAAATAAAATTCAGCACCGAAATCAACCACAGAAAGAGTAAATAATAATAATATGTATTTGGCTGTAGAAACACGTGAGACTATATAAATTCTGTATTAGATTCATCTGTAACTGTGTAGCTGGGACTTTACGAACATTCAGGCGGATTCTGCCATTCCAAACATTTATATACACCAAAAGGGAGAATTTCGTTGGCCCCTGGGCAAAAAGAACCAACGAGCCCTTGCCTTTCCTGATACAGGTTTTTGCAAGTTTTTATTTCTGGGAATTGCCTTGCCCTCAGTCATGTTATTCCACCCTAGGCACTCCACTTGCCCCTTGTCATCAGTCTTCAACAATCTGGTGGAACGACCCCACCAATCTGATATTGATGGCCTATCCAAAGGTTAGACCGTGAATTTTGTAGTCCTAGGAAAGAAAATTCTGGCTGCAGCAGCCACCACTAGAGAGAGATTACTACATAAAATAATAATATCATAAGTCATAACCAAGGACAGAAGTTGTCAGAGTAGAAGCCTGGTGAGTAGAAGCCTGGACAGAAGAGCAGCTTTGGAGGTAGTGTTGGATTCTGCAAAGGTATTTGATACTGTTCTTCATAGACGTTTAATAGGTAAATTAAGGTCTAAAGGCCTACAAAGTATAGTTTGTATGGTAATTGGAGTGAAAACTGGCTGAAGGACTGTGTCCAGAGAATTGTGGTCAATGGTTCCTATTTTTAATGGTCACGGTTATAAGTGGTGTACCCCAAGGTTCAGTGCTGGATCCTCTTATTTAACTTACAGTATCTATTAATGTTATTGAGGATGGGATTAATAGCACTGTTTCTATTTTTTAAGATGACACTAAGGTATGTAGTATTGTTCAGTCTATGGAAGATGACCATAAACTAGAAGCTGTAGTAGAGATTGAGGCACTCAAATTTATTATTTATACATTATTTTCATATTCCAGTTGCCCAATTATCACCAAAATCAGAAAATAAAGAAAGCTGACCGGACGTTTCGGTCTCAAATGGACCTTCCTCAGTGGTCAAATTTTATCTGTAAACAACAGGTACATAGTATATATCGTCATTGACAACCGGTATGAAAAACACAAAAAAATGAAGAAAAAAAACAAAATGTAAAACAATATAAACAATATAAATATAATAGAACTAGCTGTACATGATACATAGAAGGATAAATTGATCAGTATCAGGTGGTATAATATATATACATGATTACAGGTGATTACAGGTTGCTGCAGTTGGTCAGGTCTAGGTTCAGCAACAGTATGTTCTCCAAGAATGGGGTCAGCTGACTACCTGAACATACTGAATGACCAGGTTATTCCATCAATGGATTTTTTTCTTCCCTGATGGCACGGGCATATTTCAAGATGACAATGCCAGGATTCATCGGGCTCAAATTGTGAAAGAGTGGTTCAGGGAGCATGAGACATGATTTTCACACATGGATTGGCCACCACAGAGTCCAGACCTAAGCCCTGTTGAGAATCTTTGGGATGTGCTGGAGAAAGCTTTGCGCAGCAGTCAGACTCTACCATCATCAATGCAAGATCTTGGTGAAAAATTAATGCAACACTGGATGGAAATAAATCTTGTGACATTGCAGAAGCTTATCAAAACAATGCCACAGCGAATGCGTGCCATAATCAAAGCTAAGGATGGTCCAATGAAATATTTTTGGTGGCGACTTTTTTTTGGGACGGGCAGTGTATATATATATGGAGTGAACCAAAATGTTGCATTTTTGTGAATAAAGCTCATGTCACTTTAATGGATGTGCTGCCGTACTCTTATTTTTATTGATGCATTGGTGGTAGGATCACCGCCCCAACCGCTGGCACTATCCGTTTATACGTTGGTTTGGCGGTGCTGCCCAGAAGTTTTCGTTTTAGTATATATATATATATATATATATATATATATATATATATATATAGTGTATAACTTTGACTCATAGATAGCCACTTCTAAAGGTGACACTAGTGAGGCCGGTCTCGTTTTCTATGAGATACCTCTTTGCATGTTATTGATGTATGTGACTGGCCGGGAGCTCCTCCTACTGGTAAGTGACAGGTCTGTGCTATAGGCAATGCGCCGCACAGACCTGTCACTTACCAGTAGGAGGAGCTCCCGGCCGGTCACAGACATCGCAGCTCGCAGGTAAGTATGAAGCTTCTACAAATTGCTAAGCAACCATGGCAACCGGGACTGCAGTAGCGTCCCGGTTGCCATGGTTACCGATCGGAGCCCCAGCGATTACACTGGGACTCCGATCGGTACTCTGCCACCAATGATAGGGGGGGCGATTTTAATTAGGAGGGGGAGGGAGGGGGGGGCCCACTGGCCACCAACGAGTTAACTACAGGGGAGGGAGGGGGGGCCCACTGGACACCAATGAGTTAACTACAGGGGAGGGAGGGGGGGGCCCACTGGACACCAATGAGTTAACTACAGGGGAGGGAGGGGGGGCCCACTGGACACCAATGAGTTAACTACAGGGGAGGGAGGGGGGGCCCACTGGACACCAATGAGTTAACTACAGGGGAGGGAGGGAGGGGGGGGGCGGCCGCACTGGCCACCAATGAGTTAAAAACAGGGGGGGGGGTGTCTGCCCCCTGCTGCCTGGCAGCACCTGCCAGGCAGCAGGGGCAGTCATGTACACAGTTTTTCAGTATATTCTAACCTGAAGCGTCCCCATCACCATGGGAATGCCTCTGTGTTAGAATATACTGTCGGATCTGAGTTTTACGATGTAGCTCATATCCGACAGTATATTCTAACATAGAGGCATTCCCATGGTGATGGGGACGCTTCAAGTTAAAATATACCATCGGATTGGAGAAAACTCCAATCCGATGGTATAAAAGAACTCCAGACTTTACATTGAAAGTCAATGGGGACGGATCCGTTTGAAATGGCACCATATTGTGTCAACGTCAAACGGATCCGTCCTCATTCACTTGCATTGTAATTCAGGACGGATCCGTTTGGCTCCGCACGGCCAGGCGGACACCAAAACGACTTTTTTTTCATGTCCGTGGATCCTCCAAAAATCAAGGAAGACCCACGGACGTAAAAACGGTCACGGATCACGGACCTACGGACCCCGTTTTTGCGGACCGTGAAAAAAAACTGTTGTGTGCATGAGGCCTATGGCACATGTACTGCTTTTCCAGGTGGGCATCGCTTTACTCAGTGAACTGCCTTACAGCTCTGATAGAATAAATCCTTTCCACTTAGTCAGCTGCTGATTAAAATGCGTTCACTGTGTGGGATAAATTGTAAAGTGTGGGTTGTTATGGATGTGCCGATAACAAATATGTGTAGGGTATTTATTTTTTTTTTTTTAACTGAGCAGTTTTTCAGTTTTTTCTAAAAAAATATTAAAACAAATTTCACCACTAACAAGTCCCATAAGGGAACTTTAAGATGCAATCCTCCAATCACTTCCATAATACACTGAGCTACTTATGTAGTACAGTACAGCCTGATACATACACACATATACTAAGGGCATGCCTTCTTTAGGTCCCCGGCTGCTGTATGGAGACATCGGCACATGACGATCTGAGTCACGGCGATGCCTATTCCTGACAGAGGGAGCTCCCTCCATCTGAAACCACTTAAATGCCATGGTCACTACTGACATGGCATCTAAGTCTTTAAGTGGCCAGGATCATCATTTCTGCCGATCCGAACCATTAGAGCAGCAGCCCGGCTGCCATGTGAGAGATGAACACTTGCTCTCCACTGCACTGGAGACCTATGCATTGCTTAGAATAGCCTACAGCAAAAAGGAGGTGGCCTAGAATAAGGCTCTGCTGTAAAAAGGAATATTGGCGGTCATTCAGCGGTTATAATCCACAACACTTTCTATATTCCTATGGATTTGCTGCAAATCCATCTAAGCTCACCCTAACTATACTTCATTTACAACTAATTGGTAAATTAAACTAAAGTCCATACATTTGTATACAAAGTTTCTTTTTGTTTCCCTATAAATCTTTTCTCCTATGGCATTTGAATTTTCTTGTTAAGTTTCATATACAGTATGAGAAGATTTCAGTTTATGACTTATTCCAGTAACAATCCTCAGGTTTTCTAGAGCCTACGGCTAAAATTGATGCCTGCAATCTTCAGACCCATACAAATTACTATGTATTAAAAAGTTCAGGGCACAATTGATTTTCTGTCGATAGCTATCACATCTCACTACTTTCCTATATACAAAGTCAAATTCATATTCTTTTTCTGAACGGTGTAATAGGAAATGTGGAAATTCCAGCACTGGCACTACTACTGGAGGAAAACATTCAAAGTGGCCAATAATTCAGGAACTCCAAACCTTGGATTTGATTTGCATCAAACCAGCGGTAAAACATACTATAAGAATTTGTATTCTCCCCAAGAGTCTAAAAATATTGATCTGAAATACAATTTTTTTATAGACCATAAATATCTATAAGGTCTATTGAGCTGTTTTATGGCAGTGGGTGTGGAACCACTGTGCAAACCAACAAGTTTGACTTTGGGATAAATTATCCTGGTGGTCATTCACTCTTTAACCCCTATACAGGAATCTGGACTTCGCTGAAGGAGATCCACCAGACCGCTACCTCTTGAAGTAGTCCCTGGCAGGTATGGGATCCAGCCGGTTCTCTCCGGTTCTGCCGAACAGTTTGTTAAAATTACAGCAGGTTTGCAGGACCGGTAAGAAGCAGGAATCCCGACCCGGTCCTAGTGCAGCACATAACATAATTGATTATTTTTAACCCGGCGCTTCAGCAGCCGCTTACTCAAATGATCTCCCCCCGCACGCAGCAACACCCCCGGCGGCAGCCAGAGCAGAGGGACTGTCTAGAGGCTAGAGCTGACTGACTGTGTTGTGTCAGTCCAGACCCAGCCATCAGAACTTAGAAAGATTGAAGAATCGCAGGCAGCCAGCAGGAGTCAGGACAGGTCAGGTCGTGTTAGCCGGGTAGTAGTGATTAGGGTAGTAGTGAGTGTGATGTGACAACATGGAGGATGGAGGGGGCTGGGGGGAAAAAATGTGACAACATGGAGGATGGAGGGGGCCAGGGGGGGAGAAATGTGACAATATGGATGGAGGGGGCCAGGGGGGGAGAAATGTGACAATATGGATGGAGGGGGCCAGGGGGGGGGGGAGAAATGTGACAATATGGATGGAGGGGGCCAGGGGGGGAGAAATGTGACAATATGGATGGAGGGGGCCAGGGGGGGGAGAAATGTGACAATATGGATGTAGGGGGCCGGGGGGGGGGGGGGGAGAAATGTGACAATATGGATGTAGGGGGCCAGGGGGGGGGGGAAATGTGACAATATGGATGGAGGGGGCCAGGGGGGGAGAAATGTGACAATATGGATTGAGGGGGCCAGGGGGGGAGAAATGTGACAATATGGATTGAGGGGGCCGGGGGGGGGGGGGGAGAAATGTGACAATATGGATGGAGGGGGCCAGGGGGGGGGAGAAATGTGACAATATGGATGGAGGGGGCCAGAGGGGGGAGAAATGTGACAATATGGATGGAGGGGGCCAGGGGGGGAGAAATGTGACAATATGGATGGAGGGGGCCAGGGGGGGAGAAATGTGACAATATGGATGGAGGGGGCAAGGGGGGGGGGAGAAATGTGACAATTTGGATGAAGGGGGCCATGGGGGGGGGGAGAAATGTGACAATATGGATGAAGGGGGCCAGGGGGGGGAGAAATGTGACAATATGGATTGAGGGGGCCAGGGGGGGGAGAAATGTGACAATATGGATGGAGGGGGCCAGGGGGGAGAAATGTGACAACATGGATGGGGCCGGGGGGGGGGGGGGAATGTGACAATATGGATGGAGGGGGCCGGGGGGGAGAAATGTGACAACATGGATGGAGGGGACTGGGGGGGGGGGAGAAATGTGACAACATGGATGGAGGGGGAGAAATGTGAGGGCTGATGTGACACAGGTGATTTGACAGGGAGAGGTGAGAAATGTGACATTGAGGGTGTGAAATGTGACATTGAGGGGGCTGATCTGAGGTATTGGGGGTCTGATTTGAGGTCTGATTAACATTGGGGGTGTGATTGCTGGTCTGACCTGAGGTGCAATGGAAATATTTTTTTCTTATTGTTCTCCTCTAAAACCTAGGTGCGTCTTATAGGGCAAAAAATACGGTCCTCAAGCCAGCGATTGTCTGAGGCAGAGCGAAGATACCAGGACCACACAGAGGAGAAGCTAGCTGCTGCAGACGGGACCAGGGCCAGGTGTATTTATGTGTGTTGCATATATATGGTGTATGTATATGCAAACATGTGTCGTGACGCTGCGTGTCCGCCGCTGAGTAGGGAACCTGTAAAAAATTTGAATCCTACCCCTGGTCCCTGGGTGTTTGACAGCTGACCCATGGGGGTCCAAGACACCAGTGCGGGGCACCGAGTGAAGAGGCAAAACTGGTAGAGGTTAGGGCAGCAGAAAATGGTCAATACGGTCAGTTGGCAAAGGTCAGGGAGTGGAGGGTCAGACAATATAGCAAAATGCTTTTGCAGGGACTTAGCAAGCTAAGAGACCATATTACTCAGGTGCCCTCTCACTGGGGAAAGTGCCTGAAGTTCTCTAAGGTTGAGGGCCATTGACTGGTGAAAATTGGAAAAAGTGAGTGATGGCCCTTTATGTGCTGGAGTGTCCGCACGCCCTATGGATGGAGACTCCAAGGATAACTGACAAGCAGGATGCTGCTTGTGTGAGGAGACGTAGTGGCCCCAGCAGCCAGGCCCAGCCGGAGGAGGCAGTGGGAGGCGGCTCACAGCTGCTTCTGCTTTAACAAGCCGTATACCAGACTTACCTTGTCAGTGGGGTTCAATATACAGTATATAAGGCTCAATTGAGCGAGCTGAAATGCTGCATTGCTGTTGGGTGTAATAACATCCACCTTTTTTCATCACAAAGCCGGAGTGCTGCCCTCATTTCATCGAGTATATAATAAAAATCGGACTGCACTCCAGAAAGATCTTCAATAAGACAATGTGTTTTATTCACCCATGAAGTGGCAAAGAGCGACGTTTCGGCTCATACATGAGCCTTTCTCAAGCATTGGTACAAAATGAACCGCATACATATAAAGGTGTATCAATCAAGGTAATCTGTACAAAAATATAATTGATAATCACAAAAATTCAAGTTCAAAATGTATCAAAATACATAAGAAAAGTCAATAATCATCTGCAGAGGGTAAAGTGACAAGTGCATATAGTAAATCAAATACATGATATAATAAAAAACATGCAATATCCTCAAGTGTGCATAATTGGATCCAACTGTATCGCATCCATCTATAATCAGTGCATATACTTTAATTAATGTGATCATAGGAGGGAGGAGGAGACTAGTTAGTACCTGGAAGATCGATGTGGCCCACATATACCATCGCGCCATTACGGCTGCATTACGTCATCAGTATTGGGCCGAACGGAGACGCACGTTCGCCGCAGGGTACTCTGATGTTTTTTACCATTAATATGTCGCACTTGGAAACACCCGGTGGTTGTGCTTTACGCAGGAGGACGCGGAAGGTATAATACAGGGTATAGAGGGAGATACTGCCTTTCTCACTACCCCATCATTGAAAGAACTCAAAAGGAAATATGAAAATTTATCCAGACGGACATTGTCTTTGAAATTACATATGACCACTCTTGGGCATTATTATAAGGAACAGAGGATTCCTAGAGGGATGCGCTCCCATCTGCATCATAATTTGTTTTCCAACAGTGATCCTTTTTGGAAGCGATTTGAGGCCTTGTCTAACAAATTTTCCCTGGATTTTATTTTATTGAACAAGAAGTCTCTGCATTAACAATTGATACGACACAGATTGATCAACTGTTACGCACACATATGATGGAAGAATTATACTCTCAGTTTATTGATATTTTAAACATACAGTTGCAACAGTTGCAGACCGAACTAGAGGAAGGCAGGAGAATTAAATGGGCACGTGATACAGAGGACTATAAAAAGGGTGATATTTACACCTGGCAACCAAATAACTCCTCATACAACAATATGAGGGACAACAAGAAACCAAGGAAAAACGTGCAGATGCATAAAAGTGAGTAAAATGTTTTTTTTAGGGAACAATTCAGATCCAAAGACACCAAAAGGAAGCAAATCAGGAGGGGCGGCCGCCGATATAGACGGAACTGGAAAAACCTGCAATATGAAAACACGGAATCAATTGAACAAAGTACCCATCACCAAGAAGAAGTACCTGTTATCAATCTTTACTCTAAAATACTGACTCCTGCTCAGTTAACCGTCTTGTCCAAAGGACTGTCCTTTTGCCCCAATTCACAGTTAAATTGGTTGGATGTGGAGTCAGATTTGTGTAATTTTTTCCGTTCCATTAAGTTAAAGGTATGGTTTCAAGGAGCAACTAGGGATAAGGTAGAGAGATCTAGTGAGTTCTCCTGTAAAATGTCTAATTTATCCAACAAAAGCAGTTTCAATCCTGTGGTAAACGAACCTGCCATTGAGGCATACACCTCAGCCTTCAAGAGTGGGATTGGTGAGCTGAGGTCTCTCCCTCGCTTGGAGGGCTTCAGATACCCCAATCTCACTACGGCTGAGGTGTATGCATCGACTGAGTTGCGGGATGATATTGATTTAACGGTAAAACCAGCCGATAAAGGCGGTGCAGTTGTAGTGATGGACACTACTAAATACATCAGAGATCTTAAGGCAATTAAGTGATGAGAAAGTGTATGGTTTGTTACAACATGATCCCAAGTTCCACATTACTCGAATTATTGAGCAATGTATGTCAGATGCTTTGAGGGCGGGTATCATAGATGAGGGACTTAGGGAATATTTGGTTGTTCCCTACCCCATCACCCCGGTGAGTTACGTGCTACCTAAGGTCCACAAAACGTTGGTGGACCCACCGGGACGCCCCATCGTGTCTGGCACAGACTCTGTTTTTTGCCATATAGCAATTTTCCTGGATAAGGTATTACGTGACTTCTCTACAGGAGGCAGGTCTTACATTAGAGATACATCTGATTTTTTTAAATAAATTGAGTAAGGTTAATCTGGATGGGTTTGAATCAGTCACTTTGGTCTCATTTGATGTCACATCCCTTTATACTTCCATTGACCATCGTAAAGAGATTGAGGCTGTGAAAAGTATGTTGGATGTATCATCAATGACACCTGAAGCTTGTTCCTTTATTATTTCACTTCTCATGATAGCCTGTATCCTAATGGATTAAATATTGATTACAGATATGGTGGGATTGTATGAGGAAGGTGGTTTGCCCTCGGTTACCCGGAATGTACGTGAAGCACTCTACCTGCGGTGGACAGGTTCATTGGGTACGGATTGGGTTTGGGTTATCCATCTTGGAAGAGGTGGTTACTCGCCTAACCTGCTTGGCAGTGGAATTTATCCACAGTGACCGATCCTATAGGAATAGTGACGGTGCTTAGCTACCAGGCGCATACATACAGGGGTCGCAGCGGTCACAGTTGCGACCGGGCCCGGCACTCTAGGGGGCCCGGCCGCCTGTGGACCCCTGGCCCCTGCAGTATTGCTGTACCCAAGGCAGCTGGGGTCTGCAGTCCCACCGCAAATTATTTTTAAAGTTTTAATATTATATGGCCGGTCGGGCCCCGGCCTCTGTGCCTGGCCCCTCCTCCACCCATCCAGAGCTGCTGCCAGTGCCTTGCTCCAGACCCGTGACCGCCGCGCCAGGTCTCGCAGGATTATGCTGGTTGACGGGATGACGCGGCCAACGCACGCCAGATGACTGGATTATGAACAAGACGGCGGGAGCAGAGCAGGTTCAGAGAGTAGGTAAGTTTTTTTATTTTTTTTTGGGATATGTGCCGGCTCATAACACAAGGAGGATCTGTCAGTGAGGCAAATCCTTCATAGGGGCCCGACCCTGGGGGCAAATTTAATGAAATATTTGGAAAAATGACAAAAAATAAATATATACAGAGGGGGTAAAAAATAGAATACATACACAGGTGACAAATGAAATATATACAGAGGGGGCAAAATGGATATATATATATATATATATATATATATATATATAATGAAGAAAATCCGCAGCACTCCTTGAAGTGTAGAGAAAATGTGTAGTTTTATTCACACATGTCAAATAAGACAACGTTTCGGTTATCTCACAGAACCTTTTTCAAGTCAAGTGAACATAAAGTGCATAAGTGCTAGTATAAATACATCATCACATTGTAATCAATTAGTCATCAACCAATACAAAATCAGTGCACTCCCATATTTAGGGCATGTTACAATTCATTCCTTCTCTCTCTGTGCCTAGATAGAGACTAATCACAGTGCTTCTCCATTCATGATTCACATTTACTACATACAAGTGCCAAAATTAAAGTGCAAAGTGCAATATAAACCCTATTTCCTAAGTTACCTTGCTGTGGTTATATATGAAGGAACAGGAGGAGATGGCGTCTGAACTTGTGTGGAGGCACGCCACCGCTCGCGTCTCTCCCTCCTCAGTGCGCATGTGTCAATTCCATCCCCACTGACAACGCAGTACATAACCTCTCTGCGTCATCCGAAGGCGGAGATCTAACGCCATGACGTCAGATCCACTCCGTCAGCCACCACCACGCACGCATGCGTGCCAGTGAGCCGCGGCAGTGATCCACGCCAAGTCATAGATCTCTTCCGCCATTTTACTCTAGGGCAATCTTTTGGATCATGTAAAACCATTGGACAGAGGAGGGGACCGTTTAACCATCTTAAAGAAAACTGAGCTTAGATGGATTTTTCGGTTAGATACTCTGAAACCCAAAGGGTTAAATGTCGAATTTAGGGTGACAGGAGGGATGGTTGGATAATGCCCTTTCACTGATCTAACTTCTGTGTGTATTCATTATAATGTATGGGGTGGACCCAATGGATGTTACATGACGAATTCATGATAGAATATTCTATGCTCTTTTTTGAAAATATGGTTCAAGCCTGTACCTTTGCTGGTTGGTAAGAGGTAAGAAGGAACAGAAGGAGTTAAAGGCGCAAGACAATGCCCAAACGATTGCCCTAGAGTAAAATGGCGGAAGAGATCTATGACTTGGCGTGGATCACTGCCGCGGCTCACTGGCACGCATGCGTGCGTGGTGGTGGCTGACGGAGTGGATCTGACGTCATGGCGTTAGATCTCCGCCTTCGGATGACGCAGAGAGGTTATGTACTGCGTTGTCAGTGGGGATGGAATTGACACATGCGCACTGAGGAGGGAGAGACGCGAGCGGTGGCGTGCCTCCACACAAGTTCAGACGCCATCTCCTCCTGTTCCTTCATATATAACCACAGCAAGGTAACTTAGGAAATAGGGTTTATATTGCACTTAGCACTTTAATTTTGGCACTTGTATGTAGTAAATGTGAATCATGAATGGAGAAGCACTGTGATTAGTCTCTATCTAGGCACAGAGAGAGAAGGAATGAATTGTAACATGCCCTAAATATGGGAGTGCACTGATTTTGTATTGGTTGATGACTAATTGACTACAATGTGATGATGTATTTATACTAGCACTTATGCACTTTATGTTCACTTGACTTGAAAAAGGTTCTGTGAGAGAACCGAAACGTTGTCTTATTTGACATGTGTGAATAAAACTACACATTTTCTCTACACTTCAAGGAGTGCTGCGGATTTTCTTCATTGTTTTACGTCTCGAATCGAGGGACCACCGCCGGCACCACACAGCTACGGCTGAGTAAAACGACAGGAGTGCTGCCTGAAACTTCTTTTATGGATCTATATATATATATATATATATATATATATATATATATATATACAGGGAGTGCAGAATTATTAGGAAAGTTGTATTTTTGAGGATTAATTTTATTATTGAACAACAACCATGTTCTCAATGAACCCAAAAAACTCATTAATATCAAAGCTGAATATTTTTGGAAGTAGTTTTTAGTTTGTTTTTAGTTTTAGCTATTTTAGGGGGATATCTGTGTGTGCAGGTGACTATTACTGTACATAATTATTAGGCAACTTAACAAAAAACAAATATATACCCATTTCAATTATTTATTTTTACCAGTGAAACCAATATAACATCTCAACATTCACAAATATACATTTCTGACATTCAAAAACAAAACAAAAACAAATCAGTGACCAATATAGCCACCTTTCTTTGCAAGGACACTCAAAAGCCTGCCATCCATGGATTCTGTCAGTGTTTTGATCTGTTCACCATCAACATTGCGTGCAGCAGCAACCACAGCCTCCCAGACACTGTTCAGAGAGGTGTACTGTTTTCCCTCCTTGTAAATCTCACATTTGATGATGGACCACAGGTTCTCAATGGGGTTCAGATCAGGTGAACAAGGAGGCCATGTCATTAGATTTTCTTCTTTTATACCCTTTCTTGCCAGCCACGTTGTGGAGTACTTGGACGCGTGTGATGGAGCATTGTCCTGCATGAAAATCATGTTTTTCTTACCTTGCAGACTTCTTCCTGTACCACTGCTTGAAGAAGGTGTCTTCCAGAAACTGGCAGTAGGACTGGGAGTTGAGCTTGACTCCATCCTCAACCCAAAAAGGCCCCACAAGCTCATCTTTGATGATACCAGCCCAAACCAGTACTCCACCTCCACCTTGCTGGCGTCTGAGTCAGACTGGAGCTCTCTGCCCTTTACCAATCCAGCCATCTGGCCCATCAAGACTCAATCTCATTTCATCAGTCCATAAAACCTTAGAAAAATCAGTCTTGAGATATTTCTTGGCCCAGTCTTGACGTTTCAGCTTGTGTGTCTTGTTCAGTGGTGGTCGTCTTTCAGCCTTTCTTACCTTGGCCATGTCTCTGAGTATTGCACACCTTGTGCTTTTGGGCCCTCCAGTGATGTTGCAGCTCTGAAATATGGCCAAACTGGTGGCAAGTGGCATCTTGGCAGCTGCATGCTTGACTTTTCTCAGTTCATGGGCAGTTATTTTGCACCTTGGTTTTTCCACACGCTTCTTGCGACCCTGTTGACTATTTTGAATGAAAGGCTTGATTGTTCGATGATCACGCTTCAGAAGCTTTGCAATTTTAAGAGTGCTGCATCCCTCTGCAAGATATCTCACTATTTTTGACTTTTCTGAGCCTGTCAAGTCCTTCTTTTGACCCATTTTGCCAAAGGAAAGGAAGTTGCCTAATAATTATGCACACCTGATATAGGGTGTTGATGTCATTAGACCACACCCCTTCTCATTACAGAGATGCACATCACCTAATATGCTTAATTGGTAGTAGGCTTTCGAGCCTATACAGCTTGGAGTAAGACAACATGCATAAAGAGAATGATGTGGTCAAAATACTAATTTGCCTAATAATTCTGCACGTAGTGTATATACACATACAGGGCCCCTGTATATATATCCATGTTCCCCCCTTTGTATATATTCCATTTGTTCCTTGTGTATATATTCCATTTTTTGCCTCCGGTGTATATATATTCCATTTTTTGCCTCCGCTGTATATATATTCCATTTTGCCCCCTACGCTAGGGGGACACATATCTGACCATAACTACTTTAAGGGGGACACATATCTGGACATAACTACTACTGTGAGCGGGACTCATATCTTGGCATAACTACTGTGAGGGGGACACATATCTGGCCATAACTACAGTGAGGGCAACACATATCTGGGCATTACTACTGTGAGGGGGACTACTGTGAGGGGAATACATCTGGCCATAACTACTGTAAGGGGGCATATATCTGGCCATAACTACTGTGAGGGGCCACAAGGAAGACATAACTATTTTGAAGGGACCACAAGGTGGTCTTAATTACTGTGAGGGGCTACAAGGTGGGCATTAGCACTGTGTAGTAGCACTTAGGGGAAATGTATGCTATAC
This sequence comes from Bufo gargarizans, assembly GCF_014858855.1. NCBI lineage: Eukaryota > Metazoa > Chordata > Amphibia > Anura > Bufonidae > Bufo > Bufo gargarizans. Next base: position 499,915,534 of record NC_058082.1, read on the forward strand.
ATTGGCATGGCTTAGTGTTACAGGCCAGCACAGCGCCCCCTGCTGGTGATTTGACAGGGGCAGTCACCATCCCTTCCTTATGTGATTATTATTTTTTTCTCTATCACTACAGGGACCTTGTTCTGGACCCAGCGGACATCACGCCGACGCCAGCGACACCCTGGATGAGGTAGGACCAGATTTTATTAGGACTGTGTAAGTGTAGTCATGCATTGGGCTCAGGGCTCTTTCACATGAGCGGATCCTGTGCAGGTAATCCGCTGCGTGAAAGACAGCCAAGCCTTGTACTGGACAGCCGAGACACAGAGCAGTAACATGACTGATAATGCTCCGTGCCTCTCTGTGATCTATTTGCTACAAAATCACAGTGACAACTTTATCTCACTGTGATTTTGTAGTAAAAAGGTCACAGAGAGGCACGGAGCATTATTGATCCCAGTCCAGGTGGCCCAAGTAAATTCTTGCTACAGGTTGGGGGGGGGGGGGGGCGACAGGGAGGGGGCCCCATGGATCAGTTTTGCACCGGGGCCCCATGGATTTTGTGTACGCCACTGTTAGCTACAATGATAAATCATAAAAAAGAGATCTGGCAGTGCTCCCTCTTTGAACATGGCAGCAGTTACAAAGGTGATGTTGTTGCGCATGTGCCGCCTTTTTCAGCCGTCAGTTTATGGGCAGGGCTTGTGATTCATGCGTTCGCCGCTTAGGTAATCAATAGGTGACCGTGCGTCTCCGTTCGGCCCGATACTGATTACGTAATGCAGCCGGAACATGCGCAGAGGCAACCTACAGACGCAGAATGGCGCAATGGTATATGTGGGCCACATCGATCTTCCAGGTACTAACTAGTCTCCTTCTCCCTCCTATGATCACATTAATTAAAGTATATGCACTGATTATAGATGGATGCGATACAGTTAGATCCAATTATGCACACTTGAGGATATTGCATGTTTTTTATTATATCATGTATTTGATTCACTATATGCACTTGTCACTTTACCCTCTGCGGATGATTATTGACTTTTCTTATGTATTTTGATATATTTTCCACTTGAATTTTTGGAATTATCAATTATGTTTTTGTACTGATTACCTTGATTGATACACCTTTATATGTATGCTGTTCATTTTGTACCAAAGCTTGAGAAAGGCTCATGTATGGGCCAGATTTATCACGACTCTGACCGCTCACTCCACTTTCACATATGGCTAAAGTCAGTTTTAGCCAAGTCAGATTTATGATCGGCCCTTTAAGACTGTAATAAATGTGGTTTGATGGTAGCAGTTTATCCGTCAGTAAGCAGCTTTACAAAAGTCGCACATCTTTACGAAAAAGTCGCACGTTTTTTTTAAAAAGTCGCATGTTCTATTAAAAAGTCTTATAAGATAAGCATGGTCCTCACTGGAGAGATTCATTTAAATAAGAAAACACGCCCACTTCCAGAAAACTGGCGAGCATAGTGCAGAGCAGAAAAAAGTTGCAAATTTGTGCGCAGTTTTAGCGTTTGGGACTTTTTGGGGGACTTTTTCACTCAATTATTCTGACCTGAGCTAATGATAAATCTGGCCCATTGTCTTATTGAATATCTTTCTGGAGTGCAGTCTGATTTTTATTCTATACAAGTGGGTAAGCACCTATTGACATACTTGGACATTGCACCCGCCTATTTTCCTTTTTTTCCCTTTGGTGCTGCCGGTGGTTTTTTCTATTATATATATTTGTGGTCAGGGCGACGGTCCCTGGATGAAGGAGCTAGCGCCAACCTCTGGCTGGTGAATGCCGGAAGCCTGTAACGAGGATAGGCCTAAAAGGGGGCCTATCCTAAGGGAAGAGCTAATAAAAGGGGAAGGGAGGGAGGGGTACCTGGCTGCACGTCCCGTCCCTTGCACTCCTCAGCATAAGTAGCCAGGGGGCGGGGCCTATGCCCCTCCCACAAATACAGGCTGCACGGCAGCCTTAACTACTTGTGGTCAGGGCGACGGTCCCTGGATGAAGGAGCTAGCGCCAACCTCTGGCTGGTGAATGCCGGAAGCCTGTAACGAGGATAGGCCTAAAAGGGGCCAAAAAGGAGACACAATCGTACCATAGATACTTTATTATATCATTACAGGGCAAGAGAACAGAAAGCATCACGGATTTCGGATTGGGGATTCGGAACGTACCTAGCGAAACATGATGACCTCCAGCGCCCCATGCACCTGATGACATGAGGGGGTATCTGGTGCCTGGATGCCGCAGAGGCCGCCCCAATACGAAAGGAATGCCCCGAGATGCCCTTCGGGTCGTGACCTAACCCGGCCACTAAAGAACGCACATGTGACATGAATTGCGGCGTGGACAACGGCCCTCCATTGAAGGGAAGTAGGGGGCTGTCAGCTGCCGCCGCCTGTAGGGCCACAGATAACTGCCGCAGCACCTTGACCGGGCACCAGGCGTTGTGTGAGGGGTAGAAAGACACCAGGGTTGGAGGCCCTGTCTGGGAGGTCTTGGTAGATGGAATGCTCAGCACAAACAGATCGTGGTGCCAGCACAAGTGCTGCTTCTGGAGATGACGGCCGTTGCGGACGGCGGTGGTGAATTCCCCTGGACGAAGGAACCCGTAAAACCCTAGATAAAGGGCGGCCTTGATGATGGTGCTAATTAATGGCCCAAAAGGATCACCATCCAGAGCCAGGGACAATTGCCTAAATAAGGAGCCGGACATGGGTTGCCGGACCACCGGCCTGCTTGCACCGGCTTTCTCAATGCCCCGGAGCATGGCCTTGATGGCTTGTGATGTAAAGAACGAAATCCGGGCCGGATTGTCCAATGTGAACTGATGTTGCACTCCCGCTAGATACAGGCGGATGGTATTGTGAGCGAGTCCGAGGTTGGCATGGCAATGTGTGATGAAGGCCATGATAAATGACACGTCATCCACATCGCCCTGTTGGTGACTCTCGGCAAATTTCCTAAACAGATTCCAGCCCGTACGGTAGTTCCTGATTGTATTCTCAGACAAGCTCTGGTGCAACAGGTCCTTCGCTTTGCTGATCAATGATGTCAGTCCCACACCAGGTCGCTGTATGCCGGAACGTCCGCCCCTGTTACATCTGCGAGTGGCATGTTCTGAAAGAAGACATCGATGTTAAACCTGGATAGCGCATCAGCAGCCGTATTCTTGGAACCCTGAATGTGAGAGCACTCGAAGCAAAAGTTGTGTACCATGGACAACCACACCAGCCTACGCATAAGAGACATGATCTTTGGGGATTTGGCTCTGCCATTGCGGACGATGTCGACCAAGTCCTGACTATCGGTAATGAATAGTACCCTTGAGTTTGACCAAACGTGACCCCATACATGAGCTGCTGCCACCACTGGATACATCTCCAACAAGGGAGAAGACCGAAGGGCATGCCCGTCCAGCATAATCTGGGACGGCCAGGCACCGGCTAGCCAGTGATTGCCAAATATGGCCGCAAAGCCCTTGGATGCAGCCGCGTCAGAATAAACCGTGGGAGAGGACGGGTCCCGGGGGGGAATAAATAACCTGATGCCGTTCCATGAGGACATAAACGTGCTCCACATGGACAGGTCTGCCATGGCTTGTTGGTCCAACCGGACGACACTGTCCTGTTCCGGGGCTGATGGTAGGAGCAGCAAGAGCCGAGACACAAAGGTGCGCCCCTGGGGCATGACCCTCATGGCAAAGTTCAGCCAGCCCAGCAATGATTGGAGACTTGACTTGGTCAGGAAGCAGGATTTTGCCGCCTCCTGGATGGCCAACCGGATCTGTTGTAATTTCTTTTCTGGGAGCCTTGCTTCCAACTTTACCGAATCCAGAATGACCCCCAGGAAGGTGATCGTTGAGGAAGGACCGACCGTCTTCCCCGCGGCGACCGGAACCTGCAGCGCCGAAAACAACTCCAGCAGGGAGGATAACCCGGAGGGCTGACAGGAGGGGGATTCCACCAGCAGGAAATCATCCAGGTAGTGGATACACATAGGAGCCTGGCCATGTTCCACCAGGATCCAGTGCAGGGCCTGGGCCAGCCGGTCAAACAGCCAAGGGCTGCTTTTTGAGCCAAACGTAAGACGATTGGCAAAGTAGTATTTGCCTGCCCATTTGATGCCATAATATTGCCACAGTTGTGGGAGGATCGGGAGCAACTTGAAGGCATCGGCAATATCAGTTTTGGACAACCAGGCCCCCCTGCCTGCTTTGAGGATGAACTGAATGGCCTCATCGATAGAGGAGTATGTCATGCTGAACTCTTCTGACGGTATGAGAGAGTTGATACTAGGGATATGCGAGGAATGAGGAGCCGAGAGATCGTAGATCAGCCTCTTTTTATTTGAGCCTTTTTTAGCCACCACTCCAATCGGGTTGACCCTCCACACTTCAAAGGGGATCGAGTCGAATGGGCCGATGATGAACCCTTTATCCAACTCCAAGGATAATGCCGCTTGCACCGCCTCAGGATCTTGTCTGGCAGAGAGAAGGTTCTCACATTCCCAATTCGAATGTGGCAGGGCCACCAATCCCGTGTGGAACCCTAGAGACAGGCCAGAGATCAAATGATGCACAAACTGCCGGTCGTCATGACCTTCCAGGAGCGCCTCCAGGAGATCCACGTTGACGTCGGTCAGTCATGCCTGCTTGGCAAATTTCTTGGGACAGGTAGACCTGGGATGTGCCCGAAAGCAGACCGTGCACATGTGAAGGGCCCTGCACCCACTGAACATGCAGTGACCAAAGTTGAAATTATTGCATATCTGGCTCTTGCCCAGATATAAAATAGGCCTGCCAAATTTGTCCATGAGGGCCGGGCCCCTGGGAACACCCGATGTTCCTGGAAGGGCTCTGTCCGGATGTGCAGATGCCTCGTTGGGGCACCATTCCGTGGCATGAAAAATTGACTGGCATGCGCCACAAGTGGTGGCTCGGAGACCAGCAAAATGCCTGCAGAAAAGCTCCATATCCAGCACAGCCCAATTGGTCATGAACTGGAACTGTGCTAGGGAGGCTGCGGCTTTAGCCGCGAAGGACCGGTGGTAGTCATAGAACGCCGAGCCCCCATACTTGTGACCCAAATCAGTGACCTGATATAAATAAGCGTCCAGCTCCTCCCTCCTACTCGGCTGCGCCGAGCAGATGACGTCTCGGAACAAGCTGAATGCGAGAACAAACTCTGGTATAGATAACTTGTGGTTCAACCGGGCATCTTTTGACCTCATCACCACAGACACTTCCCCGCAATCAATTGTTCTGTGCTCGCTGGCATCGTGCGATGCTATGAGGATAGATGCCAGGTTAACCTCTTTGCCTGCCAGTATGTCTTTTCTAATATTCTCGGCCACAAAATGAGCTGGGACAATGGCCGGCGGGGTAGAGGACATACCTGGGGAACCCGCCAATGGCCATGATACCGCAGTCACGGGTGCCACCGCCTGTGAAGTGGTGGCAGCCCTGGACTCCAGCTCCATGACCCTGTGCTGGATGTCCGCTACTGAGGCAGCCAGACTCCCCATAGTGGCATTTAACTGAGCCAGTGATGACTGGATGGTAGGCACTGCTAGCTGCTCACTGGGTGGAACCGGGCTAGATACCAGCAGCCTATAAAGTTCGGCTTTCCTGGCCGAAGCCGGGTGACTGATGCCCCTTCTATTCAATTCTGCCACGAGCTTCGGAATGGTCCAGTTCCTCAGGGATCCATGACCAGCCAGACCGGAAACCACGGACCCGGAGATGGACGAGGCGTCATCGATGTCTGAGGCCTGGGACATGTTGACCGTGTTGCGATAATTCTATGCCCTGGATATCACCTGAGGACAAAACCCTTGTTACTCGTGTGGACACCAGGCGTGCCTAGGACATCCCGGTGGCCCCCCCCCCTTTATACCCCTATCAGTAAGACCGCCCTCGGACTAAGGCCGGCCTGATGGACCAGAATTGATACTCGTGAAAATAAGGGAGCGAGCACTCGTCTATGGCATACACTCAGATTTAATATTAAAAATTGCAATGATCAAACAATAAATTCAATAACACAATTAAAATGCTAAAAATGTTACCAATGGTATAAAATAATGGTCGACCATATATGCGCCACTAATTGATGGGAGCAATACAGTGATGTATATATAAGGTCCAATGGTGTCCACAATAAATGTTATATAAAGTGACAGTGCAATAATAAAAATTGAAAATAACAGTGCTGATAACTTAAGATAAATGTCAATATCCTGGTGAAAGGTAAGGTGATGAATAGGTGCAACGATCCTGTGAAAAAAATAGGGGATGCCGTATAGGGCCTGGCACTACAAACTTATATTTGTTCCTGTAGAGATTGGAGTTCAATATAGAGTCCGCAATCAACCGCAATAAACAGTCCAAAAGTTGCTTGTGTTTGGTTAATAATATATTCTGTAGACGCAGTCTATATTAGCTGTGTAATTCTCACCTCTGTCCGGAGGTTATTCCTTGCTAGGAGTAGAGAGTCTTACCTCCTATGTTGGCGTATTGCACGGTCTATTTCTTAATGCGCTGCAGGAGTTCAGCTGGAGACGCTGTTACGTCCTCACAGCTCCCAAACTCTAGTAACCTGGCCCAAATCTCGCGGTATTACGGGTGGGACAGCAGTCCGATCTCCGCACTCGCTGTGTTCAGGGCAATTGAGTTGTTACAAAAGTTGCAGTGGTTACAAGGTTGCAGTCTTTAAATCTTTATCTCTTTATAGCATGGCCATGCTCGGAGTTCTCTTTGTGGAGGTTCCAACAGAGTGTCTGAAAGCCCAGACGCGTTTCGAGATAGTTCCAATCTCTTCCTCAGTGGTGGTCACAGGCACTCCTAACCCCCTCCTTTTAAACAGTTGTCAGGTGTTCAGCAAGTCCTGGTTGTATAATCCAGGATCAGAGTGAATTTCCAATTTTTGCCATAATGCGGTTCTCATGCGTTTTTCTTGCGTTTTTTTCTGGTTGATGCGTTTTTTTCAGATTGTTAATCTGTTAGTTGCGGATTAACTCCATATAAACTTAAAAGTCATAAAAAGTGTGTGTAACACATTAAAATGATAAAAAAATAAAAAATTATAAAATTATCACCATTTATAAGCTAATACAGCATATACTCAATAAGATACTAGATTAAAATATTCTACCAATATAATGATACAATATCTAACTTCTTGAACATGGAGTGGGTTGAAATAGGTAGGGGTCCCAAACCAGAGGCCGGGTCCCAACGCCGATAATCGGCAACTTGGGACCCAGCATCGGGGATGGGACCGAAACCTCATATAAAACCAAAAAGCTCCATGTCAGAGTTCAGTCCAAATGGCAATAAAGATCCGAACTCGTATATTTGTCTGGACTCTGCTCTGGACATTCTTTGAACGTAATCTCCTCCTCTCCAGTGTTGTTCAATCTTTTCTAATCCCACGAATTTCAAATTCCCTGGATTACTATTATGGGTCTCCTTGTAATGTTTAGACAATGAATGTTTGTCATACCCTTTTTTGATATTGGAGATATGTTCTCTAATCCTTATTTTTAGAGGTCGTTTGGTCCGGCCTATATACTGACGATTGCAGGGGCATTGTATCATATATATAACCCCAGACGTGTTACAAGTGATGCAGTCGTCAATTTCCCATATATACTTATTTTGAGTTGACCGGACCTCCAAGGTTTTTCGTGGTGATTTATTGAGTTTGCACCCTATACACCTTCCACATTTGTAAAATCCCTTCATTTTCATGAAAGAACTTAGGGTATTATCCTTTTGGATTTTATTTGGTACTGATGGAGCTACCTTAAGGCCTAAGTTTAGGGCTTTGGTGAAAGTTATTCTTGGTGTATGTGGTAGGAGGTGTCCTATTACCTTGTCGCTCAATAGATATGGCCAGTGAGTCGTAATCATTTTTTGGACCTTCTTATACTTGTTATTAAAAGGAAGTACTAATCTTACATCTAAAAATGAGTCATCCATCTGCAATTTCTGTCCTTCTTTGAAGAATTCTTGTCTATCTAATTGTCTTACAGTAGTCAAAGCTGCATTAATTGTTTCTATGGGGTATTGTTTATCCAAAAAATAGGATTGCATTTTTGTAGCCTCCTCTTCAAATTTAGCATCTTCCGTACAATTGCGTTTAATACGTCTAAATTGTCCGGTGGGAACATTGATCAACCACCTAGGGAGGTGACAGCTCGAAAATGGAATAAAATTGTTGGTCGCTGTAGGTTTTTGAAACGTACTGCATTGATACCTCCCATTTGATGCTTCTATTAATAAATCTAAATATTCTGTCTTCTTTTCAATGTTAGAGGTGAAGATCAGGCCTCTATCATTCCCATTCAGACATTTTAAAAACTCTTCCAATGAGGTATTGTCTCCTCTCCAAATAAAAATGACATCATCGATATAGCGCCGCCATAGGACCAGGTCGCCCCCAATTCTGTGGTCTATCATTCCCATCTCCCAATCAGCCAAAAATAAATTGGCATAACTGGCCCCAGTTATGCCAATTTATTTTTGGCTGATTGGGAGATGGGAATGATAGACCACAGAATTGGGGGCGACCTGGTCCTATGGCGGCGCTATATCGATGATGTCATTTTTATTTGGAGAGGAGACAATACCTCATTGGAAGAGTTTTTAAAATGTCTGAATGGGAATGATAGAGGCCTGATCTTCACCTCTAACATTGAAAAGAAGACAGAATATTTAGATTTATTAATAGAAGCATCAAATGGGAGGTATCAATGCAGTACGTTTCAAAAACCTACAGCGACCAACAATTTTATTCCATTTTCGAGCTGTCACCTCCCTAGGTGGTTGATCAATGTTCCCACCGGACAATTTAAAAGTATTAAACGCAATTGTACGGAAGATGCTAAATTTGAAGAGGAGGCTACAAAAATGCAATCCTATTTTTTGGATAAACAATACCCCATAGAAACAATTAATGCAGCTTTGACTACTGTAAGACAATTAGATAGACAAGAATTCTTCAAAGAAGGACAGAAATTGCAGATGGATGACTCATTTTTAGATGTAAGATTAGTACTTCCTTTTAATAACAAGTATAAGAAGGTCCAAAAAATGATTACGACTCACTGGCCATATCTATTGAGCGACAAGGTAATAGGACACCTCCTACCACATACACCAAGAATAACTTTCACCAAAGCCCTAAACTTAGGCCTTAAGGTAGCTCCATCAGTACCAAATAAAATCCAAAAGGATAATACCCTAAGTTCTTTCATGAAAATGAAGGGATTTTACAAATGTGGAAGGTGTATAGGGTGCAAACTCAATAAATCACCACGAAAAACCTTGGAGGTCCGGTCAACTCAAAATAAGTATATATGGGAAATTGACGACTGCATCACTTGTAACACGTCTGGGGTTATATATATGATACAATGCCCCTGCAATCGTCAGTATATAGGCCGGACCAAACGACCTCTAAAAATAAGGATTAGAGAACATATCTCCAATATCAAAAAAGGGTATGACAAACATTCATTGTCTAAACATTACAAGGAGACCCATAATAGTAATCCAGGGAATTTGAAATTCGTGGGATTAGAAAAGATTGAACAACACTGGAGAGGAGGAGATTACGTTCAAAGAATGTCCAGAGCAGAGTCCAGACAAATATACGAGTTCGGATCTTTATTGCCATTTGGACTGAACTCTGACATGGAGCTTTTTGGTTTTATATGAGGTTTCGGTCCCATCCCCGATGCTGGGTCCCAAGTTGCCGATTATCGGCGTTGGGACCCGGCCTCTGGTTTGGGACCCCTACCTATTTCAACCCACTCCATGTTCAAGAAGTTAGATATTGTATCATTATATTGGTAGAATATTTTAATCTAGTATCTTATTGAGTATATGGTGTATTAGCTTATAAATGGTGATAATTTTATAATTTTTTATTTTTTTATCATTTTAATGTGTTACACACACTTTTTATGACTTTTAAGTTTATATGGAGTTAATCCGCAACTAACAGATTAATAATCTGAAAAAAACGCATCAACCAGAAAAAAACGCAAGAAAAACGCATGAGAACCGCATTATGGCAAAAATTGGAAATTCACTCTGATCCTGGATTATACAACCAGGACTTGCTGAACACCTGACAACTGTTTAAAAGGAGGGGGTTAGGAGTGCCTGTGACCACCACTGAGGAAGAGATTGGAACTATCTCGAAACGCGTCTGGGCTTTCAGACACTCTGTTGGAACCTCCACAAAGAGAACTCCGAGCATGGCCATGCTATAAAGAGATAAAGATTTAAAGACTGCAACCTTGTAACCACTGCAACTTTTGTAACAACTCAATTGCCCTGAACACAGCGAGTGCGGAGATCGGACTGCTGTCCCACCCGTAATACCGCGAGATTTGGGCCAGGTTACTAGAGTTTGGGAGCTGTGAGGACGTAACAGCGTCTCCAGCTGAACTCCTGCAGCGCATTAAGAAATAGACCGTGCAATACGCCAACATAGGAGGTAAGACTCTCTACTCCTAGCAAGGAATAACCTCCGGACAGAGGTGAGAATTACACAGCTAATATAGACTGCGTCTACAGAATATATTATTAACCAAACACAAGCAACTTTTGGACTGTTTATTGCGGTTGATTGCGGACTCTATATTGAACTCCAATCTCTACAGGAACAAATATAAGTTTGTAGTGCCAGGCCCTATACGGCGTCCCCTATTTTTTCACAGGATCGTTGCACCTATTCATCACCTTACCTTTCACCAGGATATTGACATTTATCTTAAGTTATCAGCACTGTTATTTTCAATTTTTATTATTGCACTGTCACTTTATATAACATTTATTGTGGACACCATTGGACCTTATATATACACATCACTGTATTGCTCCCATCAATTAGTGGCGCATATATGGTCGACCATTATTTTATACCATTGGTAACATTTTTAGCATTTTAATTGTGTTATTGAATTTATTGTTTGATCATTGCAATTTTTAATATTAAATCTGAGTGTATGCCATAGACGAGTGCTCGCTCCCTTATTTTCACATTTACTCATTCCATTGAGGTGGGGCGTCCCCAAACTGAGTTTGCAGCACCGTACCACCCACTACCAGCAGTGAGCCACTTCATCCAATTAACTCTTTTACATTTCAGAATTGATACTCACCTGGTTATAGAATTTGATGAAAAATGGTACCGATACCGTACTGGAGGCTCGTACCACTGACCGAGGTGGAGGCCTTGTTAACGGGAAGCCGAAGGCACTGAGACCCCCAACGTGCTGCCGTACAAATAAAAACAAATATGAAATCTAAATGCACCGGAATATTACCAACCTGGTTGCGACAGGCTGTACCGTCTACCCCTGAGGGAAAACGAAAAAAACATGGCCTAAACGTTTTAGGCAAAATGCTGAGGACTGAAGTGCCACCAACCAGGATGATATGCCCCCCCGGGCGTGCTGCTGGGTTATGCATGCCGCTAAGGGTGGATGTGTGCCAATCTTGGTGAAAAAGACCCTGTGGACGTGCTAGACAGGACACCATGCCACCGAGGCGGCTGACGCGACATTGTCTGAACGCTTCAGACAGACGTGCAACAAGAGACAAGGCAGACAACCTGGACGTACCAGGCAGGACCACGTGCCACCGGGGTAGCGGACGTAACATTTGACCGACGTTTACAAGCAGACATGCCACAGGAGACAAATATGACAACCTGGACGTTCCAGGCAGGACCACGAGCCACCGGCGTGGCAGACATACTTTGCCTGAACGTTTCAAGCAGACGTGTAACAGGAGACGAGTATGGCACCTGGACGTTCCAGGCGGGACCCGCTGTCCCAGAGTGACCAACACAATAACACTTGAACGCTTCAAGCGGACGTACCACATGAGATAACAGACACCCTGGAGATCCAGGCAGGACACGGAGTGGAGGACGCACTATTGCCTGAACGCTCTAAGCTGACGTACCACGATAAACAAAGTGACAACCTGGGGTTCCAGGCAGGACCACATGCCACCGGAGTGGCGGACGCAACGATGCCTGAACGCTTCAAGCAGACGTACCACAATAAACAGGCGACCCACAATGAACAAAATGACAACCTGGAGTTAAGAGCAGGACCACGTGCCACAGAAGAGACAAATGCAACATAGCTTGAACGCTTCAAGCAGACGTACCACACATAGACAAAGTGACAACCTGGACGTTCCAGGGAGAAACCTGAGTCCCGGGGTGGCCCACAGAACAGCGCCTGAACGTTTCAAGCAAACGAGCAACGGGAGACGGGTGTGACAACCTGGACGTGCCAAGGGGAACCACATGCCACTGGTGCGGCGGGCATGACATGGAAGACGTGTGAACGTGCCTGCAGCCAAACCCCAGTGACACATACCAAACCCGTATGGAACTCAGGACGTGCCACCTACTTGTAAGTAAGGAATCTTTGGAATGGCGTGGAGCGTCAGGTAACCAATCAGAAGTAGTCACTGCAATATGATGATGCATGAAAACAATGTGAATAAAAATGTTTTTTTTTTTTTTTTTTTTTTTACAGGCCAACCCAGCTTCCCAGCCGGAGCCAGAGACCGTAGGCCGTGCTCAAGTAAAACTCTAGGCTCAAGTAAGCACTATGGCCGAAACAGACCGGCACTGGGCCAACTTCTATGACGTAATGCAAATGGTGGAATGGTAGTCATCACAAACTAAAAATCAGTGTGAAGTGCTCATGTATGGTGGTCAGTGAAAACGCTATGTATGGCGGTCATAGTGACGTGCCCATCTGTGCAGGGTGTTCTGCTCATATGAATGCAGCGGTCAGTATAAGCAGTTGCGTATGGCGGTCAGCAACATGCAGCAATCAGTGGGAAGCGCTTGTGTATGGTGGTCAGTGGGAAGTGCTTGTCTATATGGCAGTATGTGGTGTGCCGTGTACACTGGTGTGGGGAAGGCCGCAGGTTGAATTCCGCCATGCTTATGAGAAAAGGAGGGACAGGTGACAGAGGAGGCAGCTTCCATGTGGTTGTGGCCTGACACCAGGGGGCACATGCGGCGCTGATTGAGACATACAGGCCGCCTCCGGCTGCCGGCTGGATCCCTGTACATGACGCGAGCATGGCAGGGGGCGGAGCTGCCGGGCGTGCCTAGCAACCGGCCCCCGCAGCCGCCTCCAGCCCACGTGACCGGAACGAGAGCGGCCCTGCGCCATCCGGCCCGCCCCGTGCCGCGAGCAGAGGCCCCTGGATCTCTCTCTCTCTCCCCCCCGACGGACCTCCGTCCCCCTGCACAGGGGTGAGTACATATGGTGCTGCGCGCCCGCTGCTGCCGCCGCCGCCGATGCCCGGCACCGGACTCCCTGCTTACCTTTGGCCGCATGACCTGCCGAACTGCCGACCTGCGATACTCACCTAGACCAGAACGCGATGGTGCGGGACATGCAGGGAAACCAGCATGGACGTGACCCGGAAGTACCTGGCTGCACGTCCCGTCCCTTGCACTCCTCAGCATAAGTAGCCAGGGGGCGGGGCCTATGCCCCTCCCACAAATACAGGCTGCACGGCAGCCTTAACTACATATATATATATATATATATGTGTGGTATAAAGTGTGGGCAGAATTTAGGTGCATTGGCACAGTTTTGACATTTTGTCGCACTTAAACACTTTTTTGGCAGTTGGCACAGCATTTTGACGTATTGAGATAACACGTAGACAGTTTTGCGCACATTCTCCAGCAATCTAAGACAGCAAATTGGTGGTGGTAAAACCTAGGCTGGACCGTCTAAAGATGCACCAAATTTATCATCCAACATCAGTCACTGTGATAACTTTGGTGCATTTTAAGAATATCTGTTTACTTTGCTTACAAATTAGATAAGGGTAGTAAACCTGGGCAAAGGTGTTTTATTTGGATAATCAGTGTTATGCTGGTGTCATATGTACGCTGCGGTACTGCTTTTCCAGGTGGGCATCACTCTACTCAGTGAACTGCCTTATAGCTCTGATAGAGTAAATCCTTTTCACTTGCTCCCTGGTCAGCTGCTGATTAAAATGCTGATCAGACTCCCTATTAGGGCTCATACACATGACCGTAAGTATTTTGCGGTTCGCAAAACACAGACTCGCAAAAAATACCAATGACGTCCGTCTGCATTCTGTATTTTGCGGAACGTAACAGCTGGCCCCTAATAGAACAGTACCTTGTCCATAATGCAGACAATAGTAGAAAAAAAATTGTCACAAACTTTTTCAGAAATAGAAACTAAAGTAATTTAAACATATATATATATATATATATATATATATATATATCATGTTTTAGCTATAATATATTTACACATATTATTATATATTTAGAATATATAATTTATTATAATATATGCAAATATATTATGACTAAAACATCAGTAGTAATTTCCCACATATTATTCATTCATATACAGTATATATTGGAAGTATATATTGAGAAAGGCTGAATTGTAGAGCCGAAACGTCGCCACACCATGGGTGAATACATTTTATTGGATTTTATTTTATCCTGCGTTGGAGTGCTGCTCTTTTTTGCATATTATAATTGGGTAAGCTTTAGCACTTAGAGCATGCACCCAGTCATCTCATACCTATATCGGTGCTGCCTCCCATTTTGTCTTAATATATGTAGGTAAGGCTGCCGTGCAGCCTGTATTTGTGGGAGGGGCATAGGCCCCGCCCCTTGGCTATAAAATCCCATGGAGTTCAGGGATGGGACGTGCAGCCAGGTACTTCCGGGTTACGTACGCATGCCTGGTTCTCTGCACGTCCCGCACCTTCGTTTTGCCGGCTGAGGTAAGTAGTTCAGGCGGCTGTCCTGGCGTGGATATCGGTGCGGCCTCAGGTAAGATAATGATCCCGGTGCCGGATTCGGCGCCAGCAGCTGTGGCGGCGGCTCTCCCTGCCCATCATAGGTTTCACCATGTCGGAGGCAGGGGGAGCGGAGGACGGGTCCGCGGCATGTCAGGATCCTGGGGCGGCCCACGTCGTTCACGCGCGCTGTATGCAGCGTTCGGCCGCTGTGTTGCCAGTTGCTAGGCGCACATGGCTGCTCCGCCCCCTATCCACGTCGCTCCGGCAATAGGAAACCTCCGGCAATCACGCGCATTGTTCGGCGGGCGGCCGCCGGGTGGCCGGTTGCTAGGCTCACGCGGCGGCTCCGCCCCCTAATGCCCTGACCTAGCAACGGTACACAACTGCCTGTACTGGCGATTAGTATGAGTGCTCCAGACATGCTAAGGGTTCCCCTGGCGCCATGTGGGAAGGATCCATTCCACAGTCAGGCAGATCCGGGTGCTCCCTGTGTAATTCATTCATCTGCATGAATCGCCGACCTGGGGGGGGGGGGGGGGTGTACATTCCTTAGGCTTGTGTAGGTCACGCAGAACCATTACATTACTATTTTTGGTATGGTACTTAGGAACTTGTGGCAGGGGTATGAGTGAGTTCTGCAAACTCAGTCTGCAGGGCTCTTCTTACTGTTGTTAAGTAGGCCTGTGGCTACGGTTCATGGGGGGTTATTGTGCTAGAGCTTGTTGCTGGTGGGGTCCCCGGTCCGGGTCCTCATTTGCCCATGTTCAGATGGCCATACAGTGGCTCCTGCAGGGAAATACAGTGGCTCCTGCAAAAAAAAAAAAAAGTCCATTCTGGCCGATAGTTATGTCATGAGCTGGAAAAAGCTTCTATATGCATGTTATGTTCAATCGATATTTATTCCGCCATTACATATGTACTGAGGTTTTATACAACGTCATATTTCAGTGGCTTCGTTTAGGTCACATAGCGGACGCTTCACACCGTTTCAAGGACATCCTTTACTAGACAGTAGGTAGTGTCTGGATTTTTATACGTCACGTTACATGTTTGTTTTCACGGTGGTGTGATGCCTTGCCGGGCTCACAGGAATCCTTGCATGGCACCAGGGGAAGTTGGGCGTCTAGCACTGGGGCACCACTGAGGTATGTTCGTCAGTCCTCATTGCACGTCCATCTAAGCGGTCACTCGTTTGTCACTTCCGCCGCTGCTATGGCTTGTTGTCCGGCCTGGTCCCCTCAGGCCATGTGCGGCCATGTTTTTAGTTTTTTGTGTTTCTGAAGCAGTCAGGCGCAGTGTCATGTCTCCCGGCTCCGGTGGCATGTTGTCCCGCTTGGAACGTCCAAGTTGTCATACTCGTCTCTCTCGTTGCTCGTCTGCTTGAAGCGTTCAGGGAATGTTCTGTCAGCCGCCCCGGTGACACATGATTTTGCCTGGAACGTCCAGGTTGTCACTTTGTCTATTGTGGTACGTCTGCTTGAAGCGTTCAGGCAATGTTACGTCCGCCACTTCGGTGGCACGTGGTCCTGCCTGGCACGTCCAGGTTGTCATACTCGTCTCTTGTGGCACGTCTGCTTGAAGCGTTCAGGCGATATTATGTCTGCCATGCCTGTGGCACGTGGTCCTGCCTGGAATGTCCAGGTTGTCATACCCGTCTCTTGTTACACGTCTGCTTGAAACGTTCAGGCAATGTTACGTCAGCCACCCCGGTGGCATGGTGTCCTGCCTAAGTACGTCCAAGGGGTCTTACTCACCAATCTTGTCACACGTCCGCTCATAGCAGCATGCATGGCTTAGCAGCACCCCGGGGGCATGTCGGCCTGGTTTATATGTTCGTCAGTCCTCATCATTGTTTGCCTGAAACAATCAGGCAATGTTTTTTCATTACCCTTAGGGGCAGGCTGCCCGGCCTGATACAACCAGGTCGGTAATATTTCCAGTGCATAAGATGTTCATACATTGTTTTTTGTTTATACGGCAGCACGTTGGGGGGACTCAGTGCCTTTGGCCTTCCTTAAACAAGGCCTCCACCTCCGTCAGTGGGTACGGGCCTCCGGTACAGTATCTGTTCCATTCCCGTCAAATTCCATAACCAGGTGGTGACCAGGGCTTAGAGTCTTTTCGGCACGGTCAACGTGTCCCAGGCCTCAGACATTGATGATGCCTTGTCCATCTCCGGGTCCCTGGTTTCCGGTCTGGCTGGCCATGGATCCCTGAGGAACTGGACAATTCCAAAGCTGGTTGCGGAATTAAATAGAAGGGGCATCAGCCACCCGGCTTCGGCCAGAAAAGCCGAACTATATAGGCTGCTGGTATCCAGCCCGGTTCCATCCAGCGAGCAACCGGCAGCACCAACTATTCAGTCATCATTAGCTCAGTTGAACGCCACGATGGGGAGTCTGGCTGCTTCGGTAGCGGACATCCAGCACAGGGTCATGGAGCTGGAGTCCAGGGCCTCCACCACTTCGCAGTCGGTAGTGCCCGTAGCTGCGGTGCCATGGCCTTTGGCGGTTTCCCCAGGTATGTCCTCCACTCCTCCGGCCATTGTCCCAGCTCATTTTGTGGCGGAGAATATTAGGAAAGACATAATGGCAGGCAAGGAAGTCAACCTTGCATCTATCCTCATAGCATCGCACGATGCGAGCGAGCACAAAACAATTGATTGCGGGGAGGTATCAGTGGTGATGAAGTCCAAAGATGCCCGATTGAATCGCAAGCTGTCCATACCTGAATTTGTGCTCGCCTTCAGTTTGTTTAGGGACGTCATCTGCTCGGCACAGCCTAATAGGAGGGAGGAGCTGGACGCC
This sequence comes from Bufo gargarizans, assembly GCF_014858855.1. Classification (NCBI taxonomy): domain Eukaryota; kingdom Metazoa; phylum Chordata; class Amphibia; order Anura; family Bufonidae; genus Bufo; species Bufo gargarizans. The sequence continues at coordinate 499,933,190 of NC_058082.1, forward strand.
TATCTATACCAGGTCACTGATTTGGGCCACAAGTATGGGGGCTCGGCTTATGGGGGCTCGGCTTTTTATGATTATCACCGTTCCTTTGCGGCTAAAGCCGCAGCTTCCCTAGCACAGTTTCAATTTATGACCAATTGGGCTGTGCTAGATATGGAGCTATTCTGCAGGCATTTTGCAGGTCTCCAAGCCCCCACTTGTGGCACATGCCAGTCCATTTTTCATGCCACGGAATGGTGCCCCAACGAGGCGGCCGCTCATCCAGACAGAATCCTTCCAGGAACGTCGGGGGTCCCCAGGGGCCCTTCCCTCATGGACAAGTTTGGTAGGCCGATTGTGTATCTGGGCAAGAGCCAGATATGCAATAATTTTAACTTCGGTCACTGCATGTTCAGTGGGTGCAGGGCCCTCCCCGTGTGCACGGTCTGTTTTCGAGCACATCCCAGGTCCAACTGTCCTAAAAAAATCTTCCAAGCAGGCATGACTGACCGACATCAACGTTGATCTCCTGGAGGCGCTACTGGAAGGTCATGACGACCAGCAGTTTTGCAACATTTGATTACTGGCCTGTCACAAGGATTCCACACGGGGTTGGTGGCCCTGCCACATTCAAACTGGGAGTGTGAGAACCTCCTCTCTGCCAGATGGGATCCTGAGGCGGTGCAAGCTGCATTATCCTTGGAATTGGACAAAGGGTTCCTCATCGGTCCTTTTGATTCGATTCCCTTTGCGGTATGGAGGGTCAACCCTATTGGAGTGGTGGCTAAGAAAGGCTCAAATAAAAGAAGACTGATCTACGATCTCTCGGCTCCTCATTCTTCCCACATACCTAGTATTAACTCTCTCATACCATCAGAAGAGTTTAGCATGAAGTACTCCTCTATCGATGAGGCCATTCAATTCATTCTCAAGGCAGGCAGGAGGGCCTGGTTGTCTAAAACTGATATGGCTGATGCCTTTAAATTGCTCCCGATCCACCCGCAACTGTGGCAATATTATGGTATCAGGTGGGCAGGCAGCTATTACTTTGCCAATCGTCTAACGTTTGGCTCGAAAAGCAGCCCATGGCTGTTTGACCGTCTGGCCCAGGCCCTGCACTGGGTTCTAGTTGAACATGGGCAGGCTCCTATGTGTATCCACTACCTATATGACTTCCTGCTGGTGGAGCACCCCTCCCGACAGCCCTCCGGTTTATCCTCCCTGCTGGAGTTATTTTCAGCACTTCAGGTTCCTGTCGCCGCAGGGAAGTAGGTCGGTCCTTCCACGACAATCACCTTCCTGGGGGTCATTCTGGATTCTGTAAGGTTGGAAGCAAGGCTCCCCGAGGAGAAGTTACAACAGATCCGGTTAGCCATCCAGGAGGCTTCCAAATCCTGCTTCCTGACCAAGACGAGCCTCCAATCATTGCTAGGCCGGCTGAACTTCGCCATGAGGGTCATGCCCCAGGGGCGCACCTTCGTGTCCCAGCTCTTGCTGCTCCTGCCATCGGCCCCAGATCAGGACAGTGATGTTCGCTTGAACCAACAGGCCATGGCAGACCTGTCCATGTGGAGCACATTCATATATTCATGGAATGGCGTGAGATTGTTCATTTTCCCCCGGGACCCGTCCTCTCCCACGGTCTATTCTGACGTGGCCACATCCAAGGGCTTTGCAGCCATATTTGGCAACCACTGGCTTGCCGGTGCCTGGCCGTCCCAGATCATGATGGACGGAGAGGCCCTTCGGTCACCCCCCCTGTTGGAGTTATATCCGTTGGTAGCAGCGGCCCATGTATGGGGCCACGATTGGTCAGACTCGAGGGTGTTATTCATCACCGATAGTCAGGACTTGGTTGACATCATCCGCAATGGCAGAGTAAAATCCCCTAAGATCATGGCTCTCATGGGTAGGCTGGTTTGGTTGTCCATGGTGCATAATTTTTGCATTAAGTGCTCCCACATTCAGAGTTCCAGGAATACGGCTGCTGATGCGCTGTCCCGGTTTAACGTTAATATCTTTTTTCAGAACATGCCACTTGCAGACGCAACGGGGGCAGGCATTCCAGCATACAGCAACCTGGTGTGGGATTAACATCATTGATCAGCACAGCAAAGGACCTGTTGCACCAGAGCCTGTCTGAGAATACAGTCAGGAACTATCGCACGGGCTAGAATCTGTATAGAGAATTTGCCAAGAATCATCCACAGGGCAACGTGGATGACGTGTCATTCATAATGGCTTTCATCGCGCATTGCCATGCCGACCTCGGACTCGCTCACAATACCATCCACCTGTATTTGGCGGGGGTTCAACATCAGTTCACGTTGGACAATCCGGCCCGGATCTCTTTCTTTACATCGCAGGCCATCAAGGCCACACTCCGGGGCATTGAGAAAGCTGGTTCAAGTAGGCCAGTGGTCCGTCAACCCATGTCCGGCTCCTTGTTTAGGCAGTTGTCCTTGGCTCTGGATGGTGATCCTTTTGGGCCATTAATTAGCACCATCATCAAGGCCGCCCTTTATCTAGGGTTTTACGGGTTCCTTCGACCGTGGGAATTCACCGCTTCCGTCCGGAACGGCCGTCATCTCCAGAAGCAGCACTTGACCTGGCATCACGACCTGTTTGTACTGAGCATTCCGTCTACCAAGACCGCTCAGACAGGGCCTCCAACCCTGGCATCATTCTACCCCTCGCACAACGACTGGTGCCCGGTCAAGGTGCTGCGATGATTGTCTGTGGGCCTGCAGGCGGCAGCAGCAGATAGTCCTCTACTCCTCTTCAAGGGAGGGCGGTTGTCCACGCCCCAGTTCATGTCACACGTACGCTCATTAGTGGCAGGGTTAGGTCAGGACCCAAAGGGCATCTCGGGCCACTCCTTTCGTATTGGGGTGGCCTCTGCGGCATCTAGGCACCAGATACCTCCTCATTAGTGTTGAGCGCGAATATTCGAATCGCGAATTTTTTTCGCGAATATCGGCACTTCGCTAATTCGCGAATATTTCGAATATAGTGCTATAAATTCGCAATTTCGAATATTCGTTTTATTTTTTTTTTTTTTTTTAATTGTTATATTTTTTCCTTTCCCACTTCCCTAAAGTTGTTCTTACCTGTCCTTTGGATTCCTGGCTTCCTGGCTGCTCCAGTCAGTGCCCGTTGCCGCTTCTGCCGCCTTCCGTGCTCATGGAGCGTCCCCATCTCCATGGGAACGTCTCCATATACTAGAATGTACTGTCGGATTTGAGAATTACGTTGAAATCGCAATTGCGATTAATATAACACGAAATAATCGCATTTGCGATTTCAACGTAATTCTCAAATCCGACAGTACATTCTAGTATATGGAGACGTTCCCATGAGCATGGAATATAGCATTACTAAGTTAAAAATCGCAAATGCGATTTTTTTTTTTTTTTTTTTTTACTATGGTTGGCTTCAATGGTAGAATTAGCGAATATGACGAATATATTCGTTATATTCCACAAAACGAATATACGAATGTATTCGTCATATTCCACAAAACGAAGATAACGAAGTATTCTGCATCTCAGTTATATCTACCTATTCATCAACTTCGCTAATTCTAGCAATCATATAGGACAGTTTACTATAGAGACAGCTAAGTATAATTCGCTATGCGATTATATGACTGCTTTTTTTTATATAAATAGAATAATTATAATACCTGATAATTATTATAATCTATTTATATAAAAAAGCAAAGTAATATAATCGCATAGCGAATTATACTTATCTGTCTTTATAGTAAACTGTCCTATATGATTGCTAGAATTAGCGAAGTTGATGAATAGGTAGATATAACTGAGATGCAGAATACTTCGTTATCTTCGTTTTGTGGAATATAACGAATATATTCGTATATTCGTTTTGTGGAATATAACGAATATATTCGTCATATTCGCTAATTCTACCATTGAAGCCAACCATAGTAAAAAAAAAAAAAAAAAAAAAAAAAAAATCGCAAATGCGATTAATATAACACGAAATAATCGCATTTGCGATTTTTAACTTAGTAATGCTATATTCCATGCTCATGGGAACGTCTCCATATACTAGAATGTACTGTCGGATTTGAGAATTACGTTGAAATCGCAAATGCGATTATTTCGTGTTATATTAATCGCATTTGCGATTTCAATAGGAGAGTAGCCTTTAAGTTTAAAAAATTTTTTTAATCGCATATTATTCGCAATAACTAGCATAATGACGAATATTCGATTTCGACGAATATAAAACGAATATTCTATCGAATATTCGCGAATTTCGTCGAAATCGAATATGGCACCTGCCGCTCATCACTACTCCTCATGTCATCAGGTGCATGGGGCGCTGGAGGTAGTCGTGTTTTTCTAGATACGTTCCAAATCCTCAATCAGAGATCTGTAATGCTTTCTGTTCCTGGCCCTGTAACAGTACAATAAAGTGTCTGTCCGTATGGTTGTCTCCTTTTTGGCCCCTTTTAGGCCTATCCTCGTTACAGGCTTCCGGCATTAACCAGCCAGAGGTTGGCGCTAGTTCCTACATCCAGGGGCCGTCGCCCTGACCACAAGTAGGTAAGGCTGTCGTGCAGCCTGTATTTGTGGGAGGGGCATAGGCCCCGCCCCTTGGCTATAAAATCCCACGGAGTTCAAGGGACGGGATGTGCAGCCAGGTACCCCTCCCTCCCTTCCCTTTTCTTAGCTCTCCCTCAAGGATAGGTCCCCATTTAGGCCTATCCTCGTTACAGGCTTCCGGCATTAACCAGCCAGAGGTTGGCGCTAGTTCCTACGTCCAGGGGCCGTCGCCCCGACCACAAATATATATATATATATATATATATATATATATATATATATATATCATTTTATTTTTTTGTAATTGCACATTTATTTTGTGCCATACGTTTATACATATAAAATATATAAATCTAATTTAACATCTATTTCTAAAAAGTTTGTGACAGGGTTGGAACTCACAGCTTCTGCATCATAGCCCAGAACTTTAACCGCTACACTGCTGTCACGGGGCACCAAAGGTGCACTCGGTCTCCCATCAGCCGCAGTTTGGCCTCGTTCCCAGGGCGATTTTGCTAGCTGGGAGGCTCCCTGCTCCTAGGTCTGCCTTGAGTGCCGAGCTGATCACTCGGTGCTCGACTTGTCTGTCTGTCGGTCATGTGACGCTGGCCACGTCACATGACCCTCAGGCCCCACTATAAATACAGGCAGCCTGCTGGCCACAGGTTGCCTGTTAATTCTAGGTTACTGGCTATTTGTTGGACTATTGAATACTCACCTGATCCTGTTCCCTGACGATCCTTTGCCTGCTCCTCCTGTACTGCGCATCCCTCCTGGTATTGTGACCTCGGCTCCCACCTGACTACTCTTTGCGGACTCCTCTGGTACTTCTCTACTTTCCTGGTATTTAATCCCAGCTTCTCCTGACCATTTTTTGCTTAAAGAGGACCTTTCACTAATATACAAACTAAAAACTAACTATACCTGTGGGCAGAGCGGCGCCCAGGGGTCCCCCTGCACTTACTAGTATGCCTGGGCGCCGGAGCATATACCGGGCGAACGGAGCGGCGCCCAGGCATACTAGTAAGTGCAGGGGGACTCCTGGGCGCCGCTCTGCCCACAGGTATAGTTAGTTTTTAGTTTGTATATTAGTGAAAGGTCCTCTTTAACCCTTTGTGCTGCGTAGCTCTCTTGGTTCTGACCTGGTCCGTTAACGTTCCGTATTTTGTCTTGTCTGTATTTCCTGCACATATCCTAAGTAATGGACTGTCATCCAGTTGTCCCCTGTCATCAGGACTCGTGAGGAAAGTAGGCAGGGCCAGGGGTGAGGTGAGCGCAGTGGTCACTATCCTTCCCCCTGTGTGTGTGTGGACGTGACCGTTACAACTACATAGCTGCATAGTCAGTCATTGAAAAAATAATAATAATGAGACTTCTACTGTAAAAGTCTCATTTTTATAGCTGAGTGGTTAAGTGCCTTGCCTCTAATGTAAAAGGTCGTGAGTTCGAATCTCAGCAGAAACTTGTCTGAAATACAGGCTAAATTAGATTTAAATACACTGGGGTGTCCCCAAGCACTGACTCCATATATGGACATAGCTGTATATGGAGTCAGAGCAGGGACTCCTAAGCCGCGGACTCACACTGAGTATTGTTGAGCGAACTTGTGTTTTAAGTTCGGCGTCTAAAAGTTCGGGTTCGGGTTATCGAAGGATCGCGTTATGGATTCCGCTACTACGAACCATAATGGAATTTAGAATCCATAATGCGATTCTTCGATAATCCGAACCCGAATTTTAGACGCCGAACTTAAAACACAAGTTCGCTTAACACTGAGGGATTCCCTCACTGTACATCGATCTTCTGCATACAAATAGAGGCTAAATTAGATTTAAATACACTGACTCGAGCATGTCGCTCGAACACACGCAGTGTTAGGCTGAACTCTGCGATGTGTCAAGCATAGCGATGCTCTAGCCGAACTGGTGTTCGGCCAAGCATGCTCGCTCAGCACTAGTAAAGGTGTATCTCCTGTCTGAATACCTGTGTACCATACTTTACCTATACATACTGTTCCTTACTTCCTGCCCCGACCTTGCAATTGCTATTCGGATTACTAATGTACTCAGCCTGCCCTGACCTTGGAATTGCCATCTGGAATACATTTGTACTGAGCCTGCCCTGATCTTGGACTGTGTTCAGACTATGCTTTTTGCCTGAACCCTTGGTGCTTTACATCGGTGTCTCTGATCATTGTGGTCCTTAGTAACGCTTGATTAGAAGGCTTTTTGAACCAAAGTGACAGTTCCACTTTAAGCCTATACATGTTCAACAAATGACCCCCCCTCCCACCTGAAAATGGATGTATGCAGCTTTAGGATTAGTATTCTGCAAAGCATGCTATTTTCTGGCCAGTAATATAAAATTAAAGCCACCTTCAGACGGGATAACAACAGGAAAGGTTTGGCTTAAGTAGCTTCAATACATGTCTTTTCTCAGCAAATGTAGCTCTAATATCATGTTCCCCTACCTTATGTATATAATCTAAAACAGGGAGTTGGAAAAGACAGAAAACTAATGATGGTGAGTACATGTGGCACACAGCATTTAAGATTTAGTAAAAACCACAGCTAAACTGAGGATAGTATTTATCACAGAAATCCAGCGGATGCCAACTGTTTTCTTGTAATCCGGTGCAATCCTTTTGCAATGGGCTTTCCCAGATGTTCAGCTGAGGTCATTTAACTCTTTATACAAAATTCGCTATAGGTTGTCCTGTCGATTGTGTTATCCACACGGTAATAGTATTAATTTCCCCATCATTGTAATTGATAATGACTGAGACATAGTAGCCACTCTGCTCCAGCTAATGGACTGGTTGACTTAATGAACTGCAATTTAGCTGTCTTGTCCTTGTGTGTCTCCTGTTTGTACACCACTTAACTCATCTGTCCTTCAAAACAGGGATACCCTTGTCTCACTGTGCACTTCACAACTTCAAGATATATCTCTGGTGCATCTGCTTCTTATACTTAATGGTTGTTTACAAGGCAGTCACTGCTTGCGGGGTCAGCGGTACAGATTCTAAAGCCTTTGAGGCAGGATCGTTTATACTGTGTTTACTTTGTTCTCTATTATATCTTTTTTTCGGTCTGTTCCCGTCTTTCGTCTAGTCTTTTTGTCTTTAGACCTTTGATCAGCACAACATGATAATTGCTGAAAGTGACTATTATCATATTCATAGTAGTAGTTTTGGGGCAAATCAAAGCAGCATAAAGGAGAGAGAGAGGAGATCTTGCATTGTAAACCACAAACATTAGCCAAAGCAAGATATATTAAGATAGTGGAGGTTAATTGGAGATACTGAAATTACAAGTATGTTAATAGGCACAGCCGTGTGTAGAACAAGAGTATTAGCAAAAAAAACTTCTGGGAGATGACACAGTTTATTCAGTCTGTTCTCGTTTCATTAAGGTAAATGCACAATAAAAGGTCTGCTTTAATCCTAATGTCTACAAAAAGGGCTGGTTGAGCCACTTTTAATTTTTAATAATTGTGGATATCATTGATGTTGTTCTGTGTGTGCAGATCGCAAAAGATGTTTTCCAGATTGAATTTTTGCATAGTCTGTAAAATTAGGTAATTCATTTTCTTATGTACCAGGTAAGAAGAACCTTTAAAGGGACTACCTGAGGGTTTAATACTGATGATGACCTAGCCACAGGAGAGGTCATAAGTAGGTGATCGGTGGGGGTCAGACTACCATCACTTCTGCTGATCAACTGTTTGAAGAGGCCGCAATGCTCATGGAGTGACATTACATTCATCGGTCACATGGCCAACACAAACAATACCAAACACAGCCTCTTTCCAATGGACGATGTGCCTGGTAAGCTGCGAGGAGGCTGCGGCACTCGCTGGATTCACAGCCCCACCAAACACATACTGTTGACTTATCTTGAGGGGAGGTCATCATGATTAAAAAGACAGTAGGGCTGGAGGGAAGGGGTTAGGTTAAGAAATTGGCATTGGGGAGTGGGTACTGTTTCAGTTTTTGCCTCAGGCAGATATTTGTTTTCGGGTCCATTTCGGTTGAATCAACCTTCAGATTAGATTCAATCTGAATATATTCAACCTGAATTGAAAGTACCTCAATTGCCCTGAAAGGTCATGCTACTTTGAATGCTAGTTAGCTATGATCTGTTCAATTCTCAGCCTGTGTAAAGGGCCGTTTTAGTGTGTAGCCACAGACAGCCAGGGCAATAGACCTGTTTGTGGTTTATCTTTGATTAGCCCTTCCTGCTCTGGTGTTGTGATCAGCTTGTTAACTGGCTTAATCGCCTCCGGACCGCCTAACGCAGTATCGCTGTCCGGAGGCGGCTGTCCCAGGCAGAGTCACGCGTCATCTCGCGAGACGCGTGACTTCCTGTGAATGCGCGCACACAGGCGCGCGTGTTCACAGGATCGGCCAGTAAGAGACAGGATCTACAGCCTGCCAGCGGCGATCGTTTTGATAACAGCGTCTAATATACCTGCTACCTGGTCCTCTGGTGGTCCCTTTTGTTTGGATCGACCACCAGAGGATACAGGTAGCTCTGTAAAATAGCACCAAACACCACTACACCTCCCCCCTGTCACTTATTAACCCCTTATGAACCCCTGATCATCCCATATAGACTCCCTGATCACCCCATATAGACTCCCTGATCACCCCCTGTCATTGATCACCCCCCTGTAAGGCTCAATTGATCACCCCCCTGTGTTTTACGGATCCACGCATCCATGGATCGGATCCGCAAAACACATACGGATGTCTGAATGGAGCCTTACAGGGGGGTGATCAGTGACAGGGGGTGATCACCCCATATACACTCCCTGATCACCCCCCTGTCAGGCTCCATTCAGACTTTTTATGGGCACAAGTTAGCGGAAATTGATTTTTTTTTTTTTTTTTTTACAAACTCTCATATTCTCTCATGTCAAAAAATAAAATCTCACATGAACTCACCATACCCCTCACAGAATCCAAATGCGTAAAATTTTTTAGACATTTATATTCCAGACTTCTTCTCACGCTTTAGGGCCCCTAAAATGCCAGGGCAGTATAAATACCCCACATGTGACCCCATTTTGGAAAGAAGACACCCCAAGGTATTCAATGAGGGTCCATGGCGAGTTCATAGAAATTCAATGAGGCATGGCGAGTTCATAGAAATTATTTTTTTGGGCACAAGTTAGCGGAAATTGATTTTTGTTTAGTTTTTTCTCACAATTTCCGCTAACTTGTGCCCAAAAAAATAATTTCTATGAACTCTCCATGCCCCTCATTGAATACCTTGGGGTGTCTTCTTTCCAAAATGGGGTCACATGTGGGGTATTTATACTGCCCTGGCATTTTAGGGACCCGAAAGCGTGAGAAGAAGTCTGGGATCCAAATGTCTAAAAATGCCCTCCTAAAAGGAATTTGGGCCCCTTTGCGCATCTAGGCTGCAAAAAAGTGTCACACATGTGGTATTGCCGTACTCAGGAGAAGTTGGGCAATGTGTTTTGGCGTGTCATTTTACATATACCCATGCTGGGTGAGATAAATATCTTGGTCAAATGCCAACTTTGTATAAAAAAAATGGGAAAAGTTGTCTTTTGCTGAGATATTTCTCTCACCCAACATGGGTATATGTAAAAAGACACCCAAAAACACATTCCCCAACTTCTCCTGAGTACGGCGATACCACATGTGTGACACTTTTTTGCAGCCTAGGTGGGCCCACATTCCAAAAAGCACCTTTCGGATTTCACCGGCCATTTTTTACAGATTTTGATTTCAAACTACTTTGCACGCATCTGGGCCCCTAAAATGCCAGGGCAGTATAACTACCCCACAAGTGACCCCATTTTGGAAAGAAGACACCCCAAGGTATTTCATGATGGGCATAGTGAGTTCAAGGAAGTTTTTATTTTTTGTCACAAGTTAGTGGAATATGAGACTTTGTAAGGAAATAAAAAAATAAAAAAATCATAATTTTCCGCTAACTTGTGACAAAAATTCAAAAGTTCTATGAACTCACTATGCCCATCAGCGAATACCTTAGGGTGTCTACTTTCCGAAATGGGGTCATTTGTGGGGTTTTTCTACTGTCTGGGCATTGTAGAACCTCAGGAAACATGACAGGTGCTCAGAAATTGAGAGCTGCTTCAAAAAGCGTAAATTCACATTTTTGTACTATAGTTTGTAAACGCTATAACTTTTACCCAAACATTTTTTTTATCAGAGACATGTAAAACAATAAATTTAGGGAAAAATGTATATATAGATGTCATTTTTTTAAAAAAAATTTACAACTGAAAGTGAAAAATGTCATTTTTTTGCTAAAATTTCGTTAAATTTCAATTAATAACAAAAAAATTTCAGCAGCAATGAAATACCACCAAATGAAAGCTCTATTAGTGAGAAGAAAAGGAGGTAAAATTAATTTGGGTGGTAAGTTGCATGACCGAGCAATAAACAGTGAAAGTAGTGTAGTGCAGAAGTGTAAAAAGTGGCCTGGTCATTAAGGGTGTTTCAGCTAGGGGGGTTGAAGTGGTTAAACAAACTTCCCATAATTTTCTACAAACAGTGCCCTTTAAATATAGTCTTGACACGTTTGTCATTCGTAAAGTACCATCATTTGACAACTGTCAGGCAGTTAAACAGGGCAGGAGACAGGTATGTTATGCTAAGCATCCTAACAAATTTTCATTTTTCCACAATCTTGCTCATTGCTCATTTCCACCATACTCACCACCCTGCTCAGGGGCGGGCTGGGACGGGGCAGGGAGGAAATTACCCCCCAGGCCGCCCTAAAAAAATGTCCACTGGGCCGTCTTTAACAAATAATTTTCATTTTTTATTTTTTAAATTCTTCAGGGTGGCACCGCCGATCACCACAAGCGGTCCTGGATGTAATTGCGGAGGTTGTGGCGGCGGGCAGGAGGAGATGAGCGCTCATCTCCATATTCATCTGTATTGATACAGATGGCTGTGCTGTGCAGCAGGGGAGAGAGAGGCGTCTCCCTCCCCTGTGTCATTATCATTGCGCCGCCTAAGCCGGTCAGCACACAGCACGGGACACAGGCCGAAAGAGGCCTGCATCACATCGCTGCTGATGGAGGTAAGTATTAGTGTTTTTTTTTTCTTTGCGGGGGTGGGGGCTGGCACTATGTGGGGGGGGGGGGGCTGGCACTATGTGGGGGGGGGGCTGGCACTTCTTACAGCCCCATTTTTTGAGGGTGGCATTCTGGGGGAATTTTTCTTGCCCATTTTGGGGGGCACTATGAGGGCATTTCTTACTGGCCCATTATTGGGGGCACCATAGGGGAGACAAGCACTATGGGGGTATCTGGGGGCTCTAAAGGGGCTTTTTCTATTTGTACATTATGGGTGGCACTATAGGGGTGAGCTGCACTATGGGGCATCTGGTGTCACTATAAGAGCATTATTTGGCGGCACTATGGGGAAGTGGGGGGCTCTAAAGGGGCCCTTTTTATTGGCACATTATGGGGGGCACTATGGCATCTGGTGGCACTAAGGGGGCATTTTTTACTGGCACATTATGGGAGGCACTATAGGGGAGAGCGGCACTATGGGACATTATTTGGTGGCACTATGGGGGAGTGGAGCACTATTAGGGCATATGGTGGCACTAAGAAGTGGCATTTTTTACTGGCACATTATGAGAGAGAGGAGCACTTTAGGGACATCTACTGGGGGTACTAAGAAGGGGCATTTTTTTACTGGCGTATTATGGGGGACACTATGGGGAAGGGGGAGAGGAGCACTATGAGGGAATTTACTGGGGCACTATATAGAAGTATTTTATACTGGCATACATTATGGGGACATTAGCTCAACTGCGGGCACTAAGCAGGGGTATTTCATGTACTGTCATATTATAGGGAGAATTATTACTGCTAGGGGGTATTATGCGGAGCGTTACTACTACTGGGGGGCTATGAGGAACATGATTATTAGTATGGGCACTATAGGGGCATTATCACTACTAAGTGTGGTCTGGCAGATAATTATTTCTATTGGTGGGATTTTGGGGAGCACTGTTACTTTGGGGGGGGGGGCACCCTGGCACAGTATCAGCTTAGCATATTTATTTTTGGGGGACATTATCTTTATACTATTAGTGTCTGGGCGCAGTTATTTTTCAGAGCACTGTGTGGTAGTAGTATTTCCAGGGGGACTGTTTCTGCAGTATAGTATTGGGGGTGGCAGGAAAAGGTGTTCAGAAGATGTGAAGATGATGGAAATGTGGGAAACTAATGTCTATTTGTCAATCTCTGCAGAGACGAGAGATGGCTGAAAAATCCTCATGGCGGTCTGGTCTGAATGGAGAAGATAAAGAAAGAGAACGTCTACAACAAAGGTGACATCACTGGATGTAAGAGGTATGGGGCGCTATGTAGGAGAAGAGATGCTCTGGCTCCTCCCCCTGCCATTTGCAGAAGGAGGATTCAGAGCTGGGTGAGGACGGCCAAGGGGGCAGCCGGTCACGGGCGGGTGACAGATGGTGGGGGGGAACCACAGGCCTTGAGCAGGATCTGGGGAGGGAGGAGAGCGAAGGAGCTTTGTGGCTGTAGCCGGCTGTTTTTTGTATAATGTGAAGCAGGTAGAACAGGCCTCCCCTCTCCATATGATCTGTAGAGACAGGCCTCAGCAATATAGTTTCAGCTGTACAGTGTTTGTTGGGAGTGGCCTATTATATGTAGGAGGGGCTTTTAATAATGGGCGGGACTAAAACGGGCCACTTGACTGGATTTGCCCCCCAGGACTAAGGCTGCCAGCCCTCCCCTGACCCTGCTACCCCTCCAATTCACTCTCTCCACATCAGCCACTCTCCCTCCCTCCTCCATGTACAGCGTAGGGTAATTTCACACTAGCGGCAGGACGGATCCGACAGGCTGTTCACCCTGTTGGATCCGTCCTGCCGCTATTTTGCCGTGCCGCTGGACTGCCACTCCGTCCCCATTGACTATAATGAGGACGGGGCAGAGCTCCGGCGCAGCACGGCAGTTTGCGGTGAGAGGCTGCCGGACTAAAAAGTCAGACATGCAGTACTCTTAGTCCGGCGGCCTTTCGCCGTGCACTGCTGTGCATATAGTCAATGGGGACGGAGCGGCGGTCTGGCGGCATGGAGAAATAGCGGCAGGATGGATCCGACAGGGTTAACAGCCTGTCGGATCTGTCCTACCGCTAGTGTGAAAGTAGCCTTACATGCTTTATTCACCTTCCTGATTTGTCGCAACCCCTCATGTCCCAGGGTGCAGCACAATAAGCTCTCTTACAAATCACACAACTATTTGCTCTTTCTCTTCATACTTTTGCTGCTAACTTCAAGGGATATAACTCCGAACCCCTGCCCACCTTTTCCACATTTCAACCCCTTCCCCATCTGCCATAGAAATTCTGCTAATCTCATAAACATCCGTTGTGTGTCCTCTCTCCCCTCTTTCAACTGTGCTCTCTAGAAACCACGGTCAGTGTATAATAAGCTGCCATACTTTCACATTTTCTCTTAACCTGCTGGCCCTTACCAAGACTTGGATTTAGCTTTCCGACACTGCTTCTCCTGCTGCCCTCTCTTATGATGGCCTACCTTTTTTACATACCTTCGTGGTAACGAATCACGTTTTTTCCTAAAATGGCTGCTCTACATGTGAGGACATGGAGAAAGGAACTCTGGGAAGGCGGGATCACTCATAATGTCATGCATGCAGCCAATCGGCAGCCAGCCAGCCCTGTGATGTCACAGCTCTATAAATAGCGCAGCCATCTTAGATTCTGCCATTTACCAGTGTACTTAGTGCAGGGAAAGACGTCTGCAGGCGCTAGGATTTAAAAGTGCAGGAAAAGATCATTCAAGGTGTAGGTAAAGGATCGGGAGGAATCAATCCACAGCATTTCTGTTGAATAGGGTTCAGTCGGGGAGGTAACAGCCTGGGTAATGGGAGCATCCTTATTACACCTTGCAGCACTGACTGGGGATCCAAATTACCATTATACAGCTCTGTAATTCCATCAAACCATTCTTATTAGGGTGCAAGTGCTGTTTGGTACAGGCATTACCAGGGTTTATTACATGGAAATATTTCTACGTTTTATTTGCCCTAGTGCGGTGCAGTTATATGTTCTAAAGCATTTTTTGGCTTGTATTAGTGGGTAAAAAGGGCTTATTAGCTGTTGTGTGGTGAAGTGTGAAAATTTACAGCTCTTTTTGTCGAATTTGTGGCAAAAGTAAAATATATTTGCAGTTCAGCTGTGCAGTTATCTGTTCTAAAGCCATTTTTCTGTGTATTAGTGGAAAAAAGATATATATATTTGCCGCTCAATGGTGCAGTTTTCTGTTTTAAAGCCCTTTTTTGCGTGTATTAGTGGAAAAAGGAAAATAGAGTTGCCGCTCAGTAGTGCAGTTATCTGTCTTAAAGCCCCTTTTTGCATGTATTAGTGGAAAAAGGAAAAATATATTTGCTGCTCAGCGGGGCAGTTATCTGTGTTAAATCCCTTTTTTGTGTGTATTAGTGGAAAACAAAAAGATATCTTTGTTGCTCAGCAGTGCAGTGAGATACTTTACAGCCCAGTTTGCTGTGTATTAGTGGCAAAATAAAATATATTTGCCGTCCTGCGTTGCACTTTGAAAAGTCTTTTCTGTAAAAATAGAAAAAATTAGGGCCTAATTGTTGTTCAGCGGGGGAAGTGAGATATTTGACAGCCTAGTTTGCTGTGTATTAGTGGTTAAAAAAAATGTATTCGCCGTTCATCGTTGCACTTATCTTTTGAAGAGCCTTTTGTATAAGAATAGAAAAAAATTAGGGTCTAATTGCTGTTCAGCAGGGGAAGTGAGATATTTGACAGCCCAGTTTGCCGTGTATTAGTGGTTAAATAAAAATATATTCGCTGTTCATTGTTGCACTAATCTGTTGAAAAGCCTGTTGTGTTCTGTAAAAGTGTAAAAAAACTAGAGCCTAATTGCCATTGTGCGGTGCAGTGCTATACTTTAGATCCCAGTTTGCCGTGTATTAGTGGCGGAAAAACAATATATTCGCCATTCAGCGTTGCACTTATCTTTTGAAAAGCCTGTTGTGTTCTGTAACAGTTTAAAAAACTTTAGGGACTATTTTCCATTTAATGGTGCAGTGATATATTCTTCCCCGCGAGCCAGTGACAAAGCCAGCAAGTCGCTAGCATGGACGGGAGTCAGCAGGGTGGCAGCAGTGGGAGGTCGGGAGCCAAACGTGCCCGGGTAGACCATCGCGGGAGCCTACCTGCCTGGGAAGTAGTGGTGCAGGGGCTCAAGGAGGCAAGGCGGTAGCAGTCAGTCAGTGCGTAGTGTTGGAGGTAAAATCACCTACTCGGCGGAGTGGCAGTTTTTTTTTAAGCCGCCGGAGGAGGTGAATGTGGCCGTATGTAGAATCTGTGGGCAGAGGGTGAAGAGTGGCCAGGGTGCCAATGTTGGCCCTGCGTCTACATATGCAGTGTCACCATTAAGTGGCCTGGAAGAACCATGGCTCTGATGTGGTAGGCCAGCCTGCCGCAGCAACCACTGCATCACCCACTGGCACGCACCCAGCTTCTGGCAGTCAAGGCTCTACCACCTCAACTGAAGGAAGCGGTCTGTCCTTCCCAGGGGCGTCGTTAGGTTAAAACATTCGGGGCTTGAGCCTCAGATGTTTTGTCCAGTGCCCAGAATGTTATGCTGGCCTGGTAAACATTTAGTTTTTTTAATTTGGATATTCGAGCGCCCTCTAATATTGATTGGACTTGGGCAACCCACCACAGATCATCCCCCAACCCCCCCCCCCCCCCCCCCGCCCTGTACTTGTTCCGCTGATCCGCTCATTGCGGGCTGCGTGGGCATGAGTTCAGTCACTTCGGTGTGCAATCTGTCCTGCAGCTGTGGGAGGTTACGGGTCTCGCGGGATCACGTGCCACAGGACAGGATTACGCACTGAAGTGACTGAACTTATGCCCGCGCAGCCCGCAAGTAGCGGATCAGTGGAACAAGTACAAGGGGGGTGGGGGATGATCTGTGGGGTTGCCCAGGGTCCACTCCCATTAATATTAAAGGGCCCAAGCAAAGATTTCTGCAGTGGTGAGGAAATTAAACATAACAGATGTTGGAAAGTTACTGAATGTTGTATTATATAATGACTGAAGTCTGCAGTACTGCACTTCATTTGTGTAAACCAGAACACCCCTTTAGGCATTCCTTTAATGTACAATTTCAACACAGTGGGCTTGTGCCCCGGATGTTTTCAGACCCTAGCAATGCCCCTGGTCCTTCCCATCATCTGCTGGTCCTGATACTTCTGCTTCTCCTTTCTCCTACTCCTCGTCACGCATTCCATCAACAATCGATCACTGAAGCGATTGCCAATAGACAACAGTATGCGTGCACTCATCCAACGGCACAGAAGCTGAATGTGCTCCTGTCAAAGTTGCTGATGCTGCAGTCCCTCCCTTTCCAAGTGGTGAACTTTGCACCTTTCAGAGAACTGATGGCTTGTGTCGAGCCGAGGTGGAGAGTCCCAAGCCATCATTTCTTAGCCAAAATGGCAGTACCAGCCCTACATGCACATGTAGAACAAAAGGTGGGCTAGTCCTTGATCCTAAGTATTAAAAATAAGACCAGGCACTCAAATATGGAATCGAATGAGATATCTATTTATTGGAGATTATACTCCCTAAAATGGCAGTGTATAAAATAAATAAATTAGCAAATATCAATACATATACACAATAGCAGCAAATAAATAAATAAATCGCATTAATAGCAGCAATGGATACAGCATATGAGACCGCAATCAATTGATGACCATCAGAAGGTCCAAATGCGAAAAACCGCAATTCATATATTAGTGGATATCACCCTTTCCAATGGTTACATTCAGCTTCAATAGGGTAATCAGTCCCGTATGTTGCTCCTACCAAGGGTTAACGGAGCATAAGCAGATAATCGCAGGAACTCAGGAAATCAGACAGACACAGTTCGATGATGTATCGAGGTGGCGTCCCACCTATTAATGCAACTGTATCAATTTTACCTAAGTCCAGACGGTGTCCTCTTATCCTTACAGGTACTTGGAATGTTCGCAATGAGACACACAACGGATCCTGTCTGTGTAGCAGCTATAAGGCCTGTATGGTACCATCAGAATTAGCTTGTGATTTGGTAGCCAAAAGCAGCAGTGGGTACAAAACACAGACTTGCAAATATTCCATTCACATGTCATCTCTGTTTTGGATCCACTCCTATTTTTTTGGCATTAGCAATACTGATGGATTACTGACTAAATGCTGACTGAGTGAAGGCGGATGCTTTCTTTGTGGGTTATTGTTCTGACGGATCAGAGGAAGGGCAAAATAATCAGTGACGTCCACACAAACTTACTGTTGACACCCTCTCCACTCTGTCAGGGGGCTCTACTTGTATAAGCGTTTAATAGAACAGGTTCTGTAGACATCTATGTGGAATCAGCTGACGACGGTGTAAAAGGAGTGTGCTACTTATTATTTGGCCCTGTGACTGCCAAAAAAGTGAAGTGCGCAATGCCTGTCATCTGCATGTCATATGGACTCACAGTATTAATTCACTACCAAAGCAGACTCCATATGTGTGTTACTGCAAGGCACAGTGTTCTACACCACTATAAGGCCTCTTTCACACGGGCGAGATTTCCGCGCAGGTGCAATGCGTGAGGTGAACGCATTGCACCCGCACTGAATCTGGACCCATTCATTTTTATAGGGCTGTGCACATGAGCGGTAATTTTCACACATCACTTGTGCGTTGCGTGAAAATCGCAGCATGCTCTATATTGTGCATTTTTCACGCAACGCAGGACCCATAGAAGTGAATGGGGCTGTGTGAAAGTCGCAAGCAAGTGCGGATGTGGTGCGATTTTCACACATGATTGCTAGGAGATGATCGGGATGGGGACCCGATCATCATTATTTTCCCTTATAACATGGTTATAAGGTAAAATAATAGCATTCTTAATGCAGAAAGCTTAGTAAAATATGGCTGGAGGCGTTAAAAAATAAATAAAAAATAGTTTAACTCACCTCATCCACTTGTTCGCTCTGTCCGGATTCTCTTCTGTCTTCTTCTTTGCAGTCCAGGAGGGAAAGGACCTGTGGTGACGTCACTGCGCTCATCACATGGCCCATCACCACAGGTCCTTTTCCTCAAAGAATAAGAAAGAAGAGAAGCTGGGCTGCGCTAACAAGTGGATTATGGTGAGTTAAATTTTATTTATTTTTTAACCCCTCCATTACTATTTTACTAAACATTCTGTATGAAGAATGCTATTATTTTCCCTTATAATCATGGTATAGGGGAAAATCATATAAAATCTACAGAACACCTAACCCAAAGCCGAACTTCTGTGACGAAGTGCGAGTTCGGGTCTGGGTACCAAACATGCCGATTTTTATCACTCGCATTAAGACGCTTTGCACTCGCGGGGAAAAATCACGCATGTTCCCGCAATGCACCCGCAATTCTTGTGTGGATCCAGCCTAAAGGCTCTCTGCAGACAGGAAATAGCGATTTCTTAACATAATTCGCCGCAAATAAATTTGGATCGAACCAAATTTTTCCAAATAAATTCTGCGAACCGGCTCATCTCTAATAAAGACAGTAACACACTTGATCTGGTCTTTTTCTGGCTCTGCTCCATTTACAAATTTACTAACTCTCCTCTCCCACTCTGACCACAACCTTCTCCCCTTTACTGTCACAAGTCCCCATCCATCTCGGCACACTCCTACTTATCACACATTCAGAAATCTATGTGCCAATGACATTAAGAAATGTACAGACTCTCTACTGACATCACTATCCCCAAACTCCTCCCTCTCTAGAACTGGCTGCAAAACATTATAATGGCACACTTACAAGCAGCCTGGATAAAGTAGTGCCTCCTAAACTCAGTACCCCCAAACAGAGACAAAAGCAACCCTGACTTGCACCTCAAACTTGCTTCCTCCAGCATTTCTCCAGAAGCGCTGAACACCTTTGGAGAAAAACTTGCACACCACAAGACTTCTTCCATTATAAAGTCATGTTGACTACTTATAACTATGCCCTTCAACTTGCCAAACAGACATACAGTACAGACCAAAAGTTTGGACACACCTTCTCATTCAAAGAGTTTTCTTTATTTTCATGACTATGAAAATTGTAGATTCACACTGAAGGCATCAAAACTATGAATTAACACATGTGGAATTATATACATAACAATAAAGTGTGAAACAACTGAAAATATGTCATATTCTAGGTTCTTCAAAGTAGCCACCTTTTGCTTTGATTACTGCTTTGCACACTCTTGGCATTCTCTTGATGAGCTTCAAGAGGTAGTCACCTGAAATGGTTTTCACTTCACAGGTGTGCCCTGTCAGGTTTAATAAGTGGGATTTCTTGCCTTATAAATGGGGTTGGGACCATCAGTTGCGTTGTGGAGAAGTCAGGTGGATACACAGCTGATAGTCCTACTGAATAGACTGTGAGAATTTGTATTATGGCAAGAACAAAACGGCTAAGTAAAGAAAAACTAGTGGCCATCATTACTTCAAGAAATTAAGGTCAGTCAGTCCGAAAAATTGGGAAAACTTTGAAAGTGTCCCCAAGTGCAGTCACAAAAACCATCAAGCGCTACAAAGAAACTGGCTCACATGCGGACGGCCCCAGGAAAGGAAGACCAAGAGTCACCTCTGCTGCGGAGGATAAGTTCATCCGAGTCACCAGCCTCAGAGATCGCAGGTTAACAGCAGCTCAGATTAGAGACCAGGTCAATGCCACACAGAGTTCTAGCAGCAGACAACATCTCTAGAACAACTGTTAAGAGAAGACTGTGTGAATCAGGCCTTCATGGTAGAATATCTGCTAGGAAACCACTGCTAAGGACAGGCAACAAGCAGAAGAGACTTGTTTGGGCTAAAGAACACAAGGAATGGACATTAGACCAGTGGAAATCTGTGCTTTGGTGTGAGTCCAAATCTGAGATCTTTGGTTCCAACCACCGCGTCTTTGTGCGACGCAGAAAAGGTGAACGGATGGACTCTACAAGGCTGGTTCCCACCGTGAAGCATGGAGAAGGAGGTGTGATGGTGTGGGGGTGCTTTGCTGGTGACACTGTTGGGGATTTATTCAAAATTGAAGGCATACTGAAACAGCATGGCTACCACAACATCTTGCAGCGGCATGCTATTCCATCCAGTTTGCGTTTAGTTGGACCATCATTTATTTTTCAACAGGACAGTGACCCCAAACACACCTCCAAGCTGTGTAAGGGCTATTTGACCATGAAGGAGAGTGATGGGGTGCTGCGCCAGATGACTTGGCCTCCACAGTCACCGAACCTAAACCCAATCGAGATGGTTTGGGGTGAGCTGGACCGCAGAGTGAAGGCAAAAGGGCAAACAAGTGCTAAGCATCTCTGGGAACTCCTTCAAGACTGTTGGAAGACCATTTCAGGTGACTACCTCTTGAAGCTCATCAAGAGAATGCCAAGAGTGTACAAAGCAGTAATCAAAGCAAAAGGTGGCTAATTTGAAGAACCTAGAAGATGACATATTTTCAGTTGTTTCACACTTTTTTGTTATGTATATAATTCCACATGTGTTAATTCATAGTTTTGATGCCTTCAGTGTGAATCTACAATTTTCATAGTCATGAAAATAAAGAAAACTCTTTGAATGAGAAGGTGTGTCCAAACTTTTGGTCTGTACTGTACTTTTCCACCCTGAGCTGTACATCTAATAATCACTCCTTCCTTAGTCCAAAAGTGCAGGTGCCTAGTTACAGACCTCTATGCTGGAGATCTAGCCAAGTACTCCTAAGAGATAATTGAAAATATTCAGCAGGGAATCAGCTCCCAGCCTGTAACATTGATCCCTTTCCCACCTGCATCTCATCTGGCTCACTCTCCACATTCAACCCAATCAAAGAAGAAGTCTCCAAGCTGCCACTTTGTTGACTCTAGATAACTTCTCCCTAATCGCACGTCCCTGTGACGTCCACCATCCATTTGGATATCTTCTCAATCAACTTTCAATGTTCTTTTCTGAGCCTACCATTTTGATCACGGTTATCGGCGAATCAGGGTTCCACGCCGGAGAGGGAACATGGGAAAGAGAGACCACATCCAAGGGAGATAAATGGATGAAATTTTATTTTGATCGAGCGGAAATATGGGAAAAGTTATTGAAGCGCAAATGTGGGACAAATTATTGAAGTGCAAATGTGGGACAAATTATTGAAGCGCAAATGTGGGACAACTTGTTAAAGTTTAAGCATTGAATGAAAGGAGGTGGAGCGCATCAATTAAAGAAGAATTTCTGAAATTTATTCCCTATCACCTATGCAGAGCAGGGGTTTATTCACGTCCAAAATTGTAAAATGTCAACCTAAGAATGTAACAGAAAAATGAGTGAAATTTATTAACCTGTGTACTTGGTAGAGCAGGGGTCTATGACAGAAAAAAATTGTTTAATGTCACCCAAAAATGTAAAAGAAAAATTTATGAAATTTATTAAGCTGTCAACTTGGTAGAGGAGGGTTATATTACATCCAAAAATTGGTGAATTTCACCCAAAATGTAACAAACAAATTAGTGAATTTTTTTAACCTGTCTACTAGGTATAGCATTGGTACATCACACCCAAAAATTGGTGAATTTCACCCGAACATGTAACAGACAAATTAGTGAATTTTTTTAACCTGTCTACTAGGTATAGCAGTGGTACATCACACCCAAAAATTGGTGTATCTCACCTGAAAATGTAACAGACAAAGTAGTGAAATGACCTAAATTAAAATAAAAAAATAGATTTATGAGGTGGAGGCCCATATGAAGCAGGAGTTTTAGGAGGCGGTGGACGTGGCAGTGTAGGTGGAAGCAGCGTTGGAGGAGGACGAAGTAGCCAACACTGGTTTTTGTTTTAAATATTTTTTTCTTTAAATTGGGGTACACTCCAAAAGAGTGTAAAATATCCAAAATAGAATGAGCAATTGCGAATCGAATGAGCAATTGCGCTATAGTATAACAATGTCCAGTTAAGGCTGGTATACATGTCTATTCTGCACAAGGTATGGACAAGTCCTGTGGGATCCATGCCTGGTTCATTTTAATGAATGTGAGCTTGTCCACATTGGCTGTGAACAGGCGGCTGCGCTTGTCTGTGATAACGCCCCCTGCAGTGCTAAACACACGTTCAGATAATAAACTGGCTGCAGGGCAGGCATCTACAAGGCGTAAAGGGCAAGCTCAGGCCATGTGCCTAATTTGGAGACCCAGAATTTGAAGGGGGTAGACTCGTCATTCAGTACATGTAGGCATGTGCACACATACTGCTTTACTATGTTGGTGAAATGCTGCCTCTTGCTAAGACATTCCATATCAGCTGGTGGTGCTGGTTGTTGTGGCGCGCTGACAAAGTTTTTCCACATTTCGGCCATGCTAACCCTGCCATCTGAGGTGCTGGTCGTGCCCCAGCTGCGTTGTGACCTCTTCCTCCTCCTCTGCCTTCGCCTTGTGCTTCCACTGTGCCCCTGCTGTCAGGTGGGAATGCCACCAGCAGCGCGTCTACCAGCGTGCACTTGTACTCGTGCATCTGACGATCACGCTCCAGTGACGGAATTAAGGATGGGACATTGTCCTTGTAACGGGGATCCATCAGCGTGGCAACCCAGTAATCAGCACAAGTTAAAATGTGGGCAACTTGGCGGTCGTTGCGGAGACACTGAAGCATGTAATCGCTCATGTATGCCAGGCAGCCCAAAGGCAACGAAAAGCTGTCCTCTGTAGGAGGTGTATCGTCTGTGTCCTCTGTATCCCCCCAGCCACGCACCAGTGATGGCCATGAGCTGGTCTGGGTGCCACCCTGCTGTGAACAAGGTTCCTTCTCCTCCATCTCCTCCTCCTCATCCTCCACCTCGTCATACTCCAGAACTGTGCCCTGGCTGAACAATTGTGTTCCTGGCATTTGTGGGTACAGGAAACCACCCTCGGAGCCACTTGTGTATAACTAGCCGGAAACCCTACAAAATGATCCCTCTTCCTCCTTCTGTGCCACATCCTCTTCCATCATTGCCAGGAGCGTTTATTCAAGGAGGCATTGAAGTTGGATAGTAACGCTGAGAACGGCTTTATCGGCACTGGTCATGTTGGGAGTACTCGAAACAGTGCAACAAGGAACACAGGTCTCGCATATAGGCCCAGTCATTGGTGGTGAAGTGGTGCTGTTTTGCAGAGCGACTCACCCGTGCCTGCTGCAGCTGAAACTCCACTATCGCCTGCTGCTGCTCGCACAGTCTGGCCAGCATGTGCAAGGTGGAGTTCCACCTTGTGGGCATGTCACATATGAGGTGGTGAGCGGGAAGGCCGAAGTTACGCTGCAGTGCTGACAGGCGAGCAGCAGCAGGGTGAGAACGCCAAAAGCGCGCATAGACGGCCTGCACTTTATGCAGCAGCTCTGACATATCGGGGTAATTTTTAAGGAACCTCTGCACAACCAAATTCAGCACATGCGCCAGGCAAGGGATGTGCGCCAAACTGGCTATTCCTAGAGCTTCTACGAGATTTTGCCCATTATTGCACACTACAAGGCCAGGCTTGAGGCTCACTGGCACCAACCACTTATCGGTCTGTTGTTCAAGGCCCGTCCACAGCACCTGCGCGGTGTGGGGTTTGTCCCCCAAACAGATAAGTTTTAAAACTGCCTGCTGTCGTTTACCCCTGGCTGTGCTGAATTTGGTGGTGAAGGTGTTAAGCTGACCGAATGAGTAGCCGGTAGAGGATGAGGAAGTGGAGTAGGAGGAGGAAGAGACATGAGGCAAACTGAAGCGCTCTGCAATTCTCGGTGGTGGAAGGACATGCGCCAAACTGCTATCTGCCTTAGGCCCAGCCGCCACTGCTTTTACCCAGTGTGCTGTTAGGGAGATATAACGTCCCTGACCGTGCTTACTGGTCCACGTATCCGTAGTTAGGAGGACCTTTCAACAGATGGCGTTGTGCAGTGCACACCTGATTTTGTCCCCCACTTGGTTGTGCAGGGAAGGGATGGCTCGCCTGGAAAAGTAGTGGTGGCTAGGCACGACGTACTGTGGGACAGCCACCGCCATAAGGCCTTTACCCCTTAGAAACGCATGACGTACCGGTACGGCATGTTTCCCGAGTACTTAAGGACCCATGACGTAACAGTACGTCATAGGTTTAGTACGCGATTGCGGCACGGCGGGGGTTAATCGGAACAGGATGCCCCCCCCCCGTATCGGCGATCGCCACAAACCGCAGGTCAATTCAGACCAGCGGTTTGCGGCTTTACCTGCAGTTGCGGCGGCTGTGCGGCGGTACCATGGGGTCCCCATGCAGCTGTAGGGGGGACCCGATGGCATGGAAGGCAGCGCGGTGTCTAAGGAAGGCATCGCTCTGCCTTCCGGTGAAGAGCCTGTGAGATCACACAGTATTACTCATACAGCCAATGCATTCCAATACAGAAATATTGGAATGCATTGTAAAGGAATATACCCCCCAAAGTTCAAGTCCCAAAGTGGGACAAAAAATACAGTAAAAATAAAGTTTTCCCCAATAATTTTTTTAAAGTTTCAAGTAAAAATAAACAAAGGCATTTTCACCAAATATAGTTTAAAAAAATGGTAAAAAATAGGGGAAAAAAGTATACATATTAGGTATCCCCGCGTCCGTATCGACCGGCTCTATAAACATATCACATGACCTAACCCATCAGATGAACACTGTAAAAAATAAAAACTGTGCTAAATAAACACTTTTTTTGTCACTTTACATCACAAAAGTACAACAGCAAGCGATCAAAAAGGCGTTTGCCCACCAAAATAGTACCAATCTAACCGTCACTTCATCCTGCAACAAATGAGCCCCTACCTGAGACAATCGCAAAAAAAAACTATGGCTCAGAATATGGAGACACTAAAACATCATTTTTTTTGTTTGAAAAAAGCTGTTATTGTGTAAAACTTACATAAATTAAAAAAAAAGTATACATATTAGGTATCGCCGCGTCCGTATCGACCAGCTCTATAAAAATATCATCTAACACCTTAGAAGAACACCGTAAAAAAATTTAAATAAAAACTGTGCTAAATACACTTTTTTTTATGTAAGGTGACAAAATTGTTTAATAGCAAGCGATCAAAAAGTCACGTGCACCCCAAAATAGTTCCAATCAAACCGTCATCTCATCACGGAAAAATAATACCCTACCCAAGGTAATCACCCAAAAACTGAAAAAATTATGGCTCTCAGACTATGGAAACACAAAAACATTATTTATTTTTGCTTCAAAAATGAAAACATTGTGTAAAACTTACATAAATAAAAAAAGTATACATATTAGTTATCACCGCGTCCGTATCGACTGGCTATATAAAAATATCACATGACCTAACCCCTCAGATGAACACCGTAATTTTTTTTTAATAAAAACTGTGCTAAATAAACAATTTCTTGTCACCTTACATCACAAAAAGTGCAATAGCAAGCAATCAAAAGGTCACACGCACCCTAAAATAGTGCAAATAAAACCGTCATCTCATCCCGCAAAAATCCTACCCTACCCAAGATAGTCGCCCAAAAACTGAAAAAATTATGGCTCTCAGACTATGGAAACACTAAAACATGATTATTTTTTTTGCTTCAAAAATGAAATCATTGTGTAAAACTTACCTAATATGTACACTTTTTTTATTTATGTATCGCCGCGTCTGTATCGACCGGCTCTATAAAAATATCACATGAACTAACCCCTCAGATGAACACCATAAAAAATGTAAAATAATAACTGTGCTAAATAAACCAAAAACCGTATGGCATTCCTTTCCTTCTGCGCCCTGCTGTGTGCCTGTACAGCGGTTTACGACCACATTTGGGGTGTTTCTGTAAACTACAGAATCAGGGCCATAAATATTGAGTTTGGTTTGGCTGTTAACCCTTGCTTTGTAACTGGAAAAAAATTATTAAAATGGAAAATTTGCCCAAAAAGTGAAATTTTGAAATTGTATCTCTATTTTCCATTAATTCTTGTGGAACACCTAAAGGGTTAACAAAGTTTATAAAATCAGTTTTGAATACCTTGAGGGGTGTAGTTTATAGAATCGGGTCATTTTTGGGTGGTTTCTATTATGTAAGCCTCGCAAAGTGACTTCAGACCTGAACTGGTCCCTAAAAATTGGGTTTTTGAAAAATTTCAAGATTTGTTTCGAAACTTCTAAGCCTTGTAACATCCCCAAAAAATAAAATATCATTCCCAAAATGGTCCAAACATGAAGTAGACATATGGGGTATGTAAAGTACAAACAGGATTCCCAAAAAGTTGGGACACTAAACAAATTGTGAATAAAAACTGAATGCAATGATGTGGAGATGGCAAATGTCTATTTTATTTGTAATAAAACGTAGATGACAGAACAAACGTTTAATCCGAGTAAATGTATAATTTTAAAGGAAAAATACGTTGATTCACATTTTCAGTGTCAACAAATCCCCAAAAAGTTGGGACAAGTAGCAATAAGAGGCTGGAAAAAGTAAATTTGAGCATAACGAAGAGCTGGAAGACCAATTAAGTAACACTAATTAGGTCAATTGGCAACATGATTGGGTATAAAAAGAGCTTCTCAGAGTGGCAGTGTCTCTCAGGAGCCAAGATGGGTAGAGGATCACCAATTCCCACAATGTTGCGCAGAAAGATAGTGGAGCAATATCAGAAAGCTGTTACCCAGCAAAAAATTGCAAAGACTTTGCATCTATCATCGTCAACTGTGCATGACATCATCCAAAGATTCAGAGATTCTCGAACAATCTCTGTGCGTAAGGGTCAAGGCCGTAAAACCATACTGGATGCCCGTGATCTCCGGGCCCTTAAACGACACTGCACCACAAACAGAAATGCTACTGTAAAGGAAATCACAGAATGGGCTCAGGAATACTTCCAGAAACCATTGTCAATGAACACAATCCACCGTGCCATCCGCCGTTGCCAGCTGAAACTCTACAGTGCAAAGAAGAAGCCATTTCTAAGCAAGATCCACAAGCTCAGGCTTTTTTACTGGGCCAGGGATCATTTAAAATGGAGTGTGGCAAAATGGAAGACTGTTCTGTGGTCAGAGGAGTCACGATTTAAAGTTCTTTTTGGAAATCTGGGACGCCATGTCATCCGGACCAAAGAGGACAAGGACAACCCAAGTTGTTATCAACGCTCAGTTCAGAAGCCTGCATCTCTGATGGTATGGGGTTGCATGAGTGCGTGTGGCATGGGCAGCTTGAATGTCTGTAAAGGCACCATCAATGCAGAAAAATATATTCAGGTTCTAGAACAACATATGCTCCCATCCAGACGTCATCTCTTTCAGGGAAGACCCTGCATTTTTCAACAAGATAATGCCAGACCACATTCTGCATCAATCACAACATCATGGCTGCGTAGGAGAAAGATCCGGGTACTGAAATGGCCAGTCTGCAGTCCAGATCTTTCACCTATAGAGAACATTTGGCGCATCATAAAGAGGAAGGTGCAACAAAGAAAGCCCAAGACGATTGAACAGTTAGAGGCCTGTATTAGACAAGAATGGGAGAGCATTCCTATTTCTAAACTTGAGAAACTGGTCTCCTCGGTCCCCAGACATCTGTTGAGTGTTGTAAGAGGAAGGGGAGATGCCACACAGTGGTGAAAATGGCCTTGTCCCAACTTTTTGGGGATTTGTTGACACCATGAAATTCTGATTCAACATATTTTCCCCTTAAAATGGTACATTTTCTCAGTTTAAACTTTTGTTCTATGATTTATGTTCTATTCTGAATAAAATATTAGAAGTTGGCACCTCCACATCATTGCATTCAGTTTTTATTCACGATTTGCATAGTGTCCCAACTTTTTGGGAATCCGGTTTGTAATAACTATTTTTGGAGGTATCACTATGTATTATAGAAGTAGAGAAATTGAAACTTGGAAATTTGAATTTTTTTAAAAAAAATTGTACATTTGGTATTTTTTTTTTTATAAATAAATTATTTTTTTACTTCATTTTACCAGTGTCATGAAGTACAATATGTGGCGAAAAAACAATCTCAGAATGGCCTGAAAAAGTCAAAGCGTTTTAAAGTTATCAGCACTTAAAGTGACACTGGTCAGATTTGCAAAAAATGGCCTTAGGGGGTTAAAACGCTCCGTCTCCACCAGATGAAATGACAGCATTTCAAAGGCCAGTAATTTAGAAATGCTGGCATTAATGGCCAGGGATTGCGCGTGGGTAGGGGGGTACTTCCTCTTCCGCTCCAGTGTTTGGGAGATGGAGAGCTGAACGCTTCTATGGGACATTGTAGAGATGCTTGGTGACCCAGGTGGTGGTGTTGCTGGCAGATCCTTTGTTTGCGGTGTGGCAGGTGGCATTGTCACTCCAGAAGTGGATGAAGAGGCAGAGACTGCAGCAGAAGAGGAAGCAAGAGGAGCCAGAGACCTTTCTTGGTTTTTGAGGCATCTATACTCTTACACTTAGTTGCCTGGTCATGCAGGTTGTGCTCAGGTTGAGAATGTTTATGCCTCGCTTCAGCCTCTGATTGCACAGCGTGCAAACCACTTGTGTCTTGTCGTACTTGTTCTGGCCTCACCATTCGTAGAGCCGCATTAGGCCCGACCAAATACAGCTGCATGTTCTGACGCCTACTCGCACGTGAGGAAGGGGTTTCACTTGTGCGTGTAGCTGGCACAGATCGACCATGCCCTCTCCCTGCAACAGGAGCTCCACCAGCAGCACCACGACCTGGGCCACGTACCTTATTTGATGCTCTCCTCATATTTCTCAAATTTAGGATCTTGCCCTAAATGGGTGTTTAATTAATAGCAGAATAGAATGACAGTATGTAAAGGTTGTATCTCACAGGTACAGATCCAGACTAGGCCGCAATTAATGTTTTTTGCCCAAAATAGGTGTTTGTTTAATAACAGAATATGACAGAAGTATATAACCTTTGAATTTCACACGTGCTCATGCAGCAAGGGCTGTAAAATTGTGTATTTTGCCCAAAAAGGGTGTTTTATAAATAGAAGAATATAACCACAGTTCCTAAAGTGTGTATCTCACACGTACAGATCCAGACTAGGCCGCAATTTAAGTTTTTCCCCCCCAAAATGGGTGTTTGTTTAATAACAGAATATGACAGCAGAGTAAATTCAGCTTTACAGCCGTACAGAGGAAGAGGTGATACTACACAGTTTCACACTCTGTAGGAGTGCGCCGCTGCTGGGTCGACGGAGGGTTAATTGCCAAAATAACCTCCAAGTTAGATTAATATCAAAAAGGATAAAGGGTTCAACCCGCTCTGGAAGGTGTATTAATCTAAAATAAAGTTGCTGCAAAGATAAAATTTTTTACCTACAGACGTGGGGGACCGCTATAGGGACCAGATTCGCACCGAGTTTCTTAAATCTATATATGGGAAGAGTCTACCATCTATCAGACGGCGAGCTCCATGCGAATATGGTCCTCTGGCGGAGATTTATCAATGACATTGTTTTTATATGGAGTGGGGGCGAGGACACCCTCAAATTTTTTATCGAAATAAATAAAAATAAATTTTATCTACAATTCACTCCAACCTTCATCTCAGAAAGGGTCAATTTTTTTTAGATTTAACAATCAATATTGAAAATAATCAAATTCAGATCCAGACCTACTTTAAACCTACCGATAGCAATAGTTTTATATCACTAGATAGTTGCCATTTACTGGTATGGCTGACTAATATTCCTCACAGTTGATTTATCAGATTGAGAAGAAACTGCACAGCAATAGAACAATTTGGTAAAGAGGCGGAAGTGTTAGAACATAAATTTGAGGAGAAAGGATATAAAAAAGCTACTTTGACAAAAATCAAGGAGGAAGTCACTACAATAGACAGAAAAATAGAAAAATATTACTGAATAAAGCCAATGAAAAACAGATTAATATGGATGATGAGATGGAGTGGAGAGTTCTTATTATCACCCAATACAATCAGGGTGAGTTTATCTTAAAAAAAATTGTGAGACAACATTGGGAAATGCTCAAACAGGATAAAATTATAAGGGATAAAATACCCCCTTTTCCCACGTTTATATTTAAAAGGCGCAAAATCTGGGCAATTTAATCGCTCCTTCTATTATTAAAAATAGGATTAAGTAATCACAATCTCAAAAAAGTAGAAATGATAGAGCAGGCTTCTTCCACTGCAAGGTATGCAAAGCATTCTATTTGTCAAGACAGACTCAACCATTAAAAACAATAGATACTGCACACAACACCCACAAAATAAAGCAACATCTAACATGCCAAAGCAGTGGTGTGATTTATTTTATATAATGCCTATACTCAAAACTCTATGTGGGGAGGACAAAAATAACATTAGTTATCAGAATAGGGGAGCACATCAGAAACATAAATAAAAAGTTTGATGGTCATCCACTTTCACGCCATTACAAAGAAAATCATAGAGGAAGGTTTGAAGGGTCAAAACTTGGGGCATTGGAACAGATTATACCAGATTCCAGATGAGGGGACTTTATTAAATTGATGTCCAAAAATGAAACAAGATGGATCTATATATTAAATACACTGGCACCTGCAGGCCTCAATCATGAAATTGAACTGTTTGCGTTTACTTGAACAAAAAGGCACCTAAACACTTGATATATAAAGTGTGAGAAGATCCCTCTTAAATCAAATGTATATAAATGAGACAATTGCAATCTAAATAGATAGTCTGACGTCTGAGAATAGCGGGGCAATCAGGAGTGGTAACAATGGAAACGGACGCCTACTTAACCATCAGCAGGCGGGACCTAAAACTAACCCTGAGGAAGGAACTCAATAGTTCTGAAACGCGTTGGTATTTTTGTTCCAAGCATGTACCCGTACCTAGTGTGATGTCACACAGAGGATTCCCTTCCTGGATTACTATTGCAGGCTTCCCTCACGCGCGAGCGTCACCGTCCGGGACCACGCGCGCTGAGAGTTGAAGCTGAAGACTGACCTGACCTACCCTACAGCAAGACGTTGCTACTACCTTTGTGAGGAACATCAGAAATTACAAAAAGA
This sequence comes from Bufo gargarizans, assembly GCF_014858855.1. Taxonomy (NCBI): domain Eukaryota; kingdom Metazoa; phylum Chordata; class Amphibia; order Anura; family Bufonidae; genus Bufo; species Bufo gargarizans. The sequence continues at coordinate 499,964,835 of NC_058082.1, forward strand.
GGCAAGTGATACATGGTAGCCTTATGTATATTGAAGATTGAAGCTCAGTACTGTGGTTATTATTATCACTAGCGTCACCAGAATATGACAGCAGTATATAACCCTTGAATTTCACATGTGCTGATGCAGCAAGGGCTGTAAAATTGTGTATTTTGCCCAAAAATTGTGTTTTATTAATATAAGAATTTAACTACAGTATCTAAAGTGTGTATCTCACACGTACAAATCCAGACTAGGCCGCAATTTGCGTTTTTTTCCCCAAAATGGGTGTTTGTTAAATAACAGAATATGATAGCAGTATATAACCCTTGAATTTCACACGTGCAGATGCAGCAAGGGCTGTAAAATTTTGTATTTTGCCCAAAAACTGTGTTTTATTAATAGAAAAATAGAACCACGGTATCTAAAGTGTGTATCTCACACGCACAGATCCAGACTAGGCCGTAATTTAAGTTTTTTGCACAAAATGGTTGTTTTTTAAATAACTAAATAGAATGTGTATGTCACACGTACAGAACCAGACTAGGCCGCAATTAAAGTTTTTTGTCCAAAATGGTTGCTTTTCAAATAACTGAATAGATCCACAGTATCTAAAGTGTGTATCTCACAATGACATATGCAGCAAAGGCTGCAAAATTTATTTTTTTGCCCAAAATGGGTGTTTAATAACAAAATATGACAGCAGTTTATAACAATTGAATTTCACACGTGCAGATGCTGCAAGGGCTGTAAAATAGTGTAATTTGCCCAAAAAGGGTGTTTTTAAAAACCCAGAAAATTATAGCTGTATTTCTAGTCTAAATTTCACACTGACTAATCCTGCAAAGGCACCAGATGTTGGATATTGCCAAAAATGTGTGTTTTTTCAAAGCCAGAAAATTATTGAAGTTTTTAAAACTTGTTTTTATCAATCACAGATGCAGCAAGGGCTGTAATATTAAGTATTTTGCAAAAAAAGGGTGTTTTTTTTACTAACAGAATATGAAAGCTGTGTATAACATTAGAATTTCCCACGTGCAGATGCAGCAAGGGCTGTAAAATAGTGTATTTTGCCCAAAAAGGCAAATTATAGCTGTTTTTGCTAGCTTTAAATTGCACACTGACTAATCCTGCAAACAAAAATGTTTTTTTTTTCAAAGCCAGATTTTTATTACAGTATTTCAAGCTTGGATTTGAATGTTGCAAAAGCACAGATGCAGTGCTGGTGCACTGAGCTTGCATAAAATGGCTGCCGCCGCCCTCCTAACTAACAGACGGATAAAAGTTATTTTTCTCTGTCACTGGGCTCAGGGCAGGGTAAAAAGATTGCACTCACACAACTATATCTATGTAGATCGCTGAGTTCAATTGGAGTTCTGATAACAGATTCTGTCCTATCCTCTCCCTACACTAAGCACAGCAGAGTGACGTGCAGCGCTACGTGACTCCAGCTTATATAGAGGCTGGGTCACATGCTGCACTGGCCAATCACAGCCATGCCATTAGTATGGCTTCTAAGGTTAGACAGTTAAGCGCTTGTTGATTGGCTGCTCTGCAGCCTTTCAAAAAGCGCTAAGAAATCGCCAAACACCGAACCCGAACTTTTACTGAAATGTTGGGGTTCGGGTCCATGGTCCAAAAATCCAAAAGTTCGGTAGGAACCTGAACTTTACTGTTCGGGTTCGCTCAACCCTAGTCATAACCCCATTATTTGAAAAAATCCTTCTCTTGACCCATCATGCACAGTTAACTACAGACCTGTCTCTAATCTCCCCTTCATCTCCAAACTCCTGGAGCGTTTGGTCTACTCTCACCTCATCCACTATCTTTCCAGTGGGACCCAGGTACACCTATCTATTGTAAGAGATGTCTGGCCAGAAGTGGTTATAAAGCCTTGTCTTTGATTTGGAAACAAGGCCAAGCAACTCAACTATGCACAAAAACATAGGAACTGGTGAGCAGAACATGGCAGCTAGTGCTCAGGACTGATGAGTCAAAATTGGAAATATTTACAGCTGTAACAGAAGGCAGTTTGTTCAAAGAAGGGCTGAGGAGTGGTACAATGAGTGTCTACAGGCAGAACTGAAGCATGGTGGGGGTTTGTTGCAAGTTTCAACAAATGCAATTAAGGATTTTCTCAGGATTAGGGTTGAGCTAACCCAAACTGTAAAGTTCGGGTTCGTACCGAACTTTAGAAATTTTGGACCCCGAACCCAAACTTTTCAGTAAAAGTTCAGGTTCGGTGTTGGGCGATTTAATGGCGCTTTTTGAAAGGCTGCAGAGCAGCCATTCAACAAGCGTTCAACTTGTGTGCCCTTAGAAGCCATCACAGCCATGCCTACTAATGGCATGGTTGTGATTGGCCAGTGCAGCATGTGACCCAGCCTCTATATAAGCTCGAGTCATGTAGCGCTGCATGTCACTCTGCTCTGATTAGTGTAGGGATAGGATGCTACTGCTGTGAGGGAGAGAATAGGACAGAATCTTTAATCTGAAGTGCTTGTTAACTCAGCGATCTACCTAGATTTTGTTTTGTGGGTGCAGTGCACAATCTTTTTACCCTGCCCTGAGCCCAGTGACCCAGAAAAATAACTTTTATCCATCTGTTAGTTAGGTGGGTGGCCGCGGCCATTTTATGCAAGTTCTGTGCACAAGAACAGCATACAGTATGTGCATTTGTGACAATCAAATAGAAATACTGCAATTCTATTCTGGGTTTTAAAAAAATCACCCATTTCTGGCAAGACCCTACATCTGTGGCCTTTGCAGCATTTGTCTGTGTGCAATTTAAGCTTGAAATACTGCAATAATTTTCTGGGTTTTAAAAAACACCAATTTTTGGCAATACCCTCCATCTGGAGCCTATGCAGCATTAGTCAGTGTGCAATTTAAGCTTAAAATACTGCAATAATTTTCTGGGTTTTAAAAGGCACCCTTTTTGGGCAAAATACTAAATTTGTGGCGTTTACTGTATCTGTCATTGTAAAATACAAGCTTTAAATACTGCAATAATTTTCTGGGTTTAAAAAAGCACCCTTTTTGGGCAAAATACTACATTTTACAGCCCTTACTGCTTCTGTCAGTGTGAAATACACACGTTAGATACTGCTGTTATCTTCTGTTATTAAAAAAACACCCATTTTGAGTCAAATACTAAATTTGCAGCCTTTGCTGCATCTGTCAGTGTGAAATACAAGTGTTAGATACTACTGTCGTATTCTGTTATTAAAAAAATACCCATTTTGGGCAAAATACTAAATTTGTGGCGTTTACTGCATCTGTCATTGTAAAATACAAGCTTTAAATAAAAGTCATGCAGCAGTCTCTTCTGCTTTTTGATGACTCTGCTAGCAGGGTTTCCCAGGGCTATCCACATAGCCCTGCCCCAGAAGTAGAAGAGATTGAGTGCACCGATGCCCAACCACTTATGTTTCAAGATGAGTACATGGGAGGACCACCGCAGCACGTCTCGGATGATGACGAAACTCAGGTGTCAACTGCTGTGGCTTTCTGCAGTGTACAGACTGACAAGGAGGGCAGGGGGGAAGACTGAGTGGAAGATGATGTGGAGGACGATGAGGTCGACCCCACATGGAATCAAGGTCATGCAAGAGTCCTGTGTAGTTCGGAGGAAGAAGGCAGTGGTCGCACAGAGCCACCAACACCGCAGAAGAAGGATCAGGATGCAAAAGCGGAGTGGCCGTCCCCTAGACAGTACGCCTGCTACTGCTCAACACAGCAAGGGACCGAGCACACCAAAGCCAGCTACAAGGAGTTCCCTGGCGTGGCAGTTCTTCAGACAATGTGCTGACGACAAGACACAAGTGGTTTGCACGCTGTGCAATCAGAGCCTGAAGCGAGGCATAAATGTTCTCAACCTGAGCACAACCTGCATGACCAGGCATCTAAGTGTAAGATAAGAGTAGACACCTCAAAAATATGGCTCCTCCTGCTTCCTCTCCTGCTGCAGTCTTGGCCTCTTCATCCACCTCTGGAGTGACAGTGGCACCTGCCACCCCGCAAACAGAGGATCTGCCAGAAACACCACCATCTGGGTCACCAAGCATCTCCACAATGTCCCACGGAAGCATTCAGCTCTTCATCTCCCAAACACTGGAATCAGAAGAGGAAGTACCCCCCTACCCACCCACGATCCCTGGCCCTGAATGCGAGCATTTCTAAATTACTGGCCTTTGAAATGCTGTCATTCCGTCTGGTGGAGACAGAGTTTTAAAAACCTTATGGCAGTGGCTGTCCCACAGTACGTCGTGCCCAGCCGCTACTTTTCCAGGTGATCCATCCCTTCCCTGCACAACCAAGTGGGGGACAAAACAGGTGTGCACTGCACAACTCCATTTGTGGCAAGGATCACTTAACGACTCCTATCCAGACCAACCCAATAGCCTCCATAAATGATACAGAAATATTCACATGTAATATGTAGTAAATCTTTATTAATACAAAAGTTAATAGACAAGGTGAAAACAAAAGAAGAGGAGGAGGAGGAGGTGAGAATGTCCCTGGGTAAAACATGTTCATATAGCTCCCAGGATGCACAATGAAGATAAGATAAACTAGCACTGTGCAAAAAGGATAAAAATTGATAATACAACTAATATATAAACATGAAGAATGGGGACCAATAGCAGGCCGGAGCCGTGTCCAGTCAAGAAGGAAACAGGTGTTTCAATGGGTCCGCGTATCAAAGTGTGTATGCAAGGGATACAAGTGACCACAGATGCTAGCTGCAGTAAACACTGATACAATGTACATAAACAAAGTGCCCACAGTGGATATAGTAATGAACATACAGTGGAGATAGAACTGCATGCAGGTGGTTTGAGAAAACCAGTGACCTGTCAGAAGAGTGTCCAATCCTCAAGTCATATACCATAGTACAATAGTGGACCCACAAACCACACAAAAATTTTATGTTAATAACACATTAAAACTGAGGAACATTGATAAATTACCCATGATGAGCGAAGTACCCGAGGCAAAAATTATGCCTATGCCCCTTTTTTTTACGCGCGTTTCGCCACCCTACTGGCTTCGTCAGGAGGCTGATGTAAGTGAATTAAGAGCAGGTATTTATGCTACATACGAACCTGAGATGAATCAGTAACGCATGTCCAGCAAGATGTAAATCAATGCACCTGAGGTCAATGTATGACGCATGTCCAGCATGTTGAATAGGGATCGTGTCATCATAGCGCGCCACCCCTTCCACTGCGGCCGACGCGGCGCGCGCTCACGTGATCACCCGTGTCATCCCGTAATAGGTGACGCGAGACGCAAGACACCGCCCATCTCGGCCGCCGGAGAAGAAGAGCCCAACGGAGCACCATGATAACGCACCCGCGTCAGCGCATGCCAAGAATGAGTACACCATAGATGCTTCAAGAAAAGTAGCGGTGATGTGGAAAACCATCATATAACCAGGTGTACCTAACCTAATACACTGATAAACAATTTATAAATATGCAAAACAATCAAATATAAGTGCTAAACCCCGAATGCAAAACCTGAAAAAAGTGACAAGTGCCAAAATCGATATACATATATGCACGTCTTATGATAGTATTACTATATAAGTAGCAAATTAAGACATGATTATAAAGTGCAGTGCAACAAAAGAACATTAAAAGGTCGGAAGACCAGATAGTCCATAAGAATTAGGTGCCAAGTGCAAAGGAGAAGTTTTCCCATCCAATCACAGCTTCAAGGGACATATTATATCTTGCTGGAAAAATGCCTTACATCAAAGGTGCTGGAAAAAAAAACCATCACACACATATAAGTTAAAATTACATAAAAATACCCACATACGATCTCCACAGAGACCGAAAATAAAAAAGCACAATTCAAAGAAAGGGCCTGAAGCTGATTGTTTCATTCAATCTCTGAGGGATCTCAGTTTTAAGCAGAACTATCCACTTGGGTTCCCTCTGCAATAAAGCCAGTGCTGATAACGCCGTTCTCAGCGTTACTATCCCACCTCTATGCCTCCTAAAAAAAAACACTTCTGGCGATGATGGAAGAGGATGTGGCACAGGAGGAGGGAAGAGGGATCATTTCGTAGGGTTTCCGGCCAGTCATTCACAAGTGGCTCAGAGGGTGGGTTCCTGCACCCACAAACGCCAGATACACAATTGTCCAGCCAGGGCACAGTTCTGGAGGATGATGAGGTGGAGGATGAGGAGTCATGTTCACAGCACCCAAACCAGCTCATGGCCATCACTGGTGCGTGGCTGGGGGGATACAGAGGACACAGACGATACACCTCCCACAGAGGACAGCCTCTGGGCAGCCTGGCACACATGAGCGATTACATGCTGCAGTGTCTCCGCAACGACCGCCGAGTTGCCCACATTCGCTGCTGGATCCCCGTTACAAGGACAACGTACCGTCCTTAATTCCGTCACTGGAGCGTGATCGTTGGATGCCCGAGTACAAGCGCACGCTGGTAGACGCGCTGCTGGTGGCATTCCCATCTGAAAGCCAGGGCACAGTGGAAGCACAAGGCGAAGGCAGAGGAGGAGGAAGAGGTCGCCAACGCCACTGGGGCACCACCAGCACCTCAGAAGGCAGGGTTAGCATGGCCGAAATGTGGAAAAGCTTTGTCAACATGCTACAACAACCAGCACCACCAGCTGTTATGGAACGTCTTAGCAGGAGGCAGCATTTCAGCAACATGGTGGAGCAGTATGTGTGCACACACCTACACGTACTGACTTATGGGTCTGCCCCCTTCACCTTTTGGGTCTCCAAATTGGGCACATGGGTTGAGCTTGCTCTTTACGCCTTGGAGGTGCTAGCCTGCCCTGCAGCCAGTGTATTATCTTAACGTGTGTTTAGCACGGCAGGGGGTGTTATCACAGACAAGCGCAGCCGCTGTAAAATGAACCAGGCATGGATCCCACAGGACTTTTCCGTACCTTGCGCAGAATAAACATGTATACCGGCCTTTCCCAGTCATTGTTATACTCCAGCGCAATTGCTTATTGTTGTATTTTTTATATTTCCCACTCTTTTGGGGTGTACCCTAATAAAAAATAATAATATTAAAACCAGTGTTGGCTACCTCGTCCTCCTCCACCGGCGCTTCTACTTACACTGCTACATTCACTGCCTCTTCAACCTCCTACTCCATATGGACCTCCACCTCATACATCAAGATTATTTTTTTAATTTGTACGTATTTTCTTTTATTTTATGTCATTTCACTAATTTGTCTGTGTTATTTTTGGGTGAAATTCACCAATTTTTGGCTGTGATATACCCCTGCTCTACCTAGTAGACAGTTAAACAAATTTCACTAATTTGTCTGTTACATTTTCAGGTGACATTTACCAATTTTTGGCTGTGATATACACCTGCTCTACCTAGTAGACAGGTTAATAAATGTCACAAATTTTTTGTAACCTTCTTGGGTGACATTTTGCCATTTTTGCCGTGAATAAGTCCCTGCTCTGCATAGGTGACAGGGACCGAAATTTGAAAAAATCATCTGTTCCATTGGTGGGTGACATTAACCCATTTCTGGCGATGAAAAACCCCTGCCATGCATAGGTGACAGGGACTTAAATTTCTAAAATTCGTCTTTTATTGGCCCTTTAATTGGATCCTTCTGCTTTAATAACTTGTCCCATATTTCCGCTCAATCCCATTGCAGCCATTGACCTCCCTTGGATGTTGTCTCCCTTTCTCACACTCCCTCTCTGGTGTGGATCCCTGATTCGCCACTAACCGTGATCAACATGGTAGGCACAGAAAAGAACATTGAAAGTTGATAGAGAGGATATCCAATTAGATTGTGGACGTCACAGGGACGTTCAGGCAGAAGTTATCTATAGTTAACAAAGTGGCAGCAGGGCCTCTCCTGTCTAACGTTTCCAAATCCAAAATACCCCAGTGACATTCCCTATAATTTTGTATTAATCATTCCAATAACAGGGCATCTTAAGAGTCCTGTATTGTTACTTATCGTCACTACCTCCCCGAGTTGGGAGTGTGCAATTGCCGTGCACCCCCTCCTTTCATTAGATCCTTCTGCTTTGATAACTTTTCCCACATTTCCACTCGATCACATTTAATTTCATACATTGACCTCCCTTGGATGTGGTATCCCTTTCTCACACTCCCTCTCCGGCGTGGAACCCTGATTCGCCACTAACCGTGATCAACATAGTAGGCGTAGAAAAGAAAATCTAAAGTTGATAGAGCAGATATCCAATTTGATCGTTGACGTCACGGGTACGTGGAGCAGTATGTATGCACAAGCCTACACGTACTGACTGATGGGTCTGCCCCCTTCAACTTCAGGGTCTACAAATTGGCATATGGCCTTAGCTTGCGCTTTATGCCTTGAAGGTGCTGGCCTGCCCTGCAACCAGTGTATTGTCTGAACGTCTGAACGTTTGTTTAGCATGACTGGAGGGGGTTATAACAGGTTATATTTCCCAATGTTTTGGGGTGTACCCTAATTTAAACAAAAATAAAATAAAAAATAAAAAAGCAGTGTAGGCTACCTCCTCATCCTTCACCGCTGCTTCCACCTACACCATCACATCCACTGCCTCCTCAACCTCCTACTCCATATGGATCGTCCTCCAAGATCAAGATTCTTAATTTTTATTTTTACATATTTTATGTTATTTTAAGTCCTTTCCCTATCCACATTAGTTTTCAGAGCACTTACCATGCTCTTAACCACATTTTTCTTCCATTTGCAGCCCTCTAGCCCTTTCCATGACTTTTTACAGCCGTTTTAGTGCTCCAAAGTTCGGGTCCCCATTGACTTCATGGGGGTTCGGGTTCGGGGTCAAGTCCGGCCAAACCCGTAGAAATCGAACATCCAGGTGTCCGCTCAACTCTAATCAGGATCAATGGTGCACTCATTGATGAGATATACAAGCAGATACGTTTCCATCATGCAATACCATCAGGGAGGCAGATGATTGTCTCCAAAATTAATGCTGTAAGTGATTATATGGCCCCCACAAAGCCCTGATTTCACCATCATCAAGTCTGTCTGGGATTGCATGAAGAGATAGAAAGATTTGAGCAAGCCTACATCCACAGATGATCTGTAGTTAATTCTCAAAGGTGTTTGGAACATCCTCCCTGCCAGGTTTCTTCAAATACTGTGTGCAACTGTACCTAGAAGAATCGATGCTGAGAGGGGTCACATTCTGTTTTGTTCCTTCACTTTGCAATTTGTTAATTGATAAAAATAAGCTATTAACACTTATATTTTTAAAAGGATTCTTACTTTGCAGCACATTATCCACACCTGCCTAAAACGTTTGAACAATATATACAGTTATGCAAAAATTCAAGTGCAAGAACTTTCAGAACTACAAGATAAAGAGAAAAGCAATAATGTAATAGTGGTACATGATATCAGCTAGCTAAGTGCACTATTATACTTTCTGTAATTGTATATAATTGGCACCCTATCGTCCACTGTCGACTACGTGTGAACAGGTTTACCTGAGGATAAAGACATTTGATCTGTATATATGAGAGCTATGATTATATAGTACAAAATGTTTTTCTAAACTGCAGAGCCAAATAGCTTGTAATAGTGCTACCACAGACAAGAGCAGCAGAAAGCCTTTCCAACAAAATGTATCACATAAAGATTATGGGGCGCATAGAGAAGTTGAGGTCATGAAGTTCAGTTCTGAATAAAAGTATAGTAGTGAACTTAGAGACAGAACTTTGATGACAGCCTTTGCGTTTATGAACTATAGTATGATTTGTCTAAGGGCTGCTTTCTCAGTGGTATCCTGATCTTCGCTCTATACTAGAGAGGTTAGTGAGGCTTAGAAATCTCGTAATAAATACAGCTCAGTGAAAGCATCAAGAAAATCATTTCTGTAATTTGATTCATTTGATTTAATTTGGTATAACTGCATGCATTATTTCTCCCATCAGCTTTAAAACTTTGCATAATGTCAAATGACATATGTCATAATGACAGATATGAGCATAAATCTATATGCTCCACTGTACTGTGACAGATTGCAGCACATGAACCATAATAATAATGCATGTGACAGTAGTAATAATGGAAATAATTATTATATTTAAGGGTTCATGACCATTTTACGGATCTGTGCTGGATCCATAATAGACAGCTATTTCCTGTAATGTTCAGGGTCTGCACATCAGGTGGTATCACTGTGGCCACACAGGTGGAGCAACTGAAACCATTTACTGTACTATTTACTGTAGTCTCCTTAACTCTTCTCTTCCGGGATGCACTCAGGTCCTTTTTAATAGTTACAAATGTTGATAAGGCCTTCAAGGTGGTCACTCATCATTGCTCTTGGCTTACTACTGACTGACTTGAGACAGTAACCATACACCTATTTCTCTTTCCCCTACAACACCCTGTCTGGGATAACAGACTCTCAACGGCCATTTCTAGTACTAGATAAAGTCTCTGATAATAAGTGGCTGCAACATTGTTGGCCCACAGTTAACACAGTGACCCATGAACATTCAGGTTTCATTTGGACATTATAAGGACAGTGACTCTGACTGACTGTCAAATGTCAGAAAACTAAAAAAATGCCTTGAAAATATTTGCTCAGGTCATAATTCATCCACTTTGGACACCTGTCTCCAAAATATTCACCCTGATCTTTCATACACCTTGGACATCTGTCTCAGAAATATTTGCTCAGATCATTCATCCACCTTGGACTCCTGTCTTAAAACTATTAACTCAAATCATTCACCCACCTTGGACAACTGTTTAGCAAATATTCACCCAGGTGGACTGTGATTGATTGATATGGGCAACTAAACCAGTTCTACTTTACACCAGTTTGAAACTTGATAAATTCCCCCTTTATTTACAGTATTCCATATTCTATTAAAATATCTCAAATGTTCTCCCAGTTTATAATCTGATATATATAAATATATATATATATATATACATACATATACACAGTGGATATAAAAAGTCTACACACCCCTGTTAAAATGTCAGGTTTCTGTGATGTAAAAAAATGAGACAAATAAATAATTTCAGAACTTTTTCCACCTTTAATGTGACATATAAACTGTAGCACTCAATTGAAAAATAAACTTAAATCCTTTATGTGGAGGGAAGAAAAAAAACACTAAAATAATGTGGTTGCAAAAGTGGGGATGTAGCTGTGTTCAGAATTAAGCAATCACATTCAAAATAATGTTAAATAGGAGTCAGCATACACCTGCCATCATTTAAAGTGCCTCTGATTAACCCCAAATAAAGTGCTGCTCTAGTTGGTCTTTCCTGAAATTTTCTTAGTCGCATCCCACAGCAAAAGCCATGGTCCACAGAGAGCTTCCAAAGCATCAGAGGAATCTCATTGTTAAAAGGTATTATTCAGGAGAAGGGTACAAAAGAATTTCCAAGGCATTATATATACCATGGAACACAGTCATCATCAAGTGGAGAAAATATGACACAACAGTGACATTACCAAGAACTGGACGGCCCTCCAAAATTGATGAAAAGACGAGAAGAAAACTGGTCTGGAAGGCTACCAAGAGGCCTACAGCAACATTAACCCCTTAAGGACACAGGGCGTACAGGTACGCCCTTGTGCCCTGGTACTTAAGGACACAGGGCGTACATGTACGCCCTGTGCATTTTCGATCACTGCCGTGCGGCTGGCAGTGATCGGAACCCGGTGCCTGCTCAAATCATTGAGCAGGCACCTAGGCTAAATGCGCGGGGGGGTCCCGTGACCCCCCCATGTCGGCGATCGCGGCAAACCGCAGGTCAATTCAGACCTGCGGTTTGCTGCGATATCTGCAGTTTATGATCCCCGCGGTCCCTGACCGCGGGGATCAGAAACTTTAGGATTCAAAACTTTGTCCAGTATTCCTCCCCCTGCACCCCTGAGTTATTTGGGCACGGTGGGAGGTGCAGGGGGAGGGTTGCGGGCGGTGCGGGCGGTGCGGGAGGCGGGCGGTGCGGGAGGCGGGATCGCGATCCCCCGCCCGCCTCCCATTGCGTAATCGTTGGCGTCTAGTGGGTATACCAGGGTGCCAGCACATTGCTGGCACCCTGGTATAAACGGCTGACATCGGTGATGCGATGTCAGCCGTTTAACCCTTTCCATACAGCGGTCCGTACGGACCGCTGTATGGAAAAGGTTAACAGTAAGAGGGAGCTCCCTCTCCCATCGGGGGGCTGCTGTGCCTTTGCAGTCCCCCGAATGGAGAGGGAGAGAGCTCCCAGGCAGCCCCCCCAAGCCCCGTCCTTACCCTTCCCCGTCTGCGCAGTTCTGACCATAACTGAGCAGACGGGGAAGGTTCCCATGACAACAGGACGCCTTCTCAGGCGTCCTGCTGTCCATGGTTCTGAACAGATCTGTGCTGAAAGGCATAGATCTGTTCAGACAAAGTGTAAAATACAGTATAGTACTATATATTGTACTGTACTGTATTATGTTGACATCAGACCCACTGGATCTTCAAGAACCAAGTGGGTCTGGGTCAAAAAAAATGTGAAAAAAGTGAAAAATAAAGTAAAAATCAAAAAACACATTTATCACTGATTAAAAATGAAAGAAATAAAATTCCCTACACATGTTTGGTATCGCCGCGTCCGTAACGACCTGATCTATAAAACGGTAATGTTACTTTACCCGAACGGTGAACGCCATAAAAATAAAAAATTAAAAACTATGATGAAATTGGAATTTTGCCCACCTTACTTCCCAAAAAAGGTAATAAAAGTGATCAAAAAAGTCGCATCTATGCCAAAATTGTAACAATCAAACCATTATCTCATCCCGCAAAAATCATACCCTACCCAAGATAATCGCCCAAAAACTGAAAAAGTTATGGCTCTTACACTATGGAAACACTAAAACATGATTTCTTTTGTTTCAAAAATGAAATCATTGTGTAAAACTTACATAAATAAAAAAAAAGTATACATATTAGGTATCGCCGCGTCCGTATTCACCGGCTCTATAAAAATATCACATGACCTAACCCCTCAGATGACCATCGTAAAAAAATAAAAATAAAAACGGTGTAAAAAAAGCCATTTTTTGTCATCTTCCGTCACAAAAAGTGTAATAGCAAGCAATTACTTTGCAAGCAGTTACCTTGCCGCACAAAGTGTAATATAGAGCAACCAAAAATCATATGTACCCTAAACTTGTACCAACAAAACTGCCACCCTATCCCGTAGTTTCTAAAATGGGGTCACTTTTTTGGAGTTTCTACTCTAGGGGTGCATCAGGGGGGCTTCAAATGGGACATGGTGTCAAAAAAACCAGTCCAGCAAAATCTGCCTTCCAAAAACCGTATGGCATTCCTTTCCTTCTGCGCCCTGCCGTGTGCCCGTACAGCAGTTTACGACCACATATGGGGTGTTTCTGTAAACTACAGAATCAGGGCCATAAATAATGAGTTTTGTTTGGCTGTTAACCCTTGCTTTGTAACTGGAAAAAAAATATTAAAATGGAAAATCTGCCAAAAAAGTGAAATTTTGAAATTGTATCTCTATTTTCTATTAAATCTTGTGCAACACCTAAAGGGTTAACAAAGTTTGTAAAATCAGTTTTGAATACCTTGAGGGGTGTAGTTTCTTAGATGGGGTCACTTTTATGGAGTTTCTACTCTAGGGGTGCATCAGGGGGGCTTCAAATGGGACATGGTGTCAAAAAAACCAGTCCAGCAAAATCTGCCTTCCAAAAACCGTATGGCATTCCTTTCCTTCTGCGCCCTGCCGTGTGCCCGTACAGCAGTTTACGACCACATATGGGGTGTTTCTGTAAACTACAGAATCAGGGCCAGAAATAATGAGTTTTGTTTGGCTGTTAACCCTTGCTTTGTAACTGGAAAAAAAATATTAAAATGGAAAATCTGCCAAAAAAGTGAAATTTTTAAATTGTATCTCTATTTTCTATTAAATCTTGTGCAACACCTAAAGGGTTAACAAAGTTTGTAAAATCAGTTTTGAATACCTTGAGGGGTGTAGTTTCTTAGATGGGGTCACTTTTATGGAGTTTCTACTCTAGGGGTGCATCAGGGGGGCTTCAAATGGGACATGGTGTCAAAAAAACCAGTCCAGCAAAATCTGCCTTCCAGAAACCGTATGGCATTCCTTTCCTTCTGCGCCCTGCCGTGTGCCCGTACAGCAGTTTACAACCACATATGAGGTGTTTCTGTAAACTACAGAATCAGGGCCAGAAATAATGAGTTTTGTTTGGCTGTTAACCCTTGCTTTGTAACTGGAAAAAAAATATTAAAATGGAAAATCTGCCAAAAAAGCGAAATTTTGAAATTGTATCTCTATTTTCTATTAAATCTTGTGCAACACCTAAAGGGTTAACAAAGTTTGTAAAATCAGTTTTGAATACCTTGAGGGGTGTAGTTTCTTAGATGGGGTCACTTTTATGGAGTTTCTACTCTAGGGGTGCATCAGGGGGCTTCAAATGGGACATGGTGTCAAAGAAACTGTCCAGCAAAACATGCCTTCCAAAAACCAAACGGCGCACCTTTCACTCTACGCCCCGCTGTGTGGCCGTACAGTAGTTTACGGCCACATATGGCGTGTTTCTGTAAACGGCAGAGTCAGGGCAATAAAGATACAGTCTTGTTTGGCTGTTAACCCTTGCTTTGTTAGTGGAAAAAATGGGTTAAAATGGAAAATTAGGCAAAAAAATGAAATTCTCAAATTTCATCCCCATTTGCCAATAACTCTTGTGCAACACCTAAAGGGTTAACAAAGTTTGTAAAATCAGTTTTGAATACCTTGAGGGGTGTAGTTTCTTAGATGGGGTCACTTTTATGGAGTTTCTACTCTAGGGGTGCATCAGGGGGCTTCAAATGGGACATGGTGTCAAAAAACCAGTCCAGCAAAATCTGGCTTCCAAAAACCATACGGCGCACCTTTCACTCTACGCCCCGCTGTGTGGCCGTACAGTAGTTTACGGCCACATATGGGGTGTTTCTGTAAACGGAAGAGTCAGGGCAATAAAGATACAGTCTTGTTTGACTGTTAACCCTTGCTTTGTTAGTGGAAAAAATGGGTTAAAATGGAAAATTAGGCAATAAAAGGAAATTCTCAAATTTCATCCCCATTTGCCAATAACTCTTGTGCAACACCTAAAGGGTTAACAAAGTTTGTAAAATCAGTTTTGAATACCTTGAGGGGTGTAGTTTATAGAATGGGGTCATTTTTGGGTGGTTTCTATTATGTAAGCCTCGCAAAGTGACTTCAGACCTGAACTCGTCCCTAAAAATTGGGTTTTTGTAAATTTCTGAAAAATTTCAAGATTTGCTTCTAAACTTCTAAGCCTTGTAACATCCCCAAAAAATAAAATATCATTCCCAAAATAATTCAAACATGAAGTAGACATATGGGGAATGTTAAGTCATCACAATTTTTGGGGGTATTACTATGTATTACAGAAGTAGATAAAAATGAAACTTTGAAATTTGCAAATTTTTCCCAATTTTTGGTAAATTTGACTTTTTTTTATGCAAAAAAAAATATTTTTTTAACTTTATTTTACCAGTGTCATGAAGTACAATATGTGACGAAAAAACAATCTCAGAATGGCCTGGATAAGTCAAAGCGTTTTAAAGTTATCAGCACTTAAAGTGACACTGGTCAGATTTTCAAAAAATGGCCTGGTCCTAAGGTGTAAAAAGGCTGTGTCCCTAAGGGGTTAAAGGAGCTGCAGGAATATCTGGCAAGTACTGGCTGTGTGGTACATGTGACAACAATCTCCAATATTCTTCATATATCTGGGCTATGGGGTAAAGTGGAAAGACAAAAGCCTTTTCTTACGAGGAAAAAAATCCAAGCCAGGCTACATTTTGCAAAAACACATCTGAAGTCTCCCAAAAGCATGTGGGAAAAGGTGGTATGGTCTGATGAAACCAAGGTTGAACTTTTTGGCCATAATTCCAAAAGATATGTTTGGCGCAAAAACAACACTGCACATCACCAAAAGAACACCATACCCACAGTGAAGCATGGTGGTGGCAGCATCATGCTTTGGGGCTGTTTTTCTTCAGCTGGAACTGGGGTCTTAAGCTAGAGGGAATTATGAACAGTTCCAAATACCAGTCAATATTGGCATAAAACCTTCAGGCTTCTGCTAGAAAGTTGAACATGAAGAGGAACTTTAACTTTCAGCATGACAACGACCTAAAGCATATATCCAAATCAACAAAGGAATGGCTTCACCAGAAGAAGATTAAAGTTTTGGAATGGCCCAGCCAGAGCCCAGACCTGAATCTGATTGAAAATCTGTGGGGTGATCTGAAGAGGGCTGTGAACAGGAGATGCCCTCGCAATCTGACAGATTTGGAGTGTTTTTGCAAAGAAGAGTGGGCAAATCTTGCCAAGACTCATACCCAATAAGTGCTGTAATACAATCAAAATGTGATTCAGTATTAGTTTAAGGGTGTGCACACTTATGCAACCATATTATTTTAGTTTTATATTATTATATTATTTTTATATATATTATTTTTCTTCCCTCTACCTAAAAGATTTCAGTTTGTTTTTTAATTGAGTTGTATGGTTTATAGGTCACATTAAAGGTGGAAAACCTTCTGAAATGATTTATCTTTGTCTCATTTCTTTACATCACAGAAACCTGACATTTTAACAGGGGTGTGTAAACTTTTTATATCCACTGTATATATAGAGCATATAATCAATCCATATTAATACTGTACATATATAATAGATAGTGATAGATAAATTACAAAAGATGCTCTGTTTACTTTAAGATTTTTCCAATGTTTTTGGCAGCAAGACCAGTATGGTTTGCCCGGCAGCATTATTCTTTCTAATCAAAAACACTGGAACCCTGAAAGAAATGGATACAGGATAAAGTCTAATTCATCAGGATTTGTTTCAAAAATTGTACAGGTCATGGTTGCATGATGGTAATGTGAACGGAGCTGTATACAAGTAGGTTATATAAACAGTATAATTGCAGTAACAGTGCAATTGATCCAAATTGTCTTCTTCTATTTGCCCGGCAGCCTCTGTTCTATGTTAATGTTTGATAATTGGTAATTTTGTAAATTAGACACAGTGATTTGGCATGCAAGTTCTTTAGCTTTCCAGTGCCTTACGTTATTTTTGTTGCATAGCCCAGTAGAAGTCTATATGATTATATTGCTATATTTCATACTCGAAACCTAAACTCAAGTGACAGAATATTACTTCCTAATCTAATGGATGCATAATGTTGAGCATGTTAGTAAAAAATGTCTTCATCTCTACAGATTTCATCTGCCTGGTGACTTGATTAGATACAATTTGCTTAATAACATGCTCGTCTCATCATTATACCCCAATGGATGCTACATGCAGCCGCCTCTACTTTATAAATGCTTCTGAGATGTGCAATGAATGGCAGACAACAAAAAATCATCTGTTCTTCGTCGAACATTATGAGAAAGATGGAAAATGATGGAACACTTTGTGTTATAATTATTCGTATTGTTCTCATAGGGAGACGACTAATAGATCTGTGCTGCTGCACCAGTGACTAAGTGTCCGACAGGGCCCAGCATCTGTTTTGTTGGTGAGGACATAAATTTGACTTCACTGGGTGATTACATCTGTCAGACCATAGTGGTGTACAGTATATCCGGTGATAGGGGAATAATTGAGGGATTTGAAAGAAAGATTGAGTCCAGACCTTGTATGTAGTTGAACAGCAGCTTTACTTGAGTAAACGTTCATCAGAAACAGTCTTCAAGCTTTGTCTTGGTCCCAGCAGGATTTAGCATGAAACTAGCAAGCAAACTCCACTGTGCTATATCTGTTTTAATAGAATCTTTGCTTTCCTATTGATGCTGCACTTTCTCTCTGTAGTCTGACTCTAAGTTATGCCAGGGAACTTTCCTCCTGGCTCCTGAGGCTCCAAGTTTTAACCTCCATGGCCAGCAGAGCTTAGGGTGCTCTGGCTGGCATGGGCACATCCAGCAGAGACGTGCCCCTGCACACCTGTCCTCTAGCAGGGGGTAAGCTAGACTAACTAGAAACTGGTCCCCACCCCTTCCTGCAGGAAGTGGGATTCCCCACCTCTCTCCAGTGGGGGAGGGGGGGTTAGAATGGAAAGTTCCATCCTATATAAGTATAGCTCTGCTGTGTTTGCTGCCACCTGCTGATGAACCAGGCACATTACATATAAACGGTTACATAACATTAGAAATGCACAGTGTGGAGAACCTGGAATAAATGCATAAGATGACATGAGGTTAGACCAATAGACAGTAGCAGGGTTCAGAAGAGATAACACCACTCTGGGGTGTTACATTCCCCCTTACTTGAATCCAAGCCATTCTTGGCTTGTGCTTAAGGTGTGCTCTAAGGTACCCAAGGAAAATGTGCTGCATAAGAACATACATAGACTGACATAGAGACGGCTACAACTAGGTTCCTGCCCACATGAGTAGGGTGTCTATTCACAGTTTGCCCTCTCGGTATAACCAGTAAACCAAAAAATATACTGCACTAAGCGCTCAAACATTCCACACAGGACTGGGCCAGAGTCGTATATGGAGCGTGGTGGTGTCATGTACTGTAATAACTCCACAATACTATGAGACGCCCGCAAATAGAAGGGTGGCTTTATTCTGTAATCCCTTCCTAGCACCAAAGCCTATAAAAACTTTTCACATGGTCACCTTGATGACTAAACAGGTAGCTAAACATACATATCCATAAGCTGCGCACTAAGCCTTAGGACACACCAAAGTAGGAGAAGGAACCAGTTCTCTCCCAGAACTCCCACAAGGGTTAATCCCTCTACACCCACACATTTTTAGCAGTGGGGTTACCCTTGAATGTGTTAGATCTGCTTGTGATGTACATTATGTCCTCAGAGGCAGTCTATATGAGCTAGAAAGTTAGCTATCTGGCTAACTACATAAAGTCCAAGGTCAATTTAAAAGTGCATACTTGGTCACATTGCGGTCCCTGTAAAAGAGTACATACAATGGGCTAAATATTTGAACGTTACTGAAACTTACTTTAAAAGGGTTAGTGCAAAAATACAGTGCAAATATATGATGCAACAGCATAGTGCAATTAAATTCAAAGCAAGAACCTCCACATTGGATTGAGGTCAGAGCATGTGAGCGTCTGATGTAAGACGTTGGGCTCCGCCTCCCCTCACCTCCGTCTCTCTAGCCGGCTCGTGTTCCTGATGGCGGATGGCTGTTGTCCGGTGTGTGGCGACTGATGGAGGACTCCGCACTTGCGGTCGATGATTGAGATCAGCCGAGGACGCCGATACCAGGGGTGGTGAGATCGTAGGAGATCTTAGGAGCGGAGGAGCGGTGGAGTGGTAGCGCCGCCCTTGTATCGATGAGGCCGGTGAACGCTGCCTGTGTTTTGGCGTTTGAGGTCTGCAGAGGCTGAGATGGCTGGGTGGTGACATCGCTGCTGCCGATCGCTGCTGGCGTTCTTTGCAAGCTGTGCCCCGTTTGTTGAAGAAGAGGTGTCTCCGGTGTCCATTTAATATAGTGGATGGAAGTTTTTTTTTGTCACAACTATTAACATTACAGAAGTGTTGATAGAGTTGGTTGTGAAAAAGTGAAAGTGAGAGCCTGCCGGATACCACCTGTAGTAGGGCGCACTTACAAGCTACTTTTGTCTTTTCTGTGGAAAGCAGAGCAAGGGAGAGGTAAGGGGAAAGGAGGAATAAGGGGTGAAGATTAGTTGCGGATATGTGATGTCAACAACGGGGAGTGATTTCTGCATGATAGAGCTGAACTTTGACGCGGTCCAACCCCCGGTTTTTGAGCATAAGCCCCCTTTTTTGAGTCTGCGATGGTTTAAATACCTTCTAATCCCCTACTAATCCCTGGATTAATTAGGATTAACCCTAAATGTATTAACCTCTCCTGTATTTGCTCCAGTGTTAAATACTGTGGACTTGAAGATCTGCGGACCTTTGCTGTTACTAACCTTCTACTTTGGACTAATATAGAGAAGATCTAAGAAAGTGTCTGTGGACAGGACTGTGTGTTTTTATTTTTAATTTTTAATTTTTTTCCTTCTTTCCGTACCAGGTGCTCTAATAATAACACTTAATAGGATCTGTTACCATCTATTCTCCCTGTTTTAATTGATGTTTTTTATTTATTTATTTTTTTGGTTGGCTAACCTCTCTCTTTCTTTTTTTCTTTTTCCCTTCCCCCCATTCTCCTTTTTTTCCACTGAGAATTAGCCCGTATATACGGGCCCGCTTGCTCGGACTAACTGCTCGGACTAACTGTTTGGACTAAATTGTTGATAAGATATTAACATAAGATATTAACATTGATATTGTAATATATGTCCAAATAGTGTCGTTAGGTTGGCATTAAGAGAATTTGTAAGAGCTATGGGAAAATATTTGGAATTAATTGAGATAGTGGTGAGAAGGGGAAGGGGCTAGAGGTGTAGAGGAGGGAGTGAGGAGTTTAGGTGTGGAGGAGGAGGAGGGCGGAGGGGAGAGAGAAGGGAAAGGGGAAAATAACATCAAAAGTATAAGATGCCCCCAAAGAAGAGAGAGGAACAACGTGCTCCTGGTGGGGGTAGTAGTAGGAGATCAATTTCAGGGTTAGAGACTGGGCAAAAACAACACAGTTTAAGTATATTATTTGACACCAAATTCCCCAGTCTCTACCCCCTTACAGAAAGA
Source organism: Bufo gargarizans (assembly GCF_014858855.1). Lineage (NCBI taxonomy): Eukaryota > Metazoa > Chordata > Amphibia > Anura > Bufonidae > Bufo > Bufo gargarizans. The sequence continues at coordinate 499,985,507 of NC_058082.1, forward strand.
AAAGACTGGACACACAGAGACATATACCCTGACACAGGAGAATGGGATTACAGGTATAACGGAGGATCTAGGAACCCCCGAAGTGGTTCCAGAGATGGATATTAAAATGATGAAAGATATATTTCAGACTGTGTCCAGGACTGAAAACATAGTGGGGAGTATAGTGACACAGATTGGGGCGGTACAGACGGATGTTAGTATAATACGAGGAGATATGGAGAAATTAAGAGAGCGACTACACGAGTTGGAAAAAAGGATTTCACCCTTGGAATATTCGGTAGAGAAATTAAAGAGAGAGGTTGTAAGTTTAAAAGAGATAAATGTTAAAATGGAACAAAAACTAATAAATCAAGAAGATAGATCAAGGAGAGCAAATATAAGATGTGTAGGGATTCCAGAACGGGAAGAAGGGAATAATAGTGTAGAATTTATGGAGCGGTGGATAAAAGAGAACTGTAAGGAGGGAGCTCTCTCCCCCACTTTTGCAATTGAAAGAGCACATAGGGTTCCAGTGAAAAAGATTGTCCCAGGGGATTATCCCAGACATATGGTGGTGAAATGTGTACTTTCTAGGGACCGGGATACAATATTGTCGGACGCCAGAGTTTCTGATAATTACCAGATTCACGGGGTAAAAATAAGACTATTTCCAGATTACTCTGCAGACACTAATACACGCAGGAAGGAGTTTATTAGTGTAAAGAGGAGATTAAGGGAGGTGGGTTTGAAATACAGTTTACTCTTTCCGGCAAAGTTAAGGGTGGAGTATAAAGGAAAGGTCGAATTCTTTCAGACACCTATTGATGCAAATGAATGGTTGGACACGATTGGCGGCTGAGGGGGCTGGGGGTGTGAGGGGGGGGGGGGTCGGGGAGCCATAATGCTGAGCTATGGAGCTGTCCTATCTGCTGAACAGCAGAGGGGGAGCTACTCAGGAAGGGGGGGAGGTATCTTGGGGAGGGGAGAGAGAAAGGGTTGTTTTTTTTTTTTTTTTTCTTTTGCTCTCTTCCCCCTTTGCTAGATGGTTAGGTTTGTCTCGTTGAACGTGAGAGGTTTGCGGGAAAGGATTAAGAGATATGCTGTCTTTGAGTGGATTAGGAGGTTTTTGCCGGCCATCGTCTGCCTCCAAGAGACACACTTGGTTAAAGATTCCCTCATATGGATGGAAAAGGGATGGAGTGTGGAAGGGTATCATTCGGTATATACTACCTATTCTAGAGGGGTTTCAATTTTGGTACATAAAAAGATTAAATTTGAGTGTGTTAAATATGAGGCGGACGATTATGGCAGGTACCTCTTTCTGCATTGTAAGGTGGAGGGGATTGGGATGGTGATTGCAAATGTATATATTCCTCCGCCTTACAACTCAGATGTCTTGTACGAGTTACATAGATTTATGTTGAACAAACAGGAATGTATAATGTTTGCGACAGGGGACTATAATGCTGTAATGGATCCACTCAGAGATAGGGTGTCTGGCGGAGGGGGAAGAGCGCAAAATGTAGATTTTTGTAAAACGGTCCTGGAGTTTAATTGGATTGATGTCTGGCGATATTTAAACCCAGAGGAAATAATGTACTCCTGTTATTCTAAAACACACCAGACTTGGTCAAGAATAGACATGGTTCTAGGAAATAAAAATTTAATGACCCAAAATAAGATAATGCTAAAGTACTTCCCGATGGTTTTGTCCGATCATAGTGCTCTCATAACGGATTTGGATTTGAACAAGAGGCAAAAATTGCCTCTGTTCAAGTTCAACCCTCATTGGTTAATGTATATTTCAGACAAAGAGAGTATAGGATTGGATTTAAAAAAAATTTTGGGGGATAATATTGGCTCTGCTAAAAGATCTATAGTATGGGATACGGCCAAGGCATACCTTAGAGGGTGTTTGTTTAAAAAGGTGAATTGTTTTAGGAAAATTATTAAAGAAAAGGGCAAAGTATTGGAAAATAATTTAGATGAGGCTAGAGCTAGATGTATAAGGAATCCAACTGGAAATAATAAGAAGAAATGGGAGCAAGAACAAGAAAACTTAAAAACATACTATATGGACAAAACAAGGAAGGAATTGCTATTTCAGGGGTTTCAGTTGGCATCGGAGGGTGAAAAGGTTGGAAAAATTCTTGCAGGCATAGTCAAAAACCAGAAAGGGAAAGCATGGATAGGGGCTGTTAAGGATAATAGAGGTGAAATAGTAAGTTCACCGGAGGAAATAAAAAAGGTCTTTGTTGAATATTTTGAGGAATTGTATAAGTCTAGGGTACAATATAACAAAAAAGACCTGGATAATTACTTAGACCAGATTCCTATTCCCGAGATATCTAAAATACAAAAAGAATTCCTGGATAAAGAAATTTCTAATTTAGAGATAGAGGAGGTTCTGGGTCAGGTGAAATTACTAAAGTCACCAGGGTGCGATGGACTTCCTTTTGAAATATATAGAACTTATTCACAGGTGTTAATACCGGAATTAAGGGCGACATTATGTGAGGCCCAAAAAACGGGTGAGTTACCAGAGTCAATGAGTGAAGCAATAATAACTTTGATCCCAAAAAAAGATGAAGACCAATTAGATCCCGGCTCATATAGGCCAATATCTCTGTTGAATACAGATGTAAAGATATTAGCAAAGGTTCTGGCTAGTAGGCTCTCTAAGGTGATTAAAGGTATAATCCATGAAGATCAGACAGGATTTATACCGGGGAGGACAATATATTCAAATATTAGAAGGCTATATCTCAATATTGAAGCAAACAAAACAGAAGTTGGCGAAAAAGCTATACTCTCACTCGATGCACAAAAGGCTTTTGATTGCATCGAGTGGGAGTATTTATGGGCAGTGTTAAAAAGGGTTGGTGTGGGGGAGGGATTTATAAGATGGATCCAACTCATATATTCCAATCCTAGGTCCAGGGTGATGGTGGACGGGAGCTTGTCCCTGCCTTTTGCCCTTTATAGGGGCACCAGGCAGGGATGCCCTCTCTCTCCACTATTATTCGCCATTGCAATTGAACCTTTGGCATGCTTGATAAGAAATAATAAGGAGTATATCGGTTTTCAGTATAAGGATGGAAAGGAAAAATTTATAATGTATGCCGATGATATTTTATTATTTTTACACAACACGGGAGATGAATTTAATAGAGTTATAGATATAATAGATAAATTTGGATTTTATTCGGGATTAAATATAAACTGGGAGAAATCCCATATGATGTTATTAGGTAAGGGTAGCTTTAAATAAATTTTTTCAGAAACAGCACACCGATGTAGTTTGTAATTCAACCTTTATTTACCAGTGGTATATTCTCAAGTTATTTTATGACATTTATTGCTGTCTGCAACGTTTCGGGCCCATTTGGTGCCCTTTGTCAAGCTATAAATGCAAAAAAATAAACACAGGACAATATAATTAAAAACAGAAAGGAAAAAAATTCATATACACATCACTTGGAATTCATATATATACATATATCTCAATTCTCATGAAACATATTATATTATTGCTCCTTAATGGATGGGAATTTTATCCATAATTTGACTATTTTTTCAATAAATCATTCATAATTCATATCCTTCAAAGGACTGTTGCTCATATATGAGGGCTAAGTTAATATCAATTACTAGCATGGTTAGACATATATATGAGAGATGCCCGCATACATCAATTCATTTAAAGAGGGGTTGCGGGGGAGGGGAGGGGTTTGGGTTCTTTGCATATATTGTGCATCAGAATCAAAACTAACATGATTAAAGTAAAATTCATGAGAAATCACAGTTCATAATTCATAACAAGTGAGACATGATTAGACGGCAACATGATTAAGGCATAATTTCAATAGAGCATGATTATAACAAGTGGTATAAAAGGGGGGGGGTTCCGTGGAAAGCAGCACTAGTGGCAGGTTAAATTCATGATTAAACACATGATTACACAGTATAGGCTAGTCAAGGGAAAAAAGGGGGGGTTGTGCAGTTACACACTACACCCCTGTGGACACCTTAGGGGGGGGGGGGGGGGCGGCTAGCATACATGATCCAATACAATGCAATGTAGGAAAGGAGAGGCATGTGGCACGAGTGAGGACCGTAAGCCCCATCAGTGGTGTCTGTCATCTATTTGCAGCGCATAGTAGCGCATAGTAAGCGGACATAAGTGGTCTAAACTAGCGTACTCTGAAGCAGAGTCCTCTGAAACCGAGTCACGTACCTGGATGGCCGGTCTGTATTTTCACGGCGTGCGGTAACTGCGATGCACGCCGTGGTGTATTTATTCAGAGGCCGGATCGGATATCCGGCCATTGCCGGCATGTGAGGGGTGGGTCAGTGTGATGGGGACGGCCCCCGTGAGGGAGGAGCAAGCAGGCCTCAGGTTACTGGGCGCCTGGCGCATGCGCAATAATGCCCTGTGTCCGCGGCGCCATCTTGGCTTCTGGCACTAGAATGGAAAAGAGGGGATCGCGCAGGTCAGGCACTGTAATAAGGTTCCCTATTATGATTTGACATAAGGAGGGGCTAGATCCACTTATAGATGTGACTTCACGTGGGTATACATGATTTTAGCAGAACAATCAGTGTAGGGCACAGTTCTCTGAGGTGCCACAGGCCTCTGCGTATCAGACATATACATTTTCAGTTTCAATCTATAGCTACATCTACAGGCATACTATACCCAGAACGAGTGGTATACAAGTTAGGACTATGGAGGTCTAAAGTAGACGTTCTATATGGGCCCATAGGGATGCGTGGTGGATGAAGATCCTATTAGGAAGAAAAAGGCACATGGGTTAATTATTCATGAAGATAGGCTAGTTTAAGCATATTTATAATCCTTATTTAGACCTCCTGGACCCAACGTCCCCAGACGGCGGATCCATTGCATCTCTCTCAAGTGTAGCATCTCATCACGATTCCCCCCTCTCCTGGGGGTGGGGACCCAATCGATGACCTGAAAACGTAGTTGGCTAGGCGTATGTTTGTGTTCCTGGAAATGGTGTACTAAAGGGGCTTCTTTCTTGTTAGTGCGGATGTTAGATTTGTGTTGACTGATTCTGTCTTTTATTTTTTGTGTGGTCTCGCCCACATATCCCAGGCCACAAGGGCATTTAATGAGATAAATAACATAGTTTGTCATGCATGAAAAGTGGCCCTTAATATAGTACTTTTTCCCTGATGAGGGGTGGGTAAAAGAATTACCTTTTGTGAAAAGGTAATTCTTTTACCCACCCCTCATCAGGGAAAAAGTACTATATTAAGGGCCACTTTTCATGCATGACAAACTATGTTATTTATCTCATTAAATGCCCTTGTGGCCTGGGATATGTGGGCGAGACCACACAAAAAATAAAAGACAGAATCAGTCAACACAAATCTAACATCCGCACTAACAAGAAAGAAGCCCCTTTAGTACACCATTTCCAGGAACACAAACATACGCCTAGCCAACTACGTTTTCAGGTCATCGATTGGGTCCCCACCCCCAGGAGAGGGGGGAATCGTGATGAGATGCTACACTTGAGAGAGATGCAATGGATCCGCCGTCTGGGGACGTTGGGTCCAGGAGGTCTAAATAAGGATTATAAATATGCTTAAACTAGCCTATCTTCATGAATAATTAACCCATGTGCCTTTTTCTTCCTAATAGGATCTTCATCCACCACGCATCCCTATGGGCCCATATAGAACGTCTACTTTAGACCTCCATAGTCCTAACTTGTATACCACTCGTTCTGGGTATAGTATGCCTGTAGATGTAGCTATAGATTGAAACTGAAAATGTATATGTCTGATACGCAGAGGCCTGTGGCACCTCAGAGAACTGTGCCCTACACTGATTGTTCTGCTAAAATCATGTATACCCACGTGAAGTCACATCTATAAGTGGATCTAGCCCCTCCTTATGTCAAATCATAATAGGGAACCTTATTACAGTGCCTGACCTGCGCGATCCCCTCTTTTCCATTCTAGTGCCAGAAGCCAAGATGGCGCCGCGGACACAGGGCATTATTGCGCATGCGCCAGGCGCCCAGTAACCTGAGGCCTGCTTGCTCCTCCCTCACGGGGGCCGTCCCCATCACACTGACCCACCCCTCACATGCCGGCAATGGCCGGATATCCGATCCGGCCTCTGAATAAATACACCACGGCGTGCATCGCAGTTACCGCACGCCGTGAAAATACAGACCGGCCATCCAGGTACGTGACTCGGTTTCAGAGGACTCTGCTTCAGAGTACGCTAGTTTAGACCACTTATGTCCGCTTACTATGCGCTACTATGCGCTGCAAATAGATGACAGACACCACTGATGGGGCTTACGGTCCTCACTCGTGCCACATGCCTCTCCTTTCCTACATTGCATTGTATTGGATCATGTATGCTAGCCGCCCCCCCCCCCCCCCCCTAAGGTGTCCACAGGGGTGTAGTGTGTAACTGCACAACCCCCCTTTTTTCCCTTGACTAGCCTATACTGTGTAATCATGTGTTTAATCATGAATTTAACCTGCCACTAGTGCTGCTTTCCACGGAACCCCCCCCCTTTTATACCACTTGTTATAATCATGCTCTATTGAAATTATGCCTTAATCATGTTGCCGTCTAATCATGTCTCACTTGTTATGAATTATGAACTGTGATTTCTCATGAATTTTACTTTAATCATGTTAGTTTTGATTCTGATGCACAATATATGCAAAGAACCCAAACCCCTCCCCTCCCCCGCAACCCCTCTTTAAATGAATTGATGTATGCGGGCATCTCTCATATATATGTCTAACCATGCTAGTAATTGATATTAACTTAGCCCTCATATATGAGCAACAGTCCTTTGAAGGATATGAATTATGAATGATTTATTGAAAAAATAGTCAAATTATGGATAAAATTCCCATCCATTAAGGAGCAATAATATAATATGTTTCATGAGAATTGAGATATATGTATATATATGAATTCCAAGTGATGTGTATATGAATTTTTTTCCTTTCTGTTTTTAATTATATTGTCCTGTGTTTATTTTTTTGCATTTATAGCTTGACAAAGGGCACCAAATGGGCCCGAAACGTTGCAGACAGCAATAAATGTCATAAAATAACTTGAGAATATACCACTGGTAAATAAAGGTTGAATTACAAACTACATCGGTGTGCTGTTTCTGAAAAAATTTATTTAAAGCTACAATCTCACTCCGCGGGTGGAAGGAGGTAACAAGAGACGAGCACCCACAAAAGCCATTCAAATTAGACGTGTGCTGAGGTGTCATTACGATTAAGAAGTTATTAGGTAAGGGGCCACCACAGAATTTTGTAAAGGTGCATGTACTTGAACAACACGAGAATTTTAGGTATTTAGGCATACAGATCTCTACAAATATTCAAGATTATGAGAAATTAAATATACTTCCTTTAATAAAAGAACTTAGAACTAAAATACATATCTGGAAAAAATTGCCACTATCAATTCAGGGTCGGGTGAATTTAATAAAAATGATTTTCCTTCCCAAAATTCTATATGTTTTGCAAAATTCCCCAATGTGGTTGCCCAGAAAGTTTTTTGGGTTGCTAGATACTTTAATGGGGGATTTTATTTGGAAAGGCAATACTCCTAGGTTAAAGAGACAGGTCCTTCAACTCCCAGTAAGAGATGGTGGTTTAGCAGTTCCAAATTGGATTTTTTATTATTTGATAACACAATATACTCAGATAAGCGGAACTTTAAAAGGAACGGTGGGGAGGGATGAGTTAATGAAGATGGGGTGGTTAGGGGAAATAAACTATTTAGAGGTTTTGGAGTCAGGAATATTAGGAAAAGATAATACAGAAAATAAGTTAATGAATTTAATGGGTAACACATGGGTGGAACTGAAAAAAAAATATGGATATTGAGGGTTTTTTAAATTACACACCTATTTGGAACAATATAAACCTAAAGGAAGTGCAAAAGATTAAATCTTATATAGATTGGGAAAAAAAGGGGGTCAAATATTTAGGGCAATTATTTGAGGAAGATATATTGAAGGACTTTGCCACCTTGGTAACAGAGTTTGGGATCCCTCAAAAGGATAGGTTTAAATATTCCCAGTTAAAAAACGCGGTTAAGATACCAGTTAACTCAAATAAATACAGAAAAGAACAATCAAATAGAATACATAGATTTACTAGTGGAGAGGAAAAAAAGGGACTGACAAAAAAAAAGTATGGAATTTTGATGGAGGCAAAAAAAGAAAGGATCATAATATCAGCTAGAGGAAATTGGGAAAAGGATCTTTTATCTCTTTCGGAAGATAAGTGGGTTGATGCCCTTAGAAGTTATGTGGGGGTCTCAGAAAGGGCTTCACATAAAATCTCGCAATTTTTTATTCTCCATAGGCTACATCGTTCTCCCTGGTTGTTAAAGAAAATGGGGGTTAGAACCTCGGATAAGTGCCCAAAATGTAGGGCTGAGAGGGCGGATCTTATACATTGTTTTTGGAGATGCCCAAAATTGATCAGATATTGGAAGGAGATTGTAGAGACTATAGCATTATTTTTGGGTATCCAAGTTCCAGAGGATACGGTGGTCTGTATACTGGGGGCTACCGCACATATTAGGTTAAATAGAGAGGTACAGTCGGTTTTGAATAAGGTATTGTTTCAGGCTAGACTGTTGATACTTCGAAAATGGATAAATAAAGATCCCCCCACAGTAGGACAGTGGCAGGAAGCTGTACACGATTTGATTAGATTGGAACAGGGCATGGAGAGATCGAGGGATAGACAGGAAAAACTGGATAAAATCTGGAAAAAATGGTTGAACCAGGGCCAAGTTGTTTGAATTTTTTATTTTTTTTCTCTCTCTCTCTTCAGTGGGGCGGGTGGTATTTGGGTAAAAATGATATATGTAAATGTTTAAACAAATGTAAAATGTTTTTGTAATATGGACCCTTTGGACAGTCCATATGTGTACTTGTATCTGTTTTTGGTATATTGGAAAAGATAAATAAAAAATATATATTTAAAAAAAAAATCAAAGTAGAGTCTTTTTCTTTAGTGCTGGCGGATCAAGTGCACCAAACTGTAACAAGTAGTGCAAAAGTCCTTTGTAATCCACGTGAGGTAATAATGTCAATATTTGTAATCTACATGGGTATAATGGAAAATAGCAGCAAATTTTGATGAGAACCCTTTAAGCAAAAGGGAGCTCCCACTTAACCTGAGAAGGGGGGGGGGGGAGGGATTGGAGGAAACTTGGAGGTATTTTGTGCAGATGGGGGAGTCCTGACAAACATGTCCATCTGGGTGAGGAACAAACAGGGCAACAATGTTGGTTATGTGTTAGAGAAGACACTAGTAGCTTGTGATAAGGCAGAACTTGGTTTATTTGTGTGGATTAAGTTCCAAACATACAAAACATTTCAACAAACTGTAACAGCAGTCATCTTGGTATAGAGAGAGAGAGAGAGAGAAACCAACACGTTTTACAGATTTACACAACTGGTAACCTTAATGTACAGTGCCATCTACTGGTCAAGTGATAATAATACACAATACTGTATATGGTACATGCTGTTGCACCCCTAACACCCCTTCTCAATGGAATGTGCATAATTATATGACTTTCAGTCTCTTTTGTAGAAAACAATGACGTTCCCTTGGCAAAGGTTTGGTGAGTGCGTCTGCAGTCATCTCCTCTGATGGACAGTACTGGATGTTGATAACTCCTTGTTCTTGCATGTCCCTGAGCAGATTATATCTTACATCAATGTGCTTGGTTCTTGGGTTAATCTTCTCAGAGTGTGTAAGCTTTATGTATCCTGTGTTTGATGTGTTTTAGCAGCGTATGATAGCCTGCGGGGTGGTATCCCTTTTGTCATCCGAGAGGATCTTCTGATTTCTTGTTCTTCAGTGGATTCTACTGGCTTGTTGATTGTAAGTTCCACTTCTTGTTCTGGCTCTTGTCCTGCTTCGCATGGGTCAGCATTTCTTGCTGATTCAGTGCGCAAATCCTCTCCACATTTTTCAAGAATTGTATTATCTGATGCTTCACTTTCATCAAAATAAACACTGCGGCTTACTGTGACCTTGTTGGTCTTTGGACAAAGGATTATATGTCTCTTACTCTGCTCACTGCAGCCCACCAGAATGCCTTCTATGGAATTGTTATCCAACTTGGAGCGTTTCTCACTTGGAATGTAGGCAACTAGGCATATGCTTCACAGCCAAACACTCTGATGTGCCCTACGTTAGGTTTTGATCCATTCCACATTTCATATGGTGTACTCTCAATAGCTTTTGATAGGAGCTCGTTTTGTAGGTATGTTGCAGTCATTATCGCTTCTCCCCAGTAGGTAATGCAGCGTCTGAAATCATACATCTGGTCATTTCTACAAGGGTGCGATTCTTTCTGCTACGCCATTTTGCTCAGAAGTGTATGGTACAGTTGTTTGGTGTATAATACCTTGTTTCTTTAGGTATGATTCCATCTCTGTACTCATATATTCCCCTCCATTGTCAATGTGTATTATTCCAGGTTTCCTTTGAAACTTGAAAACTTGAAACTTGCTTGTCATAGCTACAAACTCTTGAAGTTTTTCTAATGTCTAACTTTTGTGCTTCTTCTTATTGTGTACCTAGAATAATCATCGCTGAAAGTTGTGGTGGTTTTCATTGGTCCGCACACATCACTGTGTATCAGTTCCATGGGTTTAGTGGTTTTTGTCTGACTGGTCTGTGGTCTGGGTTTCGATGCCCCAATCTACTATGCCACAGCTGGATGCACTTGTGGGTTATGAGTTGCCGCTTTAGCCTTCTCACTTTCAGTGACGAGTTTGTACAGTTGTTCATTTAACCTTCCTCTTGCTAAAATTAGAGCAGAGGATTGTTGGAATACCTATCACTCGTAACGGAGCTAGAGGATTACCCAGAACAAGCCGGGACCATTCAACACAAAGCCGCGACCACGTGACAACCTACGTCACTTCACAGACGCGAACCACGCCTCCTGGCGTCCCTAGCAACACAGGCTACACCACCGACACCGCCGATCCAGGACAGCCACCGAGGGAGAACCAATCACCGCTAGAGGACCGAATACTACGCTGGGTGAAGGGTAAGTGACCTCTGCAGCCAGAGAAAGTGCGGGACGCCGCACTCAGGCACAGAGCACCCCTTAATCCCACAGTACCTGCATGATAACTATTATAGCATCCTAGGATACAATATACATATGCACATGTTTGCGGCTGTATGAATCACAATTGACTTATGAAATTGAGTCACATCATGTACCCTCTATGGAATAACATGGATCCTAAGGCGTATTATCCAATCTTTTATTCATCTAGAGAATAATATTATAAAATAATAAGACTACCTTAGATCAAGGAGCAATACAGACTATTCCAAAACTACGGACTATTTCTTTATTTTTATTTTTATATTTTTTTTATTTTTTATGGATAGTCTTATCTACCCATATAAGGACATTCCTAGCGCATCATTTTTTCTAGCGCACACAATTTTATTCATATAATTTTATCCATATAATTATATCTCCCAGCGCATCATCTTCATAGCGCATATTTCTTATCCATACCTACAAATTCCCATACCTTCTTCCCTACCAGCTGGCAACCATTGAATGATTATCCACCCATCTCCATATTTATTGAATATTTTTAATATACCTTACAGCCATTTTATATAAATAAATTAATTTATTGACCCAAATCAGAGTGTGCCTGCTTACTCTCTTTCTTTTATATTATCTACTCCTGACTGGGTGAGTCAGTTTTAGCAGCTCTGCACCTCGATCATTATCCTGAGCGGTAGAGCCGTCTATTCTACATATTTTCTTGCTAAAATTAGCTTTCTATTTTGAATTCTGCATTCATTGCCTCTGAACTGGACAGCGAGTCCATTGCTTGCAAGGGTTTTAACTGATAGGAGGCTTCCTTCTAGACTTGGAACATACAGAACATTCTTTACTAGGATGCTCTGCTTGCCCCCTGATGACGTTTTGCAGTTCAGAAACCTCTGACCGTTACCTTCTGCTGTAATAATTTTCCCATTTGCTAGGAAGACTTTATCTTTTACACTAAAATCAATTTCTGTGAAGAATGTCTTGTCGCTTGTCATGTGACTTGTTGCCCCTGAATCAATGTACCATCCGTGTGAGGTACTATTCTGAGTCACTTTAAAAGTACCACTCCATGATGCACTTTCATTTTCTTTCATGACCGATTTAGCTCTTTCTCTATTGGGTAGCTCCCGCTTTTGCTGCACAGCTTTCCAGATTGAACAGTTATTTTTCAGATGACCAGCCTTTTTGCAGCGAAAACATACCCTGGTTTCTTTGCTTTGTCTTATGCCTTCATGCACCTTCAGAGCTGCCTCTGATCTCTCGTTCTCTTTGCTATGTAGATTTCCCTTTCTACTGCTGTATTCATCACTTAGTTTTCCCTTAACATATTCTAGCGTCAGTTCAGTTACCGGTCTAGTTTGTAGAGCATTTATAAGGGCACTGTATGATTCTGGAAGGCTGCATAGCAGTAATGCTACTACATGATTGTCTTTCATTTCTTCACCTATTGCACCCAGCTGGTCCACAATCTCTAGCATAGCCTTTACAAGGTCACCCATTTCCTGCCCTCTTTCCAGCCTCATCTTATACAGTTTGCGCAGCAGATATAGTTCACTCTTTAGGCTTGCACGTTCATGCAGTTTTTTGTAATGCAGTCCTCATACCTTTAGCTATGTTTTCTTTCCTTATATGAATGAGTTGATTATCCTCCACTAACAGGATTATGACTGCTTTTGCTTGCCTGTTTTTTCTGTCCCATTCTTCCGGGTTGTCATTGGGTCTGTGTGTATCTAGTACCTGCCACAAGTCATCTTTGGATAACAACATTTCAAGCTCAAACTTCCATAGCTGGTAGTTGGTATTTTTGAGCTTTGCTATTGTAAACTTCATATCTGAAGCACTTGCCATCTTTCAGTGAATTGGATGCAGCTCTTGTTTCCTCAAACAGGATTTGGTAGGATCGTAGAATATAGTGCTAATGTATTTGTTTTTAGAATATTCGTCATTTTCTCCATCTAAACACATGATTCCTCCCTGCCTCTTGTTTGTGGGCCAATTAGTCATTGGCCCACAAGCAACCACAAGCAAGAAGCAGGGAGGAATCATGTGTTCAGATGGAAAAAATGATGACTATTCGATATAACGAATATATAGCACTATATTAAAAATATTAGCAAATTCTCGAAGTGGTGATATTCAAGATAGAAATTTGCTTTTCAAATATTCGTGCTCAACACTAGTGGTCACACTGGCTATGGCTGCAGTTACCTTTTCTTTGGACGTGCCGGAACCTCCTGCCAGGGCAAGGGAGCTCAGGATCTCTTGCTGTAGGGGCTGCAGCCAAGGGATTTCCATTGGCGGTGATGGAGGTCTTGGTTTACTTGTCGCGGCCGATACAATTTTCCACGGTAATTTGTAATTTACCACGGTTGGATTGTAAGAAAATGCGGCTGCTGACAAGCTTCCCAGCTGGACAGTTAGAGGCAGGGGCATACCTGGGATCAGAAGCTCCGGACGAGACTGTGGCTTCTCTTCGAAGCAGAGGACTCCCTCTGCTGTCTCTTGGCGGTAGCGCACGCGGCCTGCGGCAGCTGGTTCTTCCTGCAAGCACTCAGGTACCGGCAATGGGAAGAGGGGCTTGGATAGGAGGGTAACTCCGGTAGCGAATGGTCCCTTGAGGGAGTCCATGGGAGTGTACTCCACATTGTCCCCCGCATACAAGCTGTGATGTACCTGGGGCAGGTAGGGGCGTTTCACAGATCTGCGGCCCACAAACAACTCCTCACCATTCTTGACATCCGCCAGGAAGCCGCTCCCTCGCTCCACTGAAAACCAGATGACAGTGCCCCGGCGGTGCTCCAGCTCTGGAATCCCCAGCTGTAGGTAGTCCAGGACATGGACCACCCAGTCCTCAATGGCTTCTTGTACTCTGCCATGGTCTGGGCGTGTGATATAACCTCTCTTGGGACCATCGGGTTCAGCTGAGAGAAGGAACAGATCTTCCTGGGTGGTGTAGTGGACACTCCTGCCGCCTCCACTGCACTTGCCAGCGAGGTGGACGCCTTGGACCTGCTGTACTTGCGATATTCGTATCTCCTGCAGGGCAGCCTGCATTTCGGGTTCATCACTTTCCCACACCATTTCACCCCAGTTGAACCGCAGTGGACACGCCATCTTGCCGTCCTCTGTCTCTTTAGCACACACTGGTAAAGGAGGAGGAGTCTTAGGGGTGGATTCTTCACTCTGTACATTTGCACTGGGCAGTTCCCGGTGGGCATGGCTGTCGCTTCTTGCTCTTGGGATGGGTGTTGTCACGGATGTAGTAGGGGAGAACACCAAAATACAACAAGAAGGAAGGGAAAAGACAATAGGCCTCACCGCTAAGGAAGGAAAAGGGTCACCACCTATAAAACCCTGCTCCTGGCCCTAACTCCTATCCGTATGGGCACCTCCCGATGGTAGAGATGCCCATACACAGGAATCTAGAAAACCCTGGTGGCCCTCGGATGCCTTAATGGTAATGACAGGGCAGAGACAACCCGCTCTTTCCCTGGTGAAGGAACCAGCGTCTCGCTGAGGCCTAGCAAACAAAGGTGGGGGGAATACAAAATACAACAAATGGAACACTTAACTTCTGAGGCTGATGGATGATGGATGAACAGGACTTCAACCAGAACCACACTCCATCTCCTCCAAAAACCAAATGAAGCTATCCAGAGCAAGGAGTGATGGTTAAAGACATACTTAATAGGGGGAGGTAAAGGTCACATGATCCACACCTGAACAGGAGGTGTGGACATATAAGCAACACGCAGACAAAGTTAAACCAAAACCAAAAGAGGCTGTCAGATCACTAATGTGCAGATAATGTTTCAGACCTTCTAAAACCTGTCACCGGTGTGACAGGCGTCTCCCTGTTTTTCCACTTTTGATGTACAAGAAGAACATAAGCCATCACTGGTCAAGATGGCTAATTTACCCCTCGGATGCTGTCGCACACTTTCATGTGCCTGTCGCTCTGCAATAAATGTAGTAAAGTCAGTTTTAGGGGGTTCTCTGATAATTCTGTAGGCCTTGTAGTATAGAGGCACGCAATTAAATCCTGTTCGTGACGCCAATTACAACGGGCGGTCTCCCCCTAGGGCCCTATAATAACGTGCGTCCTAGGTTTAGGAATGCGGAGTGGTATAGTGCGTCATAAAATGGTATAGTGCGTCTCTCTATGTGTGTCACGGTGCGCCTACCTGGATACCGCTGGACCCCAGGCTTTGGCTCCGAAGCAATAAATAGGGGGAATAATTAAGGGATTCAAAAGAAAGATTGAGTCCAGACCTTGTATGTAGTTGAACAGCATCTTTTCTTGAATAAACATTCATCAGAAACAGTCTTCAAACTTTGTCTTGGTCCCAGCAGGCTTTAGCATTAAACTGACAGGCAAATTCCACTCTGCTATATATGTTTCTCTCTGACTCTGCTATACTGACAGGCTTAAATAGACTCTTTGCTTTCTTCTTGATGCTGTGCTTTCTCTCTGTAGTGTGACTTTAAGTTATGCCAGGGAATTTTCCTCCTGGCTCCTGAGGATTCAAGCTTTGGCCTCCATGGCCAGCAGAGCTTAGGGTGCTCTGGCTGGGCAGAGACGTGCCCCTGCACACCTGTCCTCTAGCAGGGGGTAAGCTAGACTAACTAGAAACTGGTACTCACCCCTTCCTGCAGGAAGTGGGATTCCCCACCTCTCTCCAGTGGGGGAGGGGGGGTTAGAATGGAAAGTTCCATCCTATATAAGTATAGCTCTGCTGTGCTGCCACCTGCTGATGAACCAGGCACATTATATATAAACAGTTACATAACATTAGAAATGCACAGTGTGGAGAACCTGGAATAAGTGCATAAGATGACATGAGGTTAGACCAATAAAGACAGTAGCAAGGTGCAGAAGTGGTGATACCACTCTGGGGTGTTACACATCTAATACCTATTCGGGCTCTTTGAGGTCATGACATAGAGCTGGCATTCCTAGGCTGGCATACTCTTGGTTAGATCACAGGAGGGTTCCAGACAAGCTTTATTTCCCTTTTAGTCCTAGCTGCTCTGATGTATGAGACAGCATTGAAACTACCATACACTTCAGCAGGTTAGTTTGTTCCCGGATGGTAATGTCTTCCTACCAGCTTGGCGGGCCAGCTGTGTGACTATTTCACGCTGTTGCTCTAATCTCATAATGTTATTTGATCTTCTTCTACAAAGGAAATGTGCGATATCCTTGTGAGTCTAAAAACCACTTGTGAAAAACATCATACGGGCTGGCACTGCTATTAATTACATTTGTGATGTCTTGATCCACGCTAGAATGACACAAAGGGTTAATTTTCTTTCTGTTTTTTATTAGAAACTCCTGGCCATGACAAACAGCCTGCTACATTCATGCCCCACAGAGACCCGCGCCCCCTTTCTCCCAGACAACAGCAGGCAGATGCTGACTTTAGTCCTTGGAGTTAAAATCAGTGTACTAGTTTCTATGGACACAGCAACTGATCTGCAGCTCTTTGCATTCCCAAAGTGGAGACATAATAAAGAATAAATGCTGAAATGGGCTCTGGGTGATTAGCTTCGAATTACCATGTGCATAATTTAAAACAATTTAAATAGCTATTGCTGCGTTCACATTAGACCTGTTGGAGATGTCTCATACCAGCTTTTATTTATTTATTCATTTTATGCATTTTTATCCTCAAGAAATAGTTGGACAATTCCTTTCCCAAATTGAACGCAGAATGTTTTTTGCACAGACAGAGCTCTCTGCTCAGTGGGACTTCTTTAACCTGTCCCAAGTTTATAAAGGAACTGAAATAGGGCTTCTATACGTGAAACAAACAATAGGGCGACACAGTGTTCTACCTCTCAATGCGCCACTTTGAACCCTTTAAGACTGTACGCAATTTCATGATAATTGTTAGATATTTCGGGTCATAATGTTTTAATTATTTTTTTGTTCACATAGAAAAATGAGGGCTTGTTGTTTGAGGGACAAGTTGTACTTTTTAATGGCGACATGACACCCCAAAATTCAAATTGGGTGGAATTGTAAAAAATGCAATTCCACAATAGATTTATGGGCTTTGTTTTTACTGCGTTCCCAATGTGATAAAACTAATCTGTTACCTTCATTCTATGGATTTCAATGGTACCGATTTATATAGTTTCTCTTGCGTTTTAATATTTAGAAAAATAAAGGAAAAATGTATTTTTTTTGGTATGGCCATATTCTGACCCCCCATAACTTTGTTGCATTTATGTCTACGGAGCTGTGTGACGGTTAATTTTTTGCTGGGTGATATGTAGGTTTTATTATTACAATTTTGAGGTGTGTATGTGTTATGATAGAGAGCATTGTACCCTGAACTCTCTCGTCCCACTGTTCCTACCTACTTGCATTATCTGCTCTAGACAGCGGCCCACAACTAGTTCACAGTACCTTCCTGAATAAGCACAGGGGTCTATACAGGAGGAAAGGTGAGGAGGAAAATAATAAACTGTTGATAGAACAGCAGCCAAGAAAACAGGAATAAGACAGAAACAGGCAAGAAGAGTCAGAGCAAGGGAGACAAAGCCAAACCGAATCAGGAACCATAAATCAGAGTCGGAACTGCACCAAAGTCGATATCAAGAGAGCAGACAGGGAAAACCAGAAATAGACAGATCAGATACAATACCAAGCTAGGGTCAAAATCAGGAGGAAACATCAGGCAAAGGTCAGGGTCCAAATCATAGGTCAAGAATCCAGTAGACAAAATACTAGGCTAGTGAAGTGATCCAGAAGAATAACACCAATCACAGGCAATCTGTGGCCAGCAGATTGACTGTTTAAATAGGCCACATTTCCTAGTCACGTGACGCATACGATGTAACATGACCAGTGACATCTGAGCTTTGGACGTGCCAGCACCATTCCTGATTGGCCGGCTACCTTGCACAAGGAGCGCTTAGCCTGTTACTGGGGCAACCAGACACCAGCAGTGCTGTCTGCTGGTCCCAGATCGGGTTTGACAGTATGGCTATTTGATCACTTTTTATTCAATTTTTTGCGAGGTTAAGTGACAGAAAACAGCGAACTGGCCATTTGGATTTCTTTCCATGTTACGGCATTCACCATACAAGATAACTTTTTTCTGATTTTAATAGTATAGACTTTTTGGGGCGCAACAATACCTATGATTTTATTTTATTTTTTAATAATGGGAAAGGGGGTGAATTTATTTATTTATTTTGACACTTATTTTAAGTCCCCCAGGGGACTTTAACAGATGATCATTAGATTGCTTCTCCCTTAGATTGCATAATATTTCGGTCTATGGGAGAATCAAAATGTTCCTATGGAGGCCTGCTACAAGAAGGGTTCAATAGGAACATAAATGTGGCAGGTTTCAGATCCTTCAGAGGTCCCAAGACTGAAATAGCAATGGAATGACTCGAGGAAGTCTTTCGGGCTCTGAGAGTCAAAACATAATCACATTCTCAGAATAAGAAGAGAGAATAAACTGTTATTTCTCATATGTGTGAATTTCATATATGTAAAGGTAATTGCACTTCAAACAGGGTAAAAATGCTATTTTTAGTCCATAAAAAGGAATCCCCGTACAGCTGACTGCTATAGAAAATCCTGTTATATTCCAGGATCACTGGTAGATTTGTCTGACTTATCAAGGGCTGTTAAGTAGGTTTCTTTGTGGTTAATTAAAGTAGTGTAAAATGTCCAGTGCAGTATTTATCAAAGCCTTCGGAGGTCCTGTTAAAGATTTCTGCAGTTGTTGTGCCTGCATTTCTTGTAGATATGCCAGAGGAGGACTGTCAGAGGGAGTTAAGAGGGTAATTACACCCCAGGCCATTTTTGTTCCTATAGGTGAGAGCCAGATTCTAGTACTTGCATGTCTAAAATTGAAGTAATACGTGATATGAAAAATACAGATAAGCTACCATAAATCCATTCAATATGCAATGTGACATTTCATAAAATTGCACACAAAATGCAGAAAAATAATACACCAGTTCACAGAAGATAAAACCTATTTTATCCAGGGAAGACAAATTGAATTGTCACTATTTTCAGCAGACATGTCATGTCTGAGGGTATATCTTATGTATACAAAGCACTGCTAGGCAGGTAGATAATTTTTGTCAGACTTGTTTAACGTGTATCCTTGAGGGGCGGCAAAGAAAACAGGATATTAGGTCACTGTATTGGTGTAGCCTCTTTAGATACAACTTGATCCACTGCTATATCTACAGGCTGATAATTGTCCCCCAAAAAACAAAATAAAAAAACAAAAACAAAGTGGAGTAAAATAATCCAGAGAACTACTTGGTTTAGTTAGCTCATGTAATGTACATGGAAAATATGTTGAGGAATTGAGAGGTAGAAGATGCTAATGCAATGAACCCCAAAAATTTACATTCCTAGATTTACTTTCATTTTAAACTGTATGGAATACTTAGTCAGCCACCCCTGCCATATAATGCATTGGAAACCTCTTCAGACCCTTTAAATTTTTTCATTTTTTGTTATGCTGCTGCCTTGTGCTAAAATTAAAAAAAAGTTTACATTTTCCTTCAACAATTTGCACTCAATCCATCTTTATAAAACAAATGAAAAAAGAAAAGGTTTGCAAATTTATGACAAATGAAACGCTAAAATGTTGTAAAGACAGATGTATTCAGACCCTTTGCTATGACACTTGAAATTTAGCTTTGGGGACTTAGAGTCCACCTGTGGTAAATTCAGTTAATTGGACATGATTTAGAAAGATACACCCCTGTTTATATAAGGTCTCACAGCTGACAATGCATATCAGAGCAAAAACCACACCAGGAAAAAACTGCCTGTAGATCCCAGAGATATGGTGTTCTGGAGGCACAGATTTGGAGAAGGGTACAAAAAGATTTCTGCTGCACTGAAGGTTCCCAAGAACAAAGTGACCTCCATAATCTTCCTAGAGCTGGCTGCCCCACCAAACTAATCAGGGGAAAAGGGCCTTGGTAAGAGAAGTGACCAAGAATCCAATGGTCACTCTTGCTGAGCTCCTGCGTACAGATGGGAGAAACTTCTAGAAGGTCAACCATCATGCAACATTCCATCAATTTGGGCTTTATGGCAGAGTGGCCAGAAAGAAGCCTAGCCTCAGTAAAAGACACATGAAAGTTTGCAAAAAAAGTAGCATCAATTATAAGCATCATGTCTGGAGAAATATCCTCCCTACAGTGAAAAATGGTGGTGACAGGACCATGCAATAGGGGTGTTTTTCAGCAGTTGGGACAGGAAGACTGGTCAGGGTTGAAGGAAAGCTGAATGAAGCAAAGTACAGAGATATTCTTAATGAAACCCTTCTCCATAGTGCTCTGGAGATCAGACTGATCTGAAGGTTTACCTTCCAACAAGATAATGACCCTAAGCACACAGCCAAGTCAACACAGGAGTGGCCTAGGGATAACTCTGGGGATGTCCTTAAGTGGCTCAGCCAGAGCCCTGACTTGAACCCAATTGAATATCTCTGGAAAGACTTGAAAATAGATGTCCACCAATGGTCCCCATCCAACATGACAGAGCTTGAGAGGATGTGTAGAGAAGAATGGCAGAAAAAAACCTAAATCGTACTAATTCCACTGAGGAGGAATGGGGAAGAATGCTCAGGAACCCTGTTCTTGTGAACCTCAGGGATCAACCATTTACCACTAGGGATGAGCGAACTCGAACTGTATAGTTCGGGTTCGTACCGAATTTTGGGGTGTCCGTGACACGGACCCGAACCCGGACATTTTCGTAAAAGTCCGGGTTCGGGTTCGGTGTTCGTCGCTTTCTTCGCGCTTTTGTGACGCTTTCTTGGCGCTTTTTGAAAGGCTGCAAAGCAGCCAATCAACAAGCGTCATACTACTTGCCCCAAGAGGCCATCACAGCCATGCCTACTATTGGCATGGCTGTGATTGGCCAGAGCACCATGTGACCCAGCCTCTATTTAAGCTGGAGTCACATAGCGCCGCCCGTCACTCTGCTCTGATTAGCGTAGGGAGAGGTTGCGGCTGCGACAGTAGGGCGAGATTAGGCAGATTAACTCCTCCAAAGGACTTGATTAACTGATCGATCTGCAGCTGTGGATCATTGAGCTGCTGATCCTCAATTGCTCACTGTTTTTAGGCTGCACAGACCGTTTGTCAGTCTCATTTTTCTGGGGTGATCGGCGGCCATTTTGTGTCTTGTGGTGCGCCAGCACAAGCTGCGACCAAGTGCATTTAACCCTCAATGGTGTGGTTGTTTTTTGGCTAAAGCCTACATCAGGGTGAAGCTGTCACACCAAGTGCATTTAACCAGCAATAGTCTGTTCATTTTTTGGCCATATACAAAATCAGGGGCAAGCTGCGCCTGTCACCAAGTGCATTTAACCCTCAATGGTGTGGTTGTTTTTTGGCTAAAGCCTACATCAGGGTGAAGCTGTCACACCAAGTGCATTTAACCAGCAATAGTCTGTTCATTTTTTGGCCATATACAAAATCAGGGGCAAGCTGCGCCTGTCACCAAGTGCATTTAACCCTCAATGGTGTGGTTGTTTTTTGGCTAAAGCCTACATCAGGGTGAAGCTGTCACACCAAGTGCATTTAACCAGCAATAGTCTGTTCATTTTTTGGCCATATACAAAATCAGGGGCAAGCTGCGCCTGTCACCAAGTGCATTTAACCCTCAATGGTGTGGTTGTTTTTTGGCTAAAGCCTACATCAGGGTGAAGCTGTCACACCAAGTGCATTTAACCAGCAATAGTCTGTTCATTTTTTGGCCATATCCCAGTCTAATTCTGTCACTAAATCCATACCGGTCACCCAGCGCCTAAATACTAGGCCTCAAATTTATATCCAGCTAAATCTGTCCCTAGTGCTGTAGCTGGGCGAGTTATTTAGTGTCCGTTCAAGCACATTTCTTGTTCTGGGTTGAAATACAATTCCCAATTTAGCAATTTCATAATTTAGTGGTTCCTGCTATATCAGAGCTATTTGAAATCTATCCCAAAAAGGGTATATAATATTGAAGGTGCACATTGGGTCATTCAGAATAACTTCACACACACCCGCTACTGTGTATTTCCAAGTCTAATTCTGTCACTAAACCCATACCTGTCACCCAGCGCCTAAATACTAGGCCTCAAATTTAAATCCCTCTAAATCTCTCGTTACCCACCGCTGTACTGTTGTTGCTGGGCAAGATATTTAGTGTCCGTCAAAGCACATTTTTTGTTCTGGGTTGAAGTACAATTCCCAATTTAGCAATTTCATAATTTAGTGGTTTCTGCTATATCAGAGCTATTTGAAATCTATCCCTAAAAGGGTATATAATATTGAAGGTGCACATAGGGTCATTCAGAATAACTTCACACACACGCTTCTGTGCATTTCCAAGTCTAATTCTGTCACTAAATCCATACCGGTGACCCAGCGCCTAAATACTAGGCCTCAAATTTAAATCCCTCTAAATCTCTCGTTACCCACCACTGTACTGTTGTTGCTGGGCAAGATATTTAGTGTCCGTCAAAGCACATTTTTTGTTCTGGGTTGAAGTACAATTCCCAATTTAGCAATTTCATAATTTAGTGGTTTCTGCTATATCAGAGCTATTTGAAATCTATCCCTAAAAGGGTATATAATATTGAAGGTGCACATAGGGTCATTCAGAATAACTTCACACACACGCTTCTGTGCATTTCCAAGTCTAATTCTGTCACTAAATCCATACCGGTGACCCAGCGCCTAAATACTAGGCCTCAAATTTAAATCCCTCTAAATCTCTCGTTACCCACCGCTGTACTGTTGTTGCTGGGCAAGATATTTAGTGTCCGTCAAAGCACATTTTTTGTTCTGGGTTGAAGTACAATTCCCAATTTAGCAATTTCATAATTTAGTGGTTTCTGCTATATCAGAGCTATTTGAAATCTATCCCTAAAAGGGTATATAATATTGAAGGTGCACATAGGGTCATTCAGAATAACTTCACACACACGCTTCTGTGCATTTCCAAGTCTAATTCTGTCACTAAATCCATACCGGTGACCCAGCGCCTAAATACTAGGCCTCAAATTTAAATCCCTCTAAATCTCTCGTTACCCACCGCTGTACTGTTGTTGCTGGGCAAGATATTTAGTGTCCGTCAAAGCACATTTTTTGTTCTGGGTTGAAGTACAATTCCCAATTTAGCAATTTCATAATTTAGTGGTTCCTGCTATATCAGAGCTATTTGAAATCTATCCCAAAAAGGGTATATAATATTGAAGGTGCACATTGGGTCATTCAGAATAACTTCACACACACCCGCTACTGTGTATTTCCAAGTCTAATTCTGTCACTAAACCCATACCTGTCACCCAGCGCCTAAATACTAGGCCTCAAATTTAAATCCCTCTAAATCTCTCGTTACCCACCGCTGTACTGTTGTTGCTGGGCAAGATATTTAGTGTCCGTCAAAGCACATTTTTTGTTCTGGGTTGAAGTACAATTCCCAATTTAGCAATTTCATAATTTAGTGGTTTCTGCTATATCAGAGCTATTTGAAATCTATCCCTAAAACGGTATATAATATTGAAGGTGCACATAGGGTCATTCAGAATAACTTCACACACACGCTTCTGTGCATTTCCAAGTCTAATTCTGTCACTAAATCCATACCGGTGACCCAGCGCCTAAATACTAGGCCTCAAATTTAAATCCCTCTAAATCTCTCGTTACCCACCGCTGTACTGTTGTTGCTGGGCAAGATATTTAGTGTCCGTCAAAGCACATTTTTTGTTCTGGGTTGAAGTACAATTCCCAATTTAGCAATTTCATAATTTAGTGGTTTCTGCTATATCAGAGCTATTTGAAATCTATCCCTAAAAGGGTATATAATATTGAAGGTGCACATAGGGTCATTCAGAATAACTTCACACACACGCTTCTGTGCATTTCCAAGTCTAATTCTGTCACTAAATCCATACCGGTGACCCAGCGCCTAAATACTAGGCCTCAAATTTAAATCCCTCTAAATCTCTCGTTACCCACCACTGTACTGTTGTTGCTGGGCAAGATATTTAGTGTCCGTCAAAGCACATTTTTTGTTCTGGGTTGAAGTACAATTCCCAATTTAGCAATTTCATAATTTAGTGGTTCCTGCTATATCAGAGCTATTTGAAATCTATCCCAAAAAGGGTATATAATATTGAAGGTGCACATTGGGTCATTCAGAATAACTTCACACACACCCGCTACTGTGTATTTCCAAGTCTAATTCTGTCACTAAACCCATACCGGTGACCCAGCGCCTAAATACTAGGCCTCAAATTTAAATCCCTCTAAATCTCTCGTTACCCACCGCTGTACTGTTGTTGCTGGGCAAGATATTTAGTGTCCGTCAAAGCACATTTTTTGTTCTGGGTTGAAGTACAATTCCCAATTTAGCAATTTCATAATTTAGTGGTTCCTGCTATATCAGAGCTATTTGAAATCTATCCCAAAAAGGGTATATAATATTGAAGGTGCACATTGGGTCATTCAGAATAACTTCACACACACCCGCTACTGTGTATTTCCAAGTCTAATTCTGTCACTAAACCCATACCTGTCACCCAGCGCCTAAATACTAGGCCTCAAATTTAAATCCCTCTAAATCTCTCGTTACCGCTGTACTGTTGTAGCTGGGAAAGTTATTTAGTGCCCGTCAAAGCACATTTTTTGTTCTGGGTTGAAGTACAATTCCCAATTTAGCAATTTCATAATTTAGTGGTTCCTGCTATATCAGAGCTATTTGAAATCTATCCCAAAAAGGGTATATAATATTCAAGGTGCACATTGGGTCATTCAGAATAACTTCACACACACGCTTCTGTGCATTTCCAAGTCTAATTCTGTCACTAAATCCATACCGGTCACCCAGCGCCTAAATACTAGGCCTCAAATTTATATCCCGCTGAATTTGAATACAATACATTGGGCCAAATAATATATTTGTTGTTGTGGTGAACCATAACAATGAGAAAAACATCTAGTAAGGGACGCGGACGTGGACATGGTCGTGGTGGTGTTAGTGGACCCTCTGGTGCTGGGAGAGGACGTGGCCGTTCTGCCACATCCACACGTCCTAGTGTACCAACTACCTCAGGTCCCAGTAGCCGCCAGAATTTACAGCGATATATGGTGGAGGCCCAATGCCGTTCTAAGGATGGTAAGGCCTGAGCAGGTACAGGCATTAGTCAATTGGGTGGCCGACAGTGGATCCAGCACGTTCACATTATCTCCCACCCAGTCTTCTGCAGAAAGCGCACAGATGGCGCCTGAAAACCAACCCCATCAGTCTGTCACATCACCCCCATGCATACCAGGGAAACTGTCTCAGCCTCAAGTTATGCAGCAGTCTCTTATGCTGTTTGAAGACTCCGCTGGCAGGGTTTCCCAAGGGCATCCACCTAGCCCTTCCCCAGCGGTGAAAGACATAGAATGCACTGACGCACAACCACTTATGTTTCCTGATGATGAGGACATGGGAATACCACCTCAGCATGTCTCTGATGATGACGAAACACAGGTGCCAACTGCTGCGTCTTTCTGCAGTGTGCAGACTGAACAGGAGGTCAGGGATCAAGACTGGGTGGAAGACGATGCAGGGGACGATGAGGTCCTAGACCCCACATGGAATGAAGGTCGTGCCACTGACTTTCACAGTTCGGAGGAAGAGGCAGTGGTGAGACCGAGCCAACAGCGTAGCAAAAGAGGGAGCAGTGGGCAAAAGCAGAACACCCGCCGCCAAGAGACTCCGCCTGCTACTGACCGCCGCCATCTGGGACCGAGCACCCCAAAGGCAGCTTCAAGGAGTTCCCTGGCATGGCACTTCTTCAAACAATGTGCTGACGACAAGACCCGAGTGGTTTGCACGCTGTGCCATCAGAGCCTGAAGCGAGGCATTAACGTTCTGAACCTGAGCACAACCTGCATGACCAGGCACCTGCATGCAAAGCATGAACTGCAGTGGAGTAAACACCTTAAAACCAAGGAAGTCACTCAGGCTCCCCCTGCTACCTCTTCTGCTGCTGCCGCCTCGGCCTATTCTGCTGCTGCCGCCTCGGCCTCTTCCTCCGCCTCTGGAGGAACGTTGGCACCTGCCGCCCAGCAAACAGGGGATGTACCACCAACACCACCACCACCACCTCCGTCACCAAGCGTCTCAACCATGTCACACGCCAGCGTTCAGCTCTCCATCTCACAAACATTTGATAGAAAGCGTAAATTCCCACCTAGCCACCCTCGATCCCTGGCCCTGAATGCCAGCATTTCTAAACTACTGGCCTATGAAATGCTGTCATTTAGGCTGGTGGACACAGACAGCTTCAAACAGCTCATGTCGCTTGCTGTCCCACAGTATGTTGTTCCCAGCCGGCACTACTTCTCCAAGAGAGCCGTGCCTTCCCTGCACAACCAAGTATCCGATAAAATCAAGTGTGCACTGCGCAACGCCATCTGTAGCAAGGTCCACCTAACCACAGATACGTGGACCAGTAAGCACGGCCAGGGACGCTATATCTCCCTAACTGCACACTGGGTAAATGTAGTGGCAGCTGGGCCCCAGGCGGAGAGCTGTTTGGCGCACGTCCTGCCGCCGCCAAGGATCGCAGGGCAACATTCTTTGCCTCCTGTTGCCACCTCCTCCTTCTCGGCTTCCTCCTCCTCTTCTTCCACCTGCTCATCCAGTCAGCCACACACCTTCACCACCAACTTCAGCACAGCCCGGGGTAAACGTCAGCAGGCCATTCTGAAACTCATATGTTTGGGGGACAGGCCCCACACCGCACAGGAGTTGTGGCGGGGTATTGAACAACAGACCGACGAGTGGTTGCTGCCGGTGAGCCTCAAGCCCGGCCTGGTGGTGTGTGATAATGGGCGAAATCTCGTTGCAGCTCTGGGACTAGCCAATTTGACGCACATCCCTTGCTTGGCGCATGTGCTGAATTTGGTGGTGCAGAAGTTCATTCACAACTACCCCGACATGTCAGAGCTGCTGCATAAAGTGCGGGCCGTCTGTTCGCGCTTCCGGCGTTCACATCCTGCCGCTGCTCGCCTGTCTGCGCTACAGCGTAACTTCGGCCTTCCCGCTCACCGCCTCATATGCGACGTGCCCACCAGGTGGAACTCCACCTTGCACATGCTGGACAGACTGTGCGAGCAGCAGCAGGCCATAGTGGAGTTTCAGCTGCAGCACGCACGGGTCAGTCGCACTACAGAACAGCACCACTTCACCACCAATGACTGGGCCTCCATGCGAGACCTGTGTGCCCTGTTGCGCTGTTTCGAGTACTCCACCAACATGGCCAGTGGCGATGACACCGTTATCAGCGTTACAATACCACTTCTATGTCTCCTTGAGAAAACACTTAGGGCGATGATGGAACAGGAGGTGGCCCAGGAGGAGGAGGAGGAGGATGAGGAAGAGGGGTCATTTTTAGCACTTTCAGGCCAGTCTCTTCGAAGTGACTCAGAGGGAGGTTTTTTGCAACAGCAGAGGCCAGGTACAAATGTGGCCAGCCAGGGCCCACTACTGGAGGACGAGGAGGACGAGGATGAGGAGGAGGTGGAGGAGGATGAGGATGAAGCATGGTCACAGCGGGGTGGCACCCAACGCAGCTCGGGTCCATCACTGGTGCGTGGCTGGGGGGAAAGGCAGGACGATGACGATACGCCTCCCACAGAGGACAGCTTGTCCTTACCCCTGGGCAGCCTGGCACACATGAGCGACTACATGCTGCAGTGCCTGCGCAACGACAGCAGAGTTGCCCACATTTTAACCTGTGCGGACTACTGGGTTGCCACCCTGCTGGATCCACGCTACAAAGACAATGTGCCCACCTTACTTCCTGCACTGGAGCGTGATAGGAAGATGCGCGAGTACAAGCGCACGTTGGTAGACGCGCTACTGAGAGCATTCCCAAATGTCACAGGGGAACAAGTGGAAGCCCAAGGCCAAGGCAGAGGAGGAGCAAGAGGTCGCCAAGGCAGCTGTGTCACGGCCAGCTCCTCTGAGGGCAGGGTTAGCATGGCAGAGATGTGGAAAACTTTTGTCAACACGCCACAGCTAACTGCACCACCACCTGATACGCAACGTGTTAGCAGGAGGCAACATTTCACTAACATGGTGGAACAGTACGTGTGCACACCCCTCCACGTACTGACTGATGGTTCGGCCCCATTCAACTTCTGGGTCTCTAAATTGTCCACGTGGCCAGAGCTAGCCTTTTATGCCTTGGAGGTGCTGGCCTGCCCGGCAGCCAGCGTTTTGTCTGAACGTGTATTCAGCACGGCAGGGGGCGTCATTACAGACAAACGCAGCCGCCTGTCTACAGCCAATGTGGACAAGCTGACGTTCATAAAAATGAACCAGGCATGGATCCCACAGGACCTGTCCGTCCCTTGTCCAGATTAGACATTAACTACCTCCCCATAACCATATATTATTGGACTCCAGGGCACTTCCTCATTCAATCCTATTTTTATTTTCATTTTACCATTATATTGCGATGCTACCCAAAGTTGAATGAACCTCTCCTCTGCCTGTGTGCTAGGCCTAAATATATGCCAATGGACTGTTGCAGTGGTGGCTGACATGAAGCCTGATTCTCTGCTATGACATGCAGACTAATTCTCTGCTGACATGAAGCCAGATTGTCTGTTACGGGACCTCTCTCCTCTGCCTGGGTGCTGGGCCTAAATTTATGACAATGGACTGTTGCAGTGGTGGCTGACGTGAAGCCTGATTCTCTGCTATGACATGCAGACTGATTCTCTGCTGACATGAAGCCAGATCGTCTGTTACGGGACCTCTCTGCTCTGCCTGTGTGCTAGGCCTAAATATATGCCAATGGACTGTTGCAGTGGTGGGTGACGTGAAGCCTCATTCTCTGCTATGACATGCAGACTGATTCTCTGCTGACATGAAGCCAGATTGTCTGTTACGGGACCTCTCTGCTCTGCCTGTGTGCTAGGCCTAAATATATGCCAATGGACTGTTGCAGTGGTGGGTGACGTGAAGCCTCATTCTCTGCTATGACATGCAGACTGATTCTCTGCTGTCATGAAGCCAGATTGTCTGTTACGGGACCTCTCTGCTCTGCCTGTGTGCTAGGCCTAAATATATGCCAATGGACTGTTGCAGTGGTGGGTGACGTGAAGCCTCATTCTCTGCTATGACATGCAGACTGATTCTCTGCTGACATGAAGCCAGATTGTCTGTTACGGGACCTCTCTGCTCTGCCTGTGTGCTAGGCCTAAATATATGCCAATGGACTGTTGCAGTGGTGGGTGACGTGAAGCCTCATTCTCTGCTATGACATGCAGACTGATTCTCTGCTGTCATGAAGCCAGATTGTCTGTTACGGGACCTCTCTGCTCTGCCTGTGTGCTAGGCCTAAATATATGCCAATGGACTGTTGCAGTGGTGGGTGACGTGAAGCCTCATTCTCTGCTATGACATGCAGACTAATTCTCTGCTGACATGAAGACAGATTCTCTGTTACGGGACCTCTCTCCTCTGCCTGTGTGTGTGCTGGGCCTAAATATATGCCAATGGACTGTTGCAGTGGTGGCTGACGTGAAGCCTCATTCTCTGCTATGACATGCAGACTGATTCTCTGCTGACATGAAGCCAGATTCTCTGTTACGGGACCTCTCTCCTCTGCCTGTGTGTGTGCTGGGCCTAAATATATGCCAATGGACTGTTGCAGTGGTGGCTGACGTGAAGCCTCATTCTCTGCTATGACATGCAGACTGATTCTCTGCTGACATGAAGCCAGATTCTCTGTTACGGGACCTCTCTCCTCTGCCTGTGTGTGTGCTGGGCCTAAATATATGCCAATGGACTGTTGCAGTGGTGGCTGACGTGAAGCCTCATTCTCTGCTATGACATGCAGACTGATTCTCTGCTGACATGAAGCCAGATTCTCTGTTACGGGACCTCTCTCCTCTGCCTGTGTGTGTGCTGGGCCTAAATATATGCCAATGGACTGTTGCAGTGGTGGCTGACGTGAAGCCTCATTCTCTGCTATGACATGCAGACTAATTCTCTGCTGACATGAAGACAGATTCTCTGTTACGGGACCTCCCTCCTCTGCCTGGGTGCTGGGCCTAAATATATGCCAATGGACTGTTGCAGTGGTGGCTGACGTGAAGCCTCATTCTCTGCTATGACATGCAGACTGATTCTCTGCTGACATGAAGCCAGATTCTCTGTTACGGGACCTCTCTCCTCTGCCTGTGTGTGTGCTGGGCCTAAATATATGCCAATGGACTGTTGCAGTGGTGGCTGACGTGAAGCCTCATTCTCTGCTATGACATGCAGACTGATTCTCTGCTGACATGAAGCCAGATTCTCTGTTACGGGACCTCTCTCCTCTGCCTGTGTGTGTGCTGGGCCTAAATATATGCCAATGGACTGTTGCAGTGGTGGCTGACGTGAAGCCTCATTCTCTGCTATGACATGCAGACTAATTCTCTGCTGACATGAAGACAGATTCTCTGTTACGGGACCTCCCTCCTCTGCCTGGGTGCTGGGCCTAAATATATGCCAATGGACTGTTGCAGTGGTGGCTGACGTGAAGCCTCATTCTCTGCTATGACATGCAGACTGATTCTCTGCTGACATGAAGACAGATTCTCTGTTACGGGACCTCTCTCCTCTGCCTGTGTGCTAGGCCTAAATATATGCCAATGGACTGTTGCAGTGGTGGGTGACGTGAAGCCTCATTCTCTGCTATGACATGCAGACTGATTCTCTGCTGTCATGAAGCCAGATTGTCTGTTACGGGACCTCTCTGCTCTGCCTGTGTGCTAGGCCTAAATATATGCCAATGGACTGTTGCAGTGGTGGGTGACGTGAAGCCTCATTCTCTGCTATGACATGCAGACTAATTCTCTGCTGACATGAAGGCAGATTCTCTGTTACGGGACCTCTCTCCTCTGCCTGTGTGTGTGCTGGGCCTAAATATATGCCAATGGACTGTTGCAGTGGTGGCTGACGTGAAGCCTCATTCTCTGCTATGACATGCAGACTGATTCTCTGCTGACATGAAGCCAGATTCTCTGTTACGGGACCTCTCTCCTCTGCCTGTGTGCTAGGCCTAAATATATGCCAATGGACTGTTGCAGTGGTGGCTGACGTGAAGCCTCATTCTCTGCTATGACATGCAGACTAATTCTCTGCTGACATGAAGACAGATTCTCTGTTACGGGACCTCTCTCCTCTGCCTGGGTGCCGGGGCCTAAATATCTGAGAATGGACTGTTCCAGTGGTGGGTGACGGGAAGCCAGATTCTCTGCTATGGAACCTCTCTCCAATTGATTTTGGTTAATTTTTATTTATTTAATTTTTATTTTAATTAATTTCCCTATCCACATTTGTTTGCAGGGGATTTACCTACATGTTGCTGCCTTTTGCAGCCCTCTAGCCCTTTCCTGGGCTGTTTTACAGCCGTTTTAGTGCCGAAAAGTTCGGGTCCCCATTGACTTCAATGGGGTTCGGGTTCGGGACGAAGTTCGGATCGGGTTCGGATCCCGAACCCGAACATTTCCGGGATGTTCGGCCGAACTTCTCGAACCCGAACATCCAGGTGTTCGCTCAACTCTATTTACCACCTATCCTGTATATAGGTGATAAATATCCATTATTAGACAACCACTTTAGCTGAAAAGGGAGTGTTTATCAGAATTAAAAATATAATGGCATATACAGTTAAAGGGGTATTTTTCACAATCCTACGCATGCCTTGCTGTTCCCCACCAGTAAAATAAATAATTTTGACATCCCCTCCAAATACTCTGTGCTAGAAGTGTATTTCTACAGTACCTTGTTGCTATTAGATGTATCCTGCAGTAGTTCTTACAGGTACAGTCAGGATCCACCAATCTCTTTCTTTTCACTGTTAGATAGCACGTGAACAGGATGAACAAGGTGCTCTCGACACTTGCCTCTGAAATCTGCTCTTTAATATCCTGCAGAACATAGTAGCCACAGTTTTGATAAACTTTCAGCAGATTAAAACTCATTTATTTAAGGTACAACATTAATCAATGCAACAATCAGTGTAATCAGTGGAAGTTGTCCATTTGAATAAGCGAATTAAACATAGTAATGTAGGCCCTGTTGAATGTGCTGTAAATATCACTATATTGACCATTACTGTAATATAGGGATGTAGTCACCACATATTTATACAGAATATCGGACTAAGCCTGCCACCACTCATAGAAGTTGACAGCAAGCAATGGTACACATCTAAAATACATGGGGAGTACTATCTTTCCTTACGGAGAGTTGGCATAAGAAGGCTTATAGACTATACATATTCCTCTGGAATTATGGGAAGAAGATATGCAACTGATCTCTTAGCAAGCTCTATTTCTAATGCCACAAGATGTAAAGTAGCTATCCTATAAGTCAATATTCAACCCTTTAAATATGCATAGAGACATAACTTGGATAATAGGTAAGCCAGCACCTCATCTACAGACAGCTGTTTTCACAGTGCAAAATTTCCTACATAACAATGTATGGATTTGAGCAAGGATGGAGAAGATAGTACTCTTTCCTCTCTATCTCTCCAAAGTCTCTTTCTCCAGAATATATGATTGGCAATATTACTTTTGCTATGATGGCTGCAATTTCGAATTGAGGGATGCAGGGCTTAAGATACAACTTGCCAGGTTGTGTCCAAGCGTGAAGGGTGTCTCAACAATGTTCCTCTTACAGCAGTAATGTCTACCAGCTTTGATTATCAAATATCTTACTGTATGACTTCAGTGCTCGGCCAAGCAGATTCTAGACCTTCTTGGCTCTTTGCTTTATCTCTCTCTGTTTCTGGAATACTGTAGAAATTGTAATGTCTTTCACTTAATCGATCATCTTCAGAGAAGGTAATTCTCTGTAACTTTTTTTCTCAGTTTCCTCCCTCTTTCTCTGCTTATTATCCAGTAGTAGGAACTAGAGGCGGATCCAGGATTGTCACCCAACCTCCTTGTATCAGAGTTAGTTAACTGTCATTTCAATACATAACTGTCACGGGTTGGTGTCACGGGTAGCAAGATAGAGCGGAAGTGCACCCCCTAAGCTGCCACCCGGTCCCCTGTCCCTGCCTGCTTGCACCACCCGCCCTAGGTGACGGGGCGCAACTGGGTGACTGTCCCTGACCTGCGTAAGTGCAAGCAGAGAGATAGAGACAGCAAGGGAAGCGGACAGAGAGGTAGACAAACAAGGTACCCCACAAACGGAAAGGCAAGGCGGGTCAACTAGCCGAGGTCAGTCCAGGAGGTCACATCAATACAAGCGATGAGACAGAGACAAATCCGAGAGCGAGCCGAGGTCAAAATCTGGGAGGTCACGTCAGTACCAGGGAGGAGGCGAAGACAAAATCCGAAAGCAAGCCGAGGTCAATATCCGGGAGGTAGCGTCAAGGTCCAAGGAGCAGGCAGAAGAGGTGTCAGGAAGCAAATCAAGGGTCAATCCCAGAGGTCAGCTAATAATAATAACAATACACAGCCTAAGGAATGAAAATCACAGGCAACCTGTGGCCAGCAGGTTGCCTGTTTAGATAGTGGAGAGAAGGGGTCATGTGACGTGGCCAGCGTCACATGATCCCTCCTCCCTGACAGTATCCGAGCACCGAGTGCCTAGCTCGGCGCTCAGCCCCACCTGATCCCTATGGTGACAGGGAGCGTCGGGCGCTCCTGCAGGAGGAGTGCGGCCGAAGGTCCCGCCTCCCCCGTCACCATGACAACCGGGACGCCGCAAACAGGAGAGCGCAGCCAGACGCCGTAAATGTCCTGGCTGCCGCAAGATCGGGGGCCATTGGCGGTGCAGGAAATAATAAACCCGCCACCTGCCTCTCGTGACAGTACCCCCCCTTCCACGAGGGGCCTCCGGACTCAACAATTGTGGACAGGGTTTCTCAGGGTGTTCCCGGTGAAATTTAGCAATTGACCTGGAAGAATGCATCCTAGACATAGGTATCCAGGACCTCTCCTCAGGTCCAAAACCTTTCCAGTGCACCAGGTATTGAAAGGAATTTCTAACCTTTCTGACATCTATTATTTTAGAAAAGATGAATTCCTCCTGACCGTAAACCTCCACAGGTGGAGGAGGTTTTTTTAACCAGAGCCACTGGTGACACATACAGTCAGGTCCACAAATATTGGGACATCAACACAATTCTAACATTTTTGGCTCTATACCCCATTACAATGGATTTGAAATGAAATGAACAAGATGTGCAGATTGTCATCTTTAATTTGAGGGTATTTACATCCAAATCAGATGAACGGTGTAGGAATTACAACAGTTTGCATATGTGCCTCCCACTTGTTAAGGAACCAAAAGTAATTGGACATAATAATAATCATAAATCAAACTTTCACTTTTTAATACTTGGTTGCAAATCCTTTGCAGTCAATTACAGCCTGAAGTCTGTAACGCATAGACATCTCCAGACGCTGGGTTTCATCCCTGGTGATGCTCTGTCAGGCCTCTACTGCAACTGTCTTGAGTTTCTGCTTGTTCTTGGGGCATTTTCCCTTCAGTTTTGTCTTCAGCAAGTAAAATGTATGCTCAATTGGATTCAGGTCAGGTGATTGACTTGGCCATTGCATAACATTCCACTTCTTTCCCATAAAAAACTCTTTGGTTGCTTTTGCAGTATGCTTTGGGTCATTGTCCATTTGCACTGTAAAGCACCGTCCAATGAGTTCTGAAGCATTTGTCTGAATATAAGCAGATAATATTGCCCGAAACACTTGAGAATTGATCCTGCTGCTTTTGTCAGCAGACACATCATCAATAAATACAATAGAACCAGTTCCATTGGCAGCCATACATGCCCACGCCATGACACTACCACCACCATGCTTCACTGATGAGGTGGTATGCTTCGGATCATGAGCAGTTCTTTTCCTTCTCCATACGCTTCGCTTCCCATCACTCTGGTACAAGTTGATCTTGGTCTCATCTGTCCATAGGATATTGTTCCAGAACTTTGACGGCTTTTTCAGATATAGTTTGGCAAACTCTAATCTGGTTTTCCTGTTTTTGAGGCTCACCAATGGTTTACATCTTGTGGTGAACCCTCTGTATTCACTCTGGTGAAGTCTTCTCTTGATTGTTGACTTTGACACACATACACCTACCTCCTGGAGAGTGTTCTTGATCTGGCCAACTGTTGTGAAGGGTGTTTTCTTCACCAGGGAAAGAATTCTTCGGTCATCCACCACAGTTGGTTTTCAGTGGTCTTCCGGGTCTTTTGGTGTTGCTGAGCTCACCGATGCATTCCTTCTTTTTAAGAATGTTCCAAACAATTGTTTTGGCCATGCCTAATGTTTTTGCTATCTCTCTGACGGGTTTGCTTTGTTTTTTTCAGCCTAATGATGGCTTGCTTCACTGATATTTACAGCTCTTTGGATCTCATCTTGAGAGTTGACAGCAACAGATTCCAAATGCCAATAGCACACTTAAAAAGAACTCTGGACCATTTATCTGCTCACTGTAATTAGGATAATGGGGGAATAACACACACCTGGCCATGGGACAACTGAGAAGCCAATTGTCCCATTACTTTCGGTTTTTTAACAAGTGGGAGGCACATATGCAAACTGTTGTAATTCCTACACCGTTCACCTGATTTGGATATAAATACCCTCAAATTAAAGCTGACAGTCTGTCAGTAATGACTTATGAAACACATCATGTATACAAAGAGAGTCGGGTAGCTTAAGTCTAAAAGGCACTGGGTTAATAACCTCAATAATATTGTATGGTCCAATGAAATGCGGAGAAAATTTCCTAGAACACTGTTTCAAAGAAACATTCTTAGTCGACAACCACACCTTATCGCCGAGTACAAAATTTACCCCCCTTGGAACGTCTCTTATTGGCATGTTTAAACTGAGTTTCCTGGGCCTATTCCGGGTTCGCTTGAACCTGTGACCACACTGTGCACAGTCTAGAGGTAAAAGAATCTGCCTGCGAGTTGAGTGAGGATACGGAGGGATTAGAACTAAAGCGAGGATGCAAACCATTGTTACAAAAAAAAGGAGATACCCCCCGTGGAAGAATTAATCCGATTATTGATGGCGAATTCTGCCAACGGGAGGTATCTCACCCATAAAAGTTGATTATGCGATACATAGCACCTTAGAAAAAGCTCCACTGCCTGATTTAACCATCCCGTCTGCCCATTGGTCTGTGGATGGAAAGCAGACGAAAAGGACAAAGATGTCACATCTTTGACAAAAAGCCCTCCAGAATCCAGAAACAAACTGAACGCCTCTATCAGAGACAATATTTTCAGGGACACCATGCAGATGTACCACATGTTCAATGAACAAGGATGCTAAGGTCTTCGCATCAGGGAGCTTACTTAAGGGAACAAAGTGCATCATCTTGCTAAAACGGTCAACCACTACCCACACCACTGACTTCCCCTCAGAGGGGGGCAGGTCAGAAATAAAATCCATGGAACTGTGAGACCATGGCTTGCAGGGAATGGGTAGTCGTTCTAGTTCACCAGCGGCATGTGTTCTCGGAGTCTTAGACCTGGGCACATACATCGCAAGCCAAAACATAAGACCGTACATCTTTAGACGAAGTGGGCCACCAGAAAGACCTCAGCAGCAATTCCTTAGTGGCAGCGATACCTGGATGACCACACAGCTGTCACGGCGGACGTACACTTTGTACAAAAGATAACACACCAACCAGGCTCTGGACGAGAGACAGGGGAAGGGTCACCTCCTAGCTTATCCCTGACCTCTTTCCCTGCACTGCTAAGCCCACAGCAGACCTTGAAGGTAGGTGTGCTAGTGTCCTCCAGCCTGGGCTGACAAAACCCTGAACTCCCTAAGATGGTGAAGTGGGGAGATAGGAGCAGTCTGCTCGCACAGAACCTGGAAGGAATAGAAGACACAAACAACAGAACTAGAAATGACACTTATCTCTGAGAGCAGAAACTGACAGCCAACCTTCCCTCCAAGCTTCCCAGACCAGAATGAACAGTATAATCTGCTCAGGGCACTGGGCAGTGTGCTATTTAAACTAAAGACCCCACCCAGTGCACCTGATGAGAGGCGGATCCAGCACAGCTCCAAAGCAACCACTAAACTCGTGCTGCTATCCTGGCTGACCTCCGCACATCGTCAGAGTGGGGCATGACAACAGCACAGAGTCATGACATTCACCCAATAATTGAAAACGAAAACACTCAGGAACAAACAACTTATCTGCCGGTGTTTGTGGAGGAGCAAGTTGCTGAGCCCATTGAATCTCAGAGGAAAGATCCGCAGAAACTGCTGCGACAAAGATGCTTGCCGGCAAGATGGGTTCTGGGGGTAGTCAAGAGGTTTGACGGCATTAAAACTCCGGGACAAGGTATCTGCCTAAATATTTTTACTTCCTGGTCTGAAAGTAACAGAAAAGTTAAAATGATTAAAAAACATTACCCATCTGACTTGTCTAGGATTAAGGCGTTTGGCCGCCTCAAGAAACACTAAGTTCTTATGATCGGTGAGGACAGTAATACGGTGTCTAGCCCCTTTTAAAAAATGCCTCCATTCCTCAAATGCCCATTTTATGGCCAGTAATTTGCGGTTTCCAATATCGTAATTTCTCTCCGAAGGAGAGAACTTGCGAGAGAAGAAGGCACATGGCCTTAAATTAGTGAAGCTAGAAGACCCCTGAGAAAGGATGGTCCCCACACCATCCTCCGAGGCATCCACCTCCACCACAAAAGGTTCCTCGGTATCGGGCTGAA
This sequence comes from Bufo gargarizans, assembly GCF_014858855.1. NCBI lineage: Eukaryota > Metazoa > Chordata > Amphibia > Anura > Bufonidae > Bufo > Bufo gargarizans. The sequence goes on from NC_058082.1 coordinate 500,023,403, forward strand.
CCAAGACTGGGGCCATTTGAAAAAAAAAATTTGAGTATCAAAGGCCTGACAGGCCTCCAACGACCAGTTAACCAGATCAGAACCTTTCTTAGTTAAATCCGTAAGGGGCTTGGCAATAACAGAATTTTTTTATGAATTTACGGTAAAAATTGGCAAATCCTAAAAAGCGTTGGATGCTTTTAAGGAGGATGGTCTTACCCAGTCTTGGATAGCCTGAACCTTACTGGGATCCATTTTAAATGAATGTGGAGTAAGAATATAGCCGAGATAGGGAATCTCTTGAACTCCAAACACACATTTTTCCAATTTAACAGACAGATGATTCTCCCTGAGGATTTTAAGAACCAATCTGATGTAATTGCAGTGTTATTCTGTCCCCGATGGGAGCACAAACAAACGGAACGGAATGCATTTTGGTGCATTCCGTTTTGTTCAGTTCAGTTTTGTCCCCATTGATAATGAATGGGGAAAAAACTGAAGCATTTTCTTCCGCTATTGAGATCCTATGATTGATCTCAATAGCAGAATTTAAGACGTTAATGTGAAAGTAGCCTTAGGCATGTTTTTTCCACCAGTGATGGACATGCCCTCAGATCACTGCATACTGTTCTACTATTGTTTGGCCAGTTCCCAAATCTCTAGCGTTAAATTCCCTGTCACACTCTTTGCATATATTTCTCAACAAACATTAACCCTCCTAAGGCATCTCCTGGCTTCTGCTAGGATCCTCATACTAATGTTTTATTTAAGTCCCCTCCCACAATAGGTCAGTGACTCCAAAAGGTTGACCACGTTTTCTGTAAAATTTATTTTGGCTGTTTGAATAGTCAAAATGAGTTGGATTCTTCCTAGTAATTCCTACAGGGTTTGTCCTACATATGTAGTGCCCCACTAGGTAGGGGTGGGCACTAGAGTTGAGCGAACACCTGGATGTTCGGGTTCGAGAAGTTCGGCCGAACATCCCGGAAATGTTCGGGTTCGGGATCCGAACCCGATCCGAACTTCGTCCCGAACCCGAACCCCATTGAAGTCAATGGGGACCCGAACTTTTCGGCACTAAAACGGCTGTAAAACAGCCCAGGAAAGGGCTAGAGGGCTGCAAAAGGCAGCAACATGTAGGTAAATCCCCTGCAAACAAATGTGGATAGGGAAATTAATTAAAATAAAAATTAAATAAATAAAAATTAACCAAAATCAATTGGAGAGAGGTTCCATAGCAGAGAATCTGGCTTCCCGTCACCCACCACTGGAACAGTCCATTCTCAGATATTTAGGCCCCGGCACCCAGGCAGAGGAGAGAGGTCCCGTAACAGACAATCTGGCTTCATGTCAGGAGAGAATCAGTCTTCATGTCATAGCAGAGAATCAGGCTTCACGTCACCCACCACTGCAACAGTCCATTTTCATAAATTTAGGCCCAGCACCCAGGCAGAGGAGAGAGGTCCCGTAACAGACAATCTGGCTTCATGTCAGCAGAGAATTAGTCTGCATGTCATAGCAGAGAATCAGGCTTCACGTCAGCCACCAATGCAACAGTCCATTGTCAGATATTTAGGCCCAGCACCCAGGCAGAGGAGAGAGGTCCCGTAACAGAGGATCTGGCTTCATGTCACCAGAGAATCAGTCTGCATGTCATAGCAGAGAATCAGGCTTCACGTCACCCACCACTGCAACAGTCCATTTTCATAAATTTAGGCCCAGCACCCAGGCAGAGGAGAGAGGTCCCGTAACAGAGGATCTGGCTTCATGTCACCAGAGAATCAGTCTGCATGTCATAGCAGAGAATCAGGCTTCACGTCAGCCACCACTGCAACAATCCATTGGCATATATTTAGGCCTAGCACACAGGCAGAGGAGAGAGGTCCCGTAACAGACAATCTGGCTTCATGTCAGCAGAGAATCAGTCTTCATATCATAGCAGAGAATCAGGCTTCACGTCAGCCACCAATGCAACAGTCCATTGTCAGATATTTAGGCCCAGCACCCAGGCAGAGGAGAGAGGTCCCGTAACAGAGGATCTGGCTTCATGTCAGCAGAGAATCAGTCTTCATGTCATAGCAGAGAATCAGGCTTCACGTCACCCACCACTGTAAGAGTCCATTTTCATAAATTTAGGCCCAGCACCCAGGCAGAGGAGAGAGGTCCCGTAACAGACGATCTGGCTTCATGTCAGCAGAGAATCAGTCTGCATGTCATAGCAGAGAATGAGGCTTCACGTCACCCACCACTGCAACAGTCCATTTTCATAAATTTAGGCCCAGCACCCAGGCAGAGGAGAGAGGTCCCGTAACAGAGGATCTGGCTTCATGTCAGCAGAGAATCAGTCTGCATGTCATAGCAGAGAATCAGGCTTCACGTCACCCACCACTGCAACAGTCCATTGTCATAAATTCAGGCCCAGCACCCAGGCAGAGGAGAGAGGTCCCGTAACAGACAATCTGGCTTCATGTCACCAGAGAATCAGTCTGCATGTCATAGCAGAGAATGAGGCTTCACGTCAGCCACCACTGCAACAATCCATTGGCATATATTTAGGCCTAGCACACAGGCAGAGGAGAGGTTCATTCAACTTTGGGTAGCCTTGCAATATAATGGTAAAATGAAAATAAAAATAGGATTGAATGAGGAAGTGCCCTGGAGTCCAATAATATATGGTTATGGGGAGGTAGTTAATGTCTAATCTGGACAAGGGACGGACAGGTCCTGTGGGATCCATGCCTGGTTCATTTTTATGAACGTCAGCTTGTCCACATTGGCTGTAGACAGGCGGCTGCGTTTGTCTGTAATGACGCCCCCTGCCGTGCTGAATACACGTTCAGACAAAACGCTGGCTGCCGGGCAGGCCAGCACCTCCAAGGCATAAAAGGCTAGCTCTGGCCACGTGGACAATTTAGAGACCCAGAAGTTGAATGGGGCCGAACCATCAGTCAGTACGTGGAGGGGTGTGCACACGTACTGTTCCACCATGTTAGTGAAATGTTGCCTCCTGCTAACACGTTGCGTATCAGGTGGTGGTGCAGTTAGCTGTGGCGTGTTGACAAAAGTTTTCCACATCTCTGCCATGCTAACCCTGCCCTCAGAGGAGCTGGCCGTGACACAGCTGCCTTGGCGACCTCTTGCTCCTCCTCTGCCTTGGCCTTGGGCTTCCACTTGTTCCCCTGTGACATTTGGGAATGCTCTCAGTAGCGCGTCTACCAACGTGCGCTTGTACTCGCGCATCTTCCTATCACGCTCCAGTGCAGGAAGTAAGGTGGGCACATTGTCTTTGTAGCGTGGATCCAGCAGGGTGGCAACCCAGTAGTCCGCACAGGTTAAAATGTGGGCAACTCTGCTGTCGTTGCGCAGGCACTGCAGCATGTAGTCGCTCATGTGTGCCAGGCTGCCCAGGGGTAAGGACAAGCTGTCCTCTGTGGGAGGCGTATCGTCATCGTCCTGCCTTTCCCCCCAGCCACGCACCAGTGATGGACCCGAGCTGCGTTGGGTGCCACCCCGCTGTGACCATGCTTCATCCTCATCCTCCTCCACCTCCTCCTCATCCTCGTCCTCCTCGTCCTCCAGTAGTGGGCCCTGGCTGGCCACATTTGTACCTGGCCTCTGCTGTTGCCAAAAACCTCCCTCTGAGTCACTTCGAAGAGACTGGCCTGAAAGTGCTAAAAATGACCCCTCTTCCTCCTCCTCCTCCTCCTCCTCCTGGGCCACCTCCTCTTCCATCATCGCCCTAAGTGTTTTCTCAAGGAGACATAGAAGTGGTATTGTAACGCTGATAACGGTGTCATCGCCACTGGCCATGTTGGTGGAGTACTCGAAACAGCGCAACAGGGCACACAGGTCTCGCATGGAGGCCCAGTCATTGGTGGTGAAGTGGTGCTGTTCTGTAGTGCGACTGACCCGTGCGTGCTGCAGCTGAAACTCCACTATGGCCTGCTGCTGCTCGCACAGTCTGTCCAGCATGTGCAAGGTGGAGTTCCACCTGGTGGGCACGTCGCATATGAGGCGGTGAGCGGGAAGGCCGAAGTTACGCTGTAGCGCAGACAGGCGAGCAGCGGCAGGATGTGAACGCCGGAAGCGCGAACAGACGGCCCGCACTTTATGCAGCAGCTCTGACATGTCGGGGTAGTTGTGAATGAACTTCTGCACCACCAAATTCAGCACATGCGCCAAGCAAGGGATGTGCGTCAAATTGGCTAGTCCCAGAGCTGCAACGAGATTTCGCCCATTATCACACACCACCAGGCCGGGCTTGAGGCTCACCGGCAGCAACCACTCGTCGGTCTGTTGTTCAATACCCCGCCACAACTCCTGTGCGGTGTGGGGCCTGTCCCCCAAACATATGAGTTTCAGAATGGCCTGCTGACGTTTACCCCGGGCTGTGCTGAAGTTGGTGGTGAAGGTGTGTGGCTGACTGGATGAGCAGGTGGAAGAAGAGGAGGAGGAAGCCGAGAAGGAGGAGGTGGCAACAGGAGGCAAAGAATGTTGCCCTGCGATCCTTGGCGGCGGAAGGACGTGCGCCAAACAGCTCTCCGCCTGGGGCCCAGCTGCCACTACATTTACCCAGTGTGCAGTTAGGGAGATATAGCGTCCCTGGCCGTGCTTACTGGTCCACGTATCTGTGGTTAGGTGGACCTTGCTACAGATGGCGTTGCGCAGTGCACACTTGATTTTATCGGATACTTGGTTGTGCAGGGAAGGCACGGCTCTCTTGGAGAAGTAGTGCCGGCTGGGAACAACATACTGTGGGACAGCAAGCGACATGAGCTGTTTGAAGCTGTCTGTGTCCACCAGCCTAAATGACAGCATTTCATAGGCCAGTAGTTTAGAAATGCTGGCATTCAGGGCCAGGGATCGAGGGTGGCTAGGTGGGAATTTACGCTTTCTATCAAATGTTTGTGAGATGGAGAGCTGAACGCTGGCGTGTGACATGGTTGAGACGCTTGGTGACGGAGGTGGTGGTGGTGGTGTTGGTGGTACATCCCCTGTTTGCTGGGCGGCAGGTGCCAACGTTCCTCCAGAGGCGGAGGAAGAGGCCGAGGCGGCAGCAGCAGAATAGGCCGAGGCGGCAGCAGCAGAAGAGGTAGCAGGGGGAGCCTGAGTGACTTCCTTGGTTTTAAGGTGTTTACTCCACTGCAGTTCATGCTTTGCATGCAGGTGCCTGGTCATGCAGGTTGTGCTCAGGTTCAGAACGTTAATGCCTCGCTTCAGGCTCTGATGGCACAGCGTGCAAACCACTCGGGTCTTGTCGTCAGCACATTGTTTGAAGAAGTGCCATGCCAGGGAACTCCTTGAAGCTGCCTTTGGGGTGCTCGGTCCCAGATGGCGGCGGTCAGTAGCAGGCGGAGTCTCTTGGCGGCGGGTGTTCTGCTTTTGCCCACTGCTCCCTCTTTTGCTACGCTGTTGGCTCGGTCTCACCACTGCCTCTTCCTCCGAACTGTGAAAGTCAGTGGCACGACCTTCATTCCATGTGGGGTCTAGGACCTCATCGTCCCCTGCATCGTCTTCCACCCAGTCTTGATCCCTGACCTCCTGTTCAGTCTGCACACTGCAGAAAGACGCAGCAGTTGGCACCTGTGTTTCGTCATCATCAGAGACATGCTGAGGTGGTATTCCCATGTCCTCATCATCAGGAAACATAAGTGGTTGTGCGTCAGTGCATTCTATGTCTTTCACCGCTGGGGAAGGGCTAGGTGGATGCCCTTGGGAAACCCTGCCAGCGGAGTCTTCAAACAGCATAAGAGACTGCTGCATAACTTGAGGCTGAGACAGTTTCCCTGGTATGCATGGGGGTGATGTGACAGACTGATGGGGTTGGTTTTCAGGCGCCATCTGTGCGCTTTCTGCAGAAGACTGGGTGGGAGATAATGTGAACGTGCTGGATCCACTGTCGGCCACCCAATTGACTAATGCCTGTACCTGCTCAGGCCTTACCATCCTTAGAACGGCATTGGGCCCCACCATATATCGCTGTAAATTCTGGCGGCTACTGGGACCTGAGGTAGTTGGTACACTAGGACGTGTGGATGTGGCAGAACGGCCACGTCCTCTCCCAGCACCAGAGGGTCCACTAACACCACCACGACCATGTCCACGTCCGCGTCCCTTACTAGATGTTTTTCTCATTGTTATGGTTCACCACAACAACAAATATATTATTTGGCCCAATGTATTGTATTCAAATTCAGCGGGATATAAATTTGAGGCCTAGTATTTAGGCGCTGGGTGACCGGTATGGATTTAGTGACAGAATTAGACTTGGAAATGCACAGAAGCGTGTGTGTGAAGTTATTCTGAATGACCCTATGTGCACCTTGAATATTATATACCCTTTTTGGGATAGATTTCAAATAGCTCTGATATAGCAGGAACCACTAAATTATGAAATTGCTAAATTGGGAATTGTATTTCAACCCAGAACAAAAAATGTGCTTTGACGGACACTAAATATCTTGCCCAGCAACAACAGTACAGCGGTAACGAGAGATTTAGCAGGATATAAATTTGAGGCCTAGTATTTAGGCGCTGGGTGACAGGTATGGGTTTAGTGACAGAATTAGACTTGGAAATACACAGTAGCGGGTGTGTGTGAAGTTATTCTGAATGACCCTATGTGCACCTTGAATATTATATACCCTTTTAGGGATAGATTTCAAATAGCTCTGATATAGCAGAAACCACTAAATTATGAAATTGCTAAATTGGGAATTGTATTTCAACCCAGAACAAAAAATGTGCTTTGACGGACACTAAATATCTTTCCCAGCAACAACAGTACAGCGGTAACGAGAGATTTAGCAGGATATAAATTTGAGGCCTAGTATTTAGGCGCTGGGTGACAGGTATGGGTTTAGTGACAGAATTAGACTTGGAAATACACAGTAGCGGGTGTGTGTGAAGTTATTCTGAATGACCCAATGTGCACCTTGAATATTATATACCCTTTTAGGGATAGATTTCAAATAGCTCTGATATAGCAGAAACCACTAAATTATGAAATTGCTAAATTGGGAATTGTATTTCAACCCAGAACAAAAAATGTGCTTTGACGGACACTAAATAACTTTCCCAGCTACAACAGGACAGCGGTAACGAGAGATTTAGCAGGATATAAATTTGAGGCCTAGTATTTAGGCGCTGGGTGACAGGTATGGGTTTAGTGACAGAATTAGACTTGGAAATACACAGTAGCGGGTGTGTGTGAAGTTATTCTGAATGACCCAATGTGCACCTTGAATATTATATACCCTTTTAGGGATAGATTTCAAATAGCTCTGATATAGCAGAAACCACTAAATTATGAAATTGCTAAATTGGGAATTGTACTTCAACCCAGAACAAAAAATGTGCTTTGACGGACACTAAATAACTTTCCCAGCTACAACAGGACAGCGGTAACGAGAGATTTAGCAGGATATAAATTTGAGGCCTAGTATTTAGGCGCTGGGTGACAGGTATGGGTTTAGTGACAGAATTAGACTTGGAAATACACAGTAGCGGGTGTGTGTGAAGTTATTCTGAATGACCCAATGTGCACCTTGAATATTATATACCCTTTTAGGGATAGATTTCAAATAGCTCTGATATAGCAGAAACCACTAAATTATGAAATTGCTAAATTGGGAATTGTACTTCAACCCAGAACAAAAAATGTGCTTTGACGGACACTAAATAACTTTCCCAGCTACAACAGGACAGCGGTAACGAGAGATTTAGCAGGATATAAATTTGAGGCCTAGTATTTAGGCGCTGGGTGACAGGTATGGGTTTAGTGACAGAATTAGACTTGGAAATACACAGTAGCGGGTGTGTGTGAAGTTATTCTGAATGACCCTATGTGCACCTTGAATATTATATACCCTTTTAGGGATAGATTTCAAATAGCTCTGATATAGCAGAAACCACTAAATTATGAAATTGCTAAATTGGGAATTGTATTTCAACCCAGAACAAAAAATGTGCTTTGACGGACACTAAATAACTTTCCCAGCTACAACAGGACAGCGGTAACGAGAGATTTAGCAGGATATAAATTTGAGGCCTAGTATTTAGGCGCTGGGTGACAGGTATGGGTTTAGTGACAGAATTAGACTTGGAAATACACAGTAGCGGGTGTGTGTGAAGTTATTCTGAATGACCCAATGTGCACCTTGAATATTATATACCCTTTTAGGGATAGATTTCAAATAGCTCTGATATAGCAGAAACCACTAAATTATGAAATTGCTAAATTGGGAATTGTATTTCAACCCAGAACAAAAAATGTGCTTTGACGGACACTAAATAACTTTCCCAGCTACAACAGGACAGCGGTAACGAGAGATTTAGCAGGATATAAATTTGAGGCCTAGTATTTAGGCGCTGGGTGACAGGTATGGGTTTAGTGACAGAATTAGACTTGGAAATACACAGTAGCGGGTGTGTGTGAAGTTATTCTGAATGACCCAATGTGCACCTTGAATATTATATACCCTTTTAGGGATAGATTTCAAATAGCTCTGATATAGCAGAAACCACTAAATTATGAAATTGCTAAATTGGGAATTGTATTTCAACCCAGAACAAAAAATGTGCTTTGACGGACACTAAATAACTTTCCCAGCTACAACAGGACAGCGGTAACGAGAGATTTAGCAGGATATAAATTTGAGGCCTAGTATTTAGGCGCTGGGTGACAGGTATGGGTTTAGTGACAGAATTAGACTTGAAAATACACAGTAGCGGGTGTGTGTGAAGTTATTCTGAATGACCCAATGTGCACCTTGAATATTATATACCCTTTTAGGGATAGATTTCAAATAGCTCTGATATAGCAGAAACCACTAAATTATGAAATTGCTAAATTGGGAATTGTATTTCAACCCAGAACAAAAAATGTGCTTTGACGGACACTAAATAACTTTCCCAGCTACAACAGGACAGCGGTAACGAGAGATTTAGCAGGATATAAATTTGAGGCCTAGTATTTAGGCGCTGGGTGACAGGTATGGGTTTAGTGACAGAATTAGACTTG